>NC_089883.1:1060000-1410000 GCF_040182565.1 Anser cygnoides
TGATTTTTTGAAGCGTTGCTCTTTTCCTTCCCTTCCCTTTCTGGGAAGAGGAGCTTTGCTTGGAGGCTCGTGCTTTGCACAACCTCCTGGGGAAACGGGAGGCTTGTCGCTCCCAAACAGCCGCCTGCGCCCCAGCTCCGTGTGATCCTCCGCTAACCTGGTGGCAGCATCTCGGAGCTGTGCGGGATGGGAGGATACAGAGGAGTCTCTTTAAGGGATCACAGCTTATCAGACAGAACAGTAAACTCCCCCACCTGGGAGGTGCCTTGATGTTCGGTTACGGAGCCTGACCTTCCCCCAGGCACCTGTCGCTGCAGTGCAGGGTGTGTGTGCTCGGCGTGTGCCGAAAGAGGGATGAGATGTTCCTGGGAGCTGCGGCTTCCCGGATTTTCTCTCCTGTCCCCGCCAGACGCCTGCTCCTCCTCGCCTCGCCTGGGCACGTGCAGCCTCCCAGAGGAAGCAGGGTGCGAGGCTGTCCCTGTGCCACGCCGAGCGCCTCCCACCTCTTGCCTTGTTCTTGGCTGAGCGTGTTCTTGGGAGCTGGGGTCACAACCCGGGTGTCTTCAGGGGGCTCCCGGCAGGTTCCTGCAGCGTGGGGCTGTGAGCAGCATCATGCCAGCACGGCTCAGCCTCGCACCTCGCGATGCCTCCCCTGACCGGCTGTGTGCGGGGCAAGGGCCCGCACCCTCTGTCCCCTTCAGCTCCTCCAGCAGCTGCCCCCCTGGGTCTCGTTGCTCCGTGGCCCACGGGCACAGGGGAGAGAGGCAGAGGCTCTAAGCGGGCCAGGTGAGCTGCTGATACAGTCCCAAATTTGTGATGGAGCTGGGCTGGGAGCGGAGGGACAGGGAAACATCCTGCGGCTCCAGTGCGAGGTGTCAGAGCCCTTTGCAGCTGCCGTTATCGTGCCCTGGATCCGGCCCTGGGTGCAGCTGCGGGCAGGCAGGCTGGTGGCCCTGAAGGAGCCGTGCAGGGCACCCGTCCTGGGTCACCTCGGGGCTCACCCTGCCTGTGGGCTGGGGTCCTGTGCCACTGGAGGGGGGCCTGGTGTCCTCCCTGCCTCCCTCCCGATCTGCGGGGTGCATGAACGCCGCGCTGAGCACTGCAGGGGCTGCGATGCGGTCTCCTCTTGCTGTCTCATCTGCTGGGAAAGGCAAATAACCTGCAGCCTGCCTGGGTTTTCCTGTCTGCTTACATCCTGGGAGAGATCCGCCTGCGTGCTGCGCTTTATTGAAGTGGACCTCTCTCTCTTCTAGTTTTTTTTTCTCTTTTTTTTTTTTCTTTCCATTTCCACACACCTCGATAGGCCTCCGGCTATGAAACTCCAGACAAACCCAGCTCCACCGCCTGGGTGGCACGGAGAGGCAGGGGACAGCCAGGTGCCCACAGAGCCCCCTGCTCACTGCCTGTCCCCCCCCTCCGTAGGGCTGCAGGAGGCTGGGGCTGCACGGGGCTGCTCGCAGCCCTCTGGGAATACCCACGCCCCAGGTTAAACCCACAGGGTCCCGTAACAAATCACCACGGCTCCCAAAACATCCCCAGGAGCCGCGGGCTCCAAGCACGTCGCTTCCTGCCCGTGCCTCCCAGGGCTCGGTGCAGTGAGGGCTCTGCTGGCAGCTCTGCATTAAGGAGCCCAAAACAATGCTGTTGTGATCGTTAAGTACAGGTCTTGGGCTGCGTGTCGTGAGAAGCCTGCCTCACCACGCTCACACTGCTGTTGAGGCTGTATTGTATTTTTACGCTCGATGCTATTTCTCCCATGATTTCCAATAAAAGCAGAAAAGGAATCTGAAAACTTTCCTCGGTCAGGTTTAATTAGTTTCCAGATTGGAAGAACAAAGAGCTCTGAGGCGCTGAGGAACCGCTGCAAATTAAAACTTTGCTCGGGGTGGGAAACGCTGGGGAGACGGCAGGCTGGCCGTGCCACGACGCGCTCTGCCTGCGCCGGCGGCTCGCTCCGGCCACGAGCAGGGAGGGATGCGGCGGCTTCGGAGGCAGCGCCTCGCAGGCTGCACAGCATCCCCTGTGCACCACGGTGAGGGGCTGTGCTGCCCGGGAGCTGCTCCCCAAGGCCTCCCGGCGCTTGGCAGCCACGTTAAGGTGCCTGTGTACGTCTTGGATCCTGGGTTTGACTGAAAAACGTGCCCACAATGTGCCGGGTAGGGTGCTGAGCTGGGGTGGGCGGCTCTGGGGGAGGCTGGCTTGGTGACCTCTTGTAAACCAGCTGCAGCAAAGCAGCCTCTCGGCAGCTTTTAAAACTATAAAGAAAGGAGGTTTGAACACTGCCACAGGACTGTACCCACATGAAGGGAAAATAAACCCAGTCTTCTTGTGCTTTGGTCAGAAAAGCAGTGAACACCCAGCACAGACTCCATCCTGCTTTGCTGGGGAAGGATGTCTCCCCCTACAAGGGTGGTTTTACTTCAGAGGCCTGTGTGCAAGAATAATGAATATTTCCCATTATTAAATCCAGTTTTTGTTGCTTATGGCTTTGCACTGAGCTTGGGGGGGAAAAACTTTCTGTGGGCAGTGTCTGCTTTAGGTTGAAACTTTGTATTTGGGAAGTTTTGGCTAAAACAACTCAACCACATCTGAGGGCGACGGGAGGGAAGCAGTCTGCTTTGGCATGTTTGAAAAGCAAAGCGAAACGCACGCAACGAGGCCGCCGACACGCGGGTCCGCACGGGCTGCGCGGCCGGGAGGGCACCCGGATGGGGCCGGAGCGCGGTGCTGGGGGCGCGGTGCTGGGGGCACGGGCTCTGGACGTGCCCCTTTGCTGCCCTCAGGGACTGCGTCTGCCCCATTGCAGGACGGATGGGCTGAGCCTGGCCTTCCCTGCCCCAGGCTTTTGGGCTGCCTGCTGGGACATTTTTGGGCTGGGGCGGGGGCAGAGGGCAGGGCAGCGATGCTGCGCGGGTGCCCAGGCTCCGTGGGAGGGCTGGGGAGGGTGAACGGCGCGGAAAGCAGGGGGCTGCGGAAGGGCAGGGGGTAGGATGCAAGGAGGAGCAGCGAGGGAGCCGCGCTCCTCCTCCATCCTCAGCACAATTCGCTCCGAGGGATCGCGGTGCTCCTGTATCGCTCGGGCACGTAGCGAGGAGAGAAAGTTGCTCCCAAACGTGGGTTTCCATCAGCAGCAAGCGCTGCAAACGATGGGCCCGTTTGGTTGTCTGGGGCTAATCTCAGGCTGCTGGGCCCAATCTCCTGCAAGGGGCTCAGGGCGGCTGCTGGCTGCCTGCGGGAGCCTCCCCCTGCACTAAGGAGCAGCAGTGCAGCTCCCTGGGGGCTCCAGCCCCTGCCTGCTGGGGGCGGTGGGGCTGGTGCAAGGGCTTCCGGGGGCTCTGCAGGGGGAACTGCTCCCGTCCCACTTTGCAGAGGTGGAAATGTGGGTTTTGTTGGGCTGTAGGGCCAGCTCCTGTGGCTGAGATGTGCCTTTCAGCCCAGGGACCACGCTCTATCGCCTTTCAGGAGCCGCTACCTGCAAATCCCAGCCACTGTGGGCCTGTGGCATGGTTAGTACAGAGGCCAGAGCCAGCCGAGGTAAAACATGCCTGGGAAGAGCAGAGCATCCCCAAGGACAGCGTGGTCTGGGACGTGGCGAGGTTCCCCGGGGGCCTGTGCCCAGCGGGACGGGCTGTGCTCCGCCAGCATCGCTGCTGCTGGCGCTGGGCACATTGGGTGGGGGCTGGTGGCACAATTTCATCCTTTGGCCTTGGGGCTCTGCTACAGCCTCTTGTGAGCTGGGAGCATCCCAAGAACAGCTTCAGCATTGCTCTGCTGCATTTCTCCTGGCCACAGCCCCAGGTCCTGTCCCTGGGCATGAAATGCTGATAATGCTGCTGGGCAAGGGAGCCAGGGCTCTGCAGCAGCGGTCATTATGAATACAAGTAGCAGATTGAGAGCTGGGGCTGGAGATGCTCAGCTGCATCCAAACAGGAGCACATCGCTGATATTGGGCTTATCTCATCTCTCCCGAGCTTCTCTTCCTCCCCCTGCTGCTGTTTGGTCCTGCGGCAGGAGAAAAGCACTTTCCCAGTAAAAGTTGGGCGAGTTCCTCCTGGGCTCTCTCTGCAAATGCAGCACTTGCATCCATCTGAAAGGCTTGTCGAATGCGGGCCCATTTCTTTGCAGATATTTAAATGGAAATCCGGCAGGGTTATTAAGCACAGAGCAGTGAATTTATTCTGGTCATTTATTATTGATAGGTAACATGACATTATTTTAATAGTGTTCTCTGATCCTGCTGCGGCACAGCAGCGTGGGGTTGGGCACAAGCTCGGGGGAACCCAGATCTGTTTCCCAGGTTTCTGCAGCAGGGCCGATGCGGGATGCTGTGCCTGCAGCCCCGAGGGCAGCCTCTCCCCCGTCCTTGAGCCCCCAGCGCCCGTCGGGACCACGTGCGAGCCTGCTGGGCTCGGCGGGTGCTTCTTCCTCCTGCCAGCCTGCAAGCAGCCTTTGTGCGGCGGCAGCGACGGGCTGACTGGGACCAGGCGGATAATGCGGCCCTTGTTTTGGGGCTGTTGGTCCTGCACGGGTGAGGGGTTGTGTATGGGCTCCCCCAGGGGCAAAGGAAGGAGGAATTGCCCGGGATATTCAGACACAAAGCCCGGGCAGCTGCGGGAGACCCTCCCAGCCCTGCCAAATGGCACTCGTTAAGCCTTGCTGAAATAATCCAGCCCCATACCTCCGGCACGGCCCGCTGGTCCTGGCAGCTGGTGCTGCCTGCCCCAGGCCCGGGGCCAGCTCGTCCCGCAGGCAGCCCGGGCACAGAGGGCAGGGGCAGGATGCCCGTGAGGACCCGCCTGCCCGGTGGGTTTGTTCTCCTCCTGCTTTCTGGCTGTGAATGAGCCGCGGCCTTGAAAAGCCCCCGATGCTCAGCCGCCGTCAGCAGGAGCTCCCCGCGGGTGCAGGCGTCAGGGCAAACTCCTTTCAGGATGAGCCGACACCTGCAGGACTTCTCCAAGCTGTTTATTCAGACGCCGAGCCACAGAGCCACTGTGCAGCTCTGCGCCGAGTTTGCTCTGGGTTATGATGGAGAGGGGGCTGGAAATGAAAAGGAATATTTTCTCTTTGAAAAGGAGAGGGATCGTGTCTGCTGTGTTAAATTCAGAGACCTGGGTACGAAAAAGATGTGTGTGCGTGTGATGAAAAGCTTCCTGCGAGTTCATCCCGTGTAATTGGGATGAGAGCTCTTGCTTTGTGCAAACCTGTGACGGCGGGCACGGAGGGAATACGCGAGCCGAGGGGCACGCGGAGACACAGCCCTCGGTGCTGTTTGAACATTGCCTGCAAATCCCAGAATAGGCCATTAGAAATTAAAGAGATGCTGTTAATCTGGGTTGGAAATAAAGCGGGACACACATGAGCTCATCTGGTTGGTCTGGACTGCTTCTGGTGTCAGCTTCAATTGGAATAAACAAGTGTTGCTCGCCCGTGCTGGGCTCCTGCAACGCAGAGCATTGCTGGGAGCGAGAGGCGGCTGCGCTCCCCGGTGAGAACCACTTGCCCAATTTCTGCTCATTTTTAAACACAGGCAGTTGTGAAACCGAGAGGGTACTCAGGGGTACTCATTACCACTTCTTCTTTGCAAGAGTTTTCCTCTAGCGCCCATAAAAACACTTCTTGCTCTCGCAAGGGATTCCACATCAAATATTCAAGGCAGATTACAGCGAGAACCACACAGGAAAAAAAAAAAAAAAAGAGTATAAACTGTTCAGTTGCTTTAATAAAGGAGCCAAAAAGGTTAACACAGAGGCGGGGAGGCGGAGGGGAGGGAAGAGGCTGTGCAGCTCCTGCTCGGGGCAGTGCTGCTGCTCGAAGCGGGCGCTGCTCCTGCGGAGCCAGCTCGGGGCGCAGGTTGTTACCCGCTGCCAAGGGCAAAAACCGAACCGGGATGGCGTGCACGTGGCTGCTCCCAGAAACTGTGCGGTGCTGCTGTAATAAGAAAAAATAAAAATAGGGCTGGTGAGTATTCGTGCCCTGCAGGCGTTTGGTGGCCTGCCTGAAAGGGGTTTGCTCGCTGTAGGTCTGGGCAGAGATCGCTGCTCCGCGGGGTGGCGGGGATGGATGTGAGTGTCCCGAGGAGCCCCCGAGCAGGGTCGGGCACCTCTGGGACCCGCAGGCACGGCTGGGGAATGGCCCCGTGAGCACTGGGCAGGCTGGGCCAAGCCCTCCTTTCGCCCTTGCTCGCTTGGCTCCGTCTGGGGGGAGCTTTGGGGCCGCTTTGTGTGAGTTTCACCTGTAAGACTGGCACGTGCTGGGAGCTCTCCAGCCATTTTGTTGGTGGTTTGCCACCAAGTCCTGGAACCCGTGATTCCAGAAGCCCCTTTTTTTCCAGGGAGCCGGGGAGGGAGGTGAGAGCACCTCTGCCTTTATGGCAGGAGGCCTCCGGTCGCTGAACGGGGCCGTGCCGCCCGCAGGGGTTTTCCCCCCGCGGTGCAGTGCCACAGTGAAACGTTCAAAACCTCTCAGAGCTCCTGAGAGCACAATTTCACCTCGCAGATAACATCTCCCCCCAGAAACGTGCTGCTGTTTCTCTCACACGTTTTCCTACTGCATAATAGTTTTTCTCCTCCTAATTGCACTGCAGAGCGTAACCCCAGCTTGCAGCGATGCGATGCTGTGTGGGAGCCCGGGGCCAGGGCCCAGTTTTGGGGGGCTGCTCTCCCCCTACAGGGAGCAGGGAAGGACCAGGGGCGTGCAGGGGCTCTGGGGCTGCATTGCTGGGCAGCACTTGGGGCTTTACTGCCTGCCTCGTGCAGCCTGGTGGGAGGTTGTGTGGTGCTCATGCGGTCTCCTGGGCCTTTCTAACAACCGCCATGCGTTCGTAAGAGGATGCTGGGCTTGGCTTTGCCAGTGCTCAGGCTGGGAAGCTCAGCAAGGAGCCTCCCAAAGTTGCCCTGGCCCTCTTGGGGCCACCCCAATCCATCCGGCTGCACGGAGAGCTCCTGGAGAGGCAGCAACACATGGTTCACCTCGGGGACCCCAGCTGAGCCTGCCCATGCTGCAGCACTGGTTGCAGCAGACGTGGTTTGGATGCTGAGTTAAAACGGCCGTGTGCCCCCGAAGGCCACCCCAGGGGTCTCTTTGCAAAGCCCCCGCAGCCCTGCGCCCCGCTGCCATCCCGCATCCCCCTCCCGCGGCGATGCTGCGGCCGCTCGCCGCCACACGGGGGTTTCGCGGAGGATGCGAGTGGGGAGGCCCCGTGCTGGGAGCCCGCAGCACGGGGAGCTGGTGCTCAGCACCCTCCCGCGGGGTCCCAGCCGGCTCCCGGCCCTCTAATTGCTCGGGGTTTTCTTTCCCATCTCCCAGTGCCTAATTGCTGGCTTTCTCCGCGCTCGCAGCACCTGTAGCGCTCTGAAACGGAGCTCATGAGTCACAAGCCACCCACGTCGAGTGTTTATTAAGCCACAGGGGAAAAAGCACCGGGCTTTCAAAACACTGCATACCAGGAGCCTTACCCGGCCTCTGCCTCCACCCTACCCAGCCCCGCACCTGCAGTAAATGGTCCAGCTCTGCCCCGGGATGCGCACGGCAGCACCTCGGGGCTCGGGGGGTTGGCACAGGGGGGGTCCCAGCCTGTCCTGAAAAATGGGGGTGTCCTGGGGCTAAAAGGGTGGGCGGGGGGGGCAGCAGCAGGCACTGCTTCGCCCTCCTGCCTGCCCGTGGTGGCTCCACGCGTGCGGGAGGGGGGTGGCCCCGTCCCAGGCAGCGCCGCGGCCGGCGAAGCGGCAGGCAGGTGGTGGCACACGTGGTCCTGAGAAGCAGCATGGGTTGCTGTGGTTTCGTGCTCGTAAGCAAATGGATTTGTGGCTTCAGCCGATTGACTCATAGCTGAAGTGTTACTTGGCAAGTGGAGGAGAGCTCCCACCCCCAGCGCCGCTCCCCGTGCATCCTCACCGGCAAACAACACATCGTGAGCGACAGTTTAAGGCAGGATGTGGCCGTGGTTTCTTTTCCTTTTCTGTTTTTGGGGGTCTTTTTTTTTTTTTTTTTTTTTCCTTCAAGCTGAGATCTTCTCTAAAGGAAACAAATCTCTGTGGCCTGGCCCAGCCCCGGGGGTGCTCCGCACGTGGGGTGGAAGCGGTCGGGTCGGGGCTGCTCCTGTGGGAAGAGCAGGTCCTGGTTCTGCCTCCCCCCCGCGCTCAGGCCAGGGGGCTGTGGGATGGGATGGGGATGGGGATGAAGATGAGGATGGGGATGAAGATGGGGATGAAGATGGGGATTGCAGTCCTGTTTCCCCAGGACCTGGGAACCACAGCGTGGGAGGGGACCTGGTCTGTGGCCTCTCTGAGGGCTCGCCAGAGCAGGGCTGGTTTCTGTTGAGTCATTTGAGAAACTTCTCGGTGCGAAAACGGCCCTGTGCCTTGGGGACTGCGCCGGGGGCCTCGCTCCCGCCGATGGTGAAATGAATAAATCCTGCCCCAAAATGAATAAATCCTGCCCTGAAATGAATAAATCCTGCCCCGAAATGAATAAATCCTGCCCTGAAATGAACAAATCCTGCCCTGAAATGAATAAATCCTGCCCTGTGTGGCAGGAGCCACTGGCGATGCCGCTCTGTCACTGCTGCGGCTGCAGGCTCCCAAGGTGGGAAGTGGTTGTTTTGGGGTGAAATTGTCTCATTTTCCCTCCTGTCTCTCTGTGAAGGCTTTGCTGCACAATCACACCGGCCCAGAAGAGACGGGCCCATGCTGGCACACGCAAAGCACCAACTGATGAGGGTTTTGTCAGCATGGGCTACTGCTGGAGCAGCGAGCTGGGCACCGCGGGGGCACGCTGCCCTGGCTCCCTGCTTCCTCACTGCCACAGAGCTCGTGTCACGGCTCCCCTCGAGTTCTTCCCCTTTTCCCTTTCTCCGCTCCAAATTTTTCAGCTTTGGAGAAGCCCCCGTGGCGGAGTGGCCGCGTTTTTTTTGCTTTGCCTGTGTCAGGTAGGGAGGTTTTGCATAGCGAGAGCGGGGAAGGCGCGGGGGTGGCAGGGACGGGAGGTGAGCGGCAGCGGCGGCAGCTTGCAAACCGCCGGCACGGAGCCGTGCTGCAGGCACCCGGGGAGCTTTTGTGAAACGCTGCTGCTGGTTGCAACGTCTGCCTGGCGGCGCCGGCCCTCGGACCTGCCTGCGCTTCCCGCACTCGAGCTGCTGCTCGTGCAAGCGGAGGGTTTGCTTCTGCAGAGCTGGTGGGGGAAAAACCAGGAGCGAGAGCACAGCGGTGCTGGGCTGGTGTCAGCAGCTCTGGCGGGGAGCACGTGGCTGGCAGCGGGCAGCGGCGAGCGGCTCGGCGCGGGGTCGGAGCTGCTGCACACCCGGCACTGCCTGGCTCGGCGGTGCCCCTGCTCCGCAACCCCCTGGGCTGCCCCTCTCTGCCGTGCAGGCCTGGGTTCTTCCCTTTGTGCCCAGGTGGCTCTGCAAGGCCGTGAAGGCACATCCCCGGCCCCAAAAATCGCCTCCTTGGTTGGATTCTGACACCATCCTTGCTGGTGGATGTGAGCTCGCTCTGCCAGGGCTGCTGCTGAAGCAGGAGTGGGGTCTGCGCTTGCACCCGTGTTGGAGAGGGGCTGATGTGACCAAACTCCCCGGGCACCACTGTGTCTCGGCTGGCACTTCTTCCTTGCTGCTTGCCGTGCTCCGTGTTGTCACCACCTCATGTCTCTCCCACCACTGCTTTCCCCACGTGCTCTGTGCCCATGTCCTGCAGGAGCTCCCCGTGCAAGTGCCATGGGGACGCAGCCCCTCACCGCCCACCACGGCCCCATGGGCTCACGGCCGGGCTCCAGCCCCTTCATCGCCCCAGGACCGGGACTGGCTGCCGGTAATGGGGCAGGAAGTGGTTTGTGGAATGGTGGCAGTGATGAGCTGGTTCAGAAATGCGGCTATGGCTTGAGGTTTCTGCTCTGGAAAGCTGACTAATTTCCACCAGAAGTGAGGCCGCAAGAAAAAAAAAAAATCCCAAGAAATGGCTGTGCCACTAACCTTTTGACACGGGCTTCTGGAAGAGGCCGAGGGGCTCGGTGACGTGGACGTGCCTGGTGCACAAACCCCGGGGGGGGCTGCAGGTCTTTGGGCTCGCTGCTTGCCTGCCGTCCTGATCTTTTTAAGGTCAAAGAGGCTCCAGCAGCACGGGTCGGAGAAGCGATGTCCCCAGAGATGGCTGTGCTGGAGGCACCCAGTCTCTGCTCCTCCCCGCTGGCCACAGAGCAAATCCAGAGCTCGGGTGCTTTTTCCCCGGTGGCTCCCCGGTCCCACGCCTGAGTGCGGGGCTGCGTGACCAAGACACAATTCTGGCCAACATTAAAACTTTTGGAGACCCAGCTCTCGGCAAATATCATCTTCTGATGCACAAAATCTTCCCCTTTTGTTTATTTATTTATTTATATTTTAATAGGAGATGCTGATGTAAAAGTACCAGGGAACACCAGAAAGTTAACGAGTGGTTTCTTCTGTCCGCCCTGGCTCTCTGTCTCCCCAGACGAGCCGAGTGTTACGGTTCTGGGCACTTTTGGAGCAGGGCACCGTGCCCTAGCTGGGACACGCAGACCCAGCTGCCAGGGGTCCTGGTGGTGACCCCAGCCCTCAGGTGGGTAAGAGCAGCTGCATCCTGCGGCGTTGATTTGGGTCTGTGCCAGTGGCACTAATGCCTGTGAGCGATCCGGATTTGCCTTGAGGACAGTGCTTGAAAAAAAATAAAGCCCATCCAAGATGCCTGCCGAAATGTGTTTTTTCCTGGTGCCAGTGCGAAGAAGGGGGATGTATAAGGGAGCCATAAAAAAACCCCAGTTTTATCTCTGTAAGACGTGAAGCGCAGGCCCTAACAACAGATGAGGCCCCGCTAATTTCTTTCCTCAATGCAGTTTAGTTTCATGGGTGACAGGATGCAATTTGTGTTTGAGTTTGGCTTTCTAGTGAAACTCTTGGCTTGTCACTCTCAAGACACAACAAGCTCCTTAAATAGCAGGCTAAATTTCTCCACCTAGCCTAAAAAAATAAAACAGTACTCTGCCAAATGAAAGGACATATTCCAGTATTCTTTGTTGTTGCAACAAATTGGGTGGATACTGTCAGACTTCTGTATTCTGGGAATACTTCCAGAGCCTCTCTTTGTGTGCAAGTCGGTTACCATGTAATTGTCAACTTAAATTGCAGTGTTGGATAACTCCGCTCCGGCTGGAAGATAATCTGCCTCGCGGGTGCCTTCGCCCCAGCAGCGCTGTGCCCGGCTCCCCGCGGTGGCAAGGGGCTGCCCCGAGGGCATGGGGACGAGCGCCGCGTCGGATCCTCGGTGCCCGCAGCTGGTGGCACCTCTGCTAAAGCCCTGCCTGGTGTCGGGAGGGACGGATCCTGCTCCTGTGGCCGGGGCAGCCCCGGCCCCCGGCCCCACGTGCCGCTGTCTGCGGTGGAGGAGAGATAAAAAAGTTTGCTTTCGATGCGGTGGGAATCGCGTTCACCCTCTTCCTTCCCCTTTCAAATTGGCAGCTCGTTTTGTTGTGTTTGTTTTAGCCTGAATCCCAACGACAATTAGTGCTAGAAGGCTAGATTAAGCTGTTTTTACTTGTTTTCTTTTTCACTTTGATTTCCACCTCCTCCAAATTCTTAATCCTACTGAATATTTCATCTCCTGCAACTCCATCAATTGAAAGTCTCCCAGCGGGACGTACAGGACCAGCACTATTAGAGCTGCTTTGCTTTAGCTAATGCTTCTCAGCGCTGGGCTGGGTTTGTTGCGCAATTTATTTCAGACGAGAAAACCACAGCATCCGCTTCAGCACGAACCGCGCGGGCGATCTGGGAACAGGGCTGCGCGACAAACGAGAACTTGGGCAGCTGATGAGAAAGCGGAGCGCCCCTCGTTCCCACCTCGCTCCTTCTCCAACGGCACGCGCTTTTTGCAGGTGGGGAGCCTCTCGTGGTGCCACAAGTAGGAGGGCCGGCCGCAGACGTAGGAAGCTTTCTGCCTGGGGTGATCACCTGGCTCCTGCCAGCCCCGAGGGCCGGCCGGCGCGGGGATGTGCTGTGCCATGGGGAAGGGGTCTGCTGGGGTGGAAGGCCCTGCCCGAGGGTTTGCAATCCTGCAAAAATCACGCTTTTCTGCCCTGCACTCGCCGCTTCGGCATGTGCTCCGCCGATCGCGTTGCCTCGTCTGGGTGCACGGCGCTGGCTGGTGTTCGTAGCAGTGCCTTTTGCCACCCAAATCGCCAATCGCTCAACAACATCCCTAACGGCGTGCAGGGAGGTTTCTCTGGGAGGAATCGAGCTGCCCGCACGTCCTGCTGCTGCTGACATAAAGCAGGGATGCAGCAGGCTTTGCCAGCAGGTCCTTTGAAGCTTGCAAAGCTTCAGTGCTCTTCACCTGGTCTATTTGTTCCTTATCAAGAGCCCCAAAGTGTCTGCAGCCTGGATGGGAAGAGCTCTTACTGAAGCGCCAGCAACCGGCTCCAAGTGCTTTTGCCAAGGGAGCTGCGGTGGCATATGTTTGCTCTCAGAGCAAGGTTACAGTCTCGACTCATTAGAAGTTACTTTTCTCATTTTGGGGCATATGTAGAAGAGCCTCATGCCAAGCTGGCAACGTGCGCGGTGGAGCAGGGAGGGCCCTGCGAGGCTCCGAAGGAAGTTTGCACTTGCACTTCTGTCCCCAGTTATTTTGTTTTGAAAGCAGCACGGGGCGTGCCCTGCGTCAGGGCTGGCGCAGCAGGGGCTTGGAGCCCCGCGTGGCCCTGGCAGGATGGCAACGCGCCGTACCCCAGCCTTACACCCCCCACGCCTGGCCTTCCTTCCCCCCGAGACCTGCAGACGAGAGCAGGATGCTTGCTCAGAAACCGTGTGGAATGGGACAGAGCAAGGGGTGACGAAAGCCATCAGACCCCTGGCACGGGGGTGCGGTTGTTCCGCCTGGCTCCGGAGCTCCCCAGCAGCACTCTTTGTTGGAGAGATTGATTTCCTCTCTGGCTTGCACAAACTCACCCGAGGCTCCCTTGCCAGGCAAAGCTGATGGACGTGGCTTTGGGGTTTTGTTCCTTCGGGCAAACAAGATCTTGCCCGTTTAGCAGAGTTCTTCCACCTCCATACGTGTGTCCCTGGCCGAGATCCGAGGTGCTCAAAGGCTTCGCGCAGGAGGGCTTTGCACGGCTGCTTCTCGTGACTGGGTTCCTCGGTGTCCTTTCTAAAACTTTCTCCTTGTGTCCTTGCTGGGTTCTTGTGCTACGAGGCGCATCGTAGGGTGTGGTGTACACAGACCTGATCCGGGATGCTGAGCGCTCTGCTCTGCCCAGCTGTCCCCGGATTTACTCCCCCGGCAGCAGCCGTGCAGTGATTTACTCTGCCTGTGCTGTGGGCAAACCGGCAGCCCCGATCTCTGATGAGCTGCATTAGACTTGGGTAATTCAGCACATTCCTAAATAATGGGTCTAATAGTTTTGCAGGATCTGTAGCCCATACTAATGGCTCATTGCTGAACCATAAGTGGTTGTATTATACTTAGGATTTATTGTAGGCCGAGGGATTAATTTCCTGAAATATATGATCATGATGTTGAGGTTAAATTAAGATCTCATTCAAAAGGATTCTTTTTATTATATTTAATTTGTAACCCTTTTTCTGTAGCCATTTTACAGCTATTCCTCCCCCTCCCTTAAATGTTCAGTGTCATGTTTCCAGGAAGAACCTTATTTCATGCGGACTAATAGCATTTTTCATTACTACCTTTTACAGTTCCTCACCGTTCAAGTTACTCTAGTCTCGGTTGTTTATACACAACAAGTTCTTAAATCCTCTCTTAGAAAATAAAGACGTTGATGCACAAGCAACGAGAGCTTCTGGCAGAGCCAAAATCCATCCGTTCCCTCCTTCCCCATGTGCCCCCCTTCAACCTGCTGTAACTAAAAGCCCTTTTACTCCAGCGCTCGAGCGCTTTGATAAAACGCATGTTGAGTAAATCTTACATGACATTTTTACTCTGGGTGGTATGTATATAAAGTCGGTCTCGTTCGGTGCTCGCCTTGCTTCGCCCTTCTTGATGATGCAGTTATTAAACTGATAAATTAACTGTGGAAGCCGGTGCTAGGAGGTGCCGGCGGGCAGTGCTGAGGGCAGTTGTGGGATGCTGAGTGCCGGGGTCTGGATGCGGCCCCTGGCCCCGCAGGGACGTGCACAGCCGATGCTCGAGGCTCCAGTTTGGAGAGGTTTTGCCATGCCGGACAGGGACGAGGAAGGGTCCTGGAGTGGGCAAGCATCCGAACCCGGGGAGCCCCCGCGCCCCGGTGAGCCCAGGCAGCCCCCAAGCCCCAGCCCGGTCCCCAGCCCAGCGCCGCGCTCGGCCGTGCTCCACCCCGAGTGTCAGCCCTGCCTCGTGCCAGCATTTTCTGTTTTTTTTTCTTTTTTTTTTTTTTTTTTTTCCCTCCTCCAGAAGTGCTGATGGACAAGTTGAGTAACCGTATCTGCTTGTTACAGGACATCTTGAGGCTGATTGCGGAGGTCAGGACTCAACTGGAAAGACCGCAACGGGTTGCTGACTGGCATCCACGGCCCAGATAAGATAAAAACAACTGATGACAGCAGGGAAGTGAAACAGTCATCTCAGCACTTGGATTAGTGCCCGGCAAAGAGGAAGGGAAAAAAAAAACGAGGAGGGCCGGTGGGGAGGAGAAGGGGGTGGAATACGTATTAGAATAGAAACTCTGGAAAGAGCTATCAGGAGGCAGCAGATTTGGGTGTTAAATATTTATGAATTAGCGGCACTTGTCACGTTCTTCCTGAGCGGGGAGGCTCCAGGGCGGGTGCGTTTGGGCTGCTGGCTGTGCCGCAGCCAGGAGGGGTGCAGGGAGGACGGGGACGGTCCCCAGGACAAGGTGACCGGCGAGGCACCGCCGCGGCGCCCGGGGCTGCGGCAGCCCCGCGAGACCCGCTCCCGTGCAGAACAAATGCAAGTGAAGAGGAGCAGGATAAATGAGGTGCCATAAAAGCCACTACTATTATTCAGAAAATTCCGCTGAAGAGCATTGGAGTAATTAAACCATAATTGCTTACTGCTCGGCTGAAGTGACATTGTAAGTGGCTGAAGGTGGCGAGGAGAGGAAGGGGCGGCTCGGCTGCTGCTCCGAGCAGGGACCCCGGCACCGGGGCAGGCCCCCAGGCCCCTGAGCTCGTTTCCAGCCTGGCCCCCAGCCCCAGCCCCTGCCAGCACCGTGCTGCCTGTGCCCTCCTGCCCGGTGATGGGTCTGGAAGTGCCTTTCCCCCAGGTGCACCCCGATTCTTCATTTGCAGGGCACCGCCGCGTGTTGGTCCTGGGTGTAAGGAACTCCGGGTTGGGCTGACGCGCTGAGCTCGGAGCTCTAAAGGAGCCATTCCCAACCGTGAAACGAATAGCCTGCAAATCCTGTAAGCACTTAATTACACAGCGATGTTTATGTAACATTTTAAAGGGCTCGTGTAATCTGGCAGCGCGGAGGAGACTCGAGGTAGAGGTTTAAAAGCGTGGACCTCCCCAGCATGCGGCTCCACGGCAGGATTTCCCTTCCCTGCCATGCCAGCCGGGCTGGGATGAGGAACTGCGCCTTCAGCTCCGGTAACACACTCCGAATGCTGCTGGGGTTTCCTCGTATTTGTGTTTTGCAGGAATACTTTGTGCTTTCGGGACTTTGCTGAAGCGAGGTTCAGCACAGGGTGCAGCTGAGCACCCCGTCTTCAACTCCTCCCCCTGTCGCTGTCCCCTCCCCACCTCTGCTCCATCACTGGGATGCCAGGAGGCAGGGGCAGCCTTCGGGCCGTGGGTATGGGGGCAGCAGGTCTGCAGCCCCTTGCCCCCCAGCCCCCCCATGCTGTGGGGGCATCCCAGCCGGGGAGCACAGGACCAAAACGCCAGGCCCACCGCGATGCTCACGGCTCTGCCCACGTCGTGTCCTCTCTCGGGCAGACTTTCTGCATGGAGAAACCTTGTCCTGAGAGGACAGGGGCTGGCTGCTGCTGCTGCTGCTGGCTTTCTGCTGCCCGGGTTCCAGCTGGCATAAAAGGGTTACGGTCCGACACCAAGAAGCAGGCAGTTTTTATAGAAAAAATACTGGAAGTTTCATGGAAAAGAGCATCCCCGCTGCGGTGGTCTGGAGAAAAACCTCGCGGAAGCCTCCCGCTGCGCTTGCGGGGAGCACCAGCCTTCGGCATTTTGAGGAAAGGAGAAGCTGGTTACATTTCCACCGGGCATATTTATTTTTATTTTTTAAATAACTGTAAAATGAGTCACCTGGCTCCGCCGCAGAGCACAGCCCACCAGCAAGGAGCGAGCCGAGGAGCTGCCAGCGCGTTTGCTGCCAATAAACCACTTGCGACCGCAGCAGCCTCTCGCCCCGAGGAGCCAGCTGGAGGGGACGCCGCGGCCGCGCTGCCGGGCACCGTCCCCGTCCCCGCTTGCGGGGGACAATCCAGGGCACTCGTGCTCCTACAGAAAAAAAAAAAAAATCCCTAAATGTGAATCACCCAGGGCTTCCTGGTGTGTAAGCTTGAAGCCTGGTGCAGGCTCGTGGCTGCACGGACCGGGTGTCCCTGCGTGGGGCTAAAACGCCAAGTGCGAAGGAACAGGGCTCCGGCGATGCAGACAATAAAAAGTCTCTGCATTCCGCTGAAGTTTCTTGAGCAACTGGCATTTGCCCATAAATGTACTTAAGCAGAAAATCACCAGAAAAGTGCTATAATCTGACAGATTTTTCACAGGCTTAAATATTCATGAATTAAAAGAATTGGCAGAATTTTCTACATTATTAGCTTTCATCATGGCTACAGGAGCAGTTGGTGCACTGGCTGCTCTTCAAAAACTATTAATCTAGTCTGTCATCACAGCAGCCATTTTTTAATTAGCTACTTTACTGAACGATCTGGTGCAGTAGTGAGACTGGAACATTTAAATGGTATTAAAGTTTTAAAGGTGCCCCTTTCCATTTTTAATCTAAATTCTGAAACGCAGCAATAGGGAAACCAACGTGGAAGCGGATTACTTCATTTCAATGGTTAACTTCTTATTTTATTTTGGAAAATCATGTCTTGGAAAACCGAGCCGCTTCTACCAGGGGAAGAAATTGCAAGAAATAAATTGTTCTCTAAACCCGAGTTCACAACATTCCTTCCCGATGAAATCAAAACGAGATGTTTGCAGCCAAAGCATCGCGTGCATATTTGATGGAAAATAACGGGACATGGCACCGCGTGCCTCTGGCCGGGATTTGCTGCTGTCTGTCCCGCAGTGTGACAGCACGCTGCTGGGAATCCTCGCGGCCACGCAGCACCGGCCGCTGCATCCTGCTCACGGGGCCTTGCACCGTGCTACCTGTTGCTGGTCCCTGCTTGGAGCACGTCCCCGGCACTGGGACCACATCTCCGGCACTGGGACCACATCCCTGGCACTGGGACGAGGTCCGTGGCATTGGGACCACGTCCCCAGCACTGGGACCATGTCCCAGGGGGACGTGTCTGGGGCAGCCCCATGCAGCGAGGTCGGATCCTGGCCCGGAGAGCGGAGGCTTACGGGCGCAGGTCTGAGCTTTTCTAGCTAAACGTGACCGCCCAGGCACTTGGCGCAGCCCGCTCTGAACCCTGCTTTGCTCTCCGTGCCAGAGATGCTGCTCTCCTGGCTTGTTATTTGCATGTGAAAACACAGCAAAATTATGTCTTTATGGTGGTTTTAAATGTGCCGCTTTTTGGCATCGGTGGCTACCTCTCTGATCTCTGCTGCTGGTTATTGACAGAGCTTTAATTTGGGCATTATGCGCCAGTGTCCTGCTGACTGTGAAAGGGAATCGCTGCACTTTTTCCCTTTTCTCCTATTGTCGTGTAAAGCAAGCAGTGTAAAGAAATTGGCAGCTAAAATGCCAATGCTGCAGCGTATAACATTTCAAGAAGTTGCTCTTTGTAAGCCCTTCTACCATGAGAAGTCATTTTAAAGGAGGTTTTTCTTTTACTTGACTTGGTACCGTACTTACTGTTTGAAAGCACTAAGACAGGCGCTGGCAGGGTACCAAGGGGTCTATATTAATATCGAGTGCTGTGAAAGCAGTACACAAACTGCGAACCATTTCCCATTTGCTTGTAGAGCTCAGACGCCAGGGGAGGAACTCACCAGGGGCATTCTCTGTGGCTGCACCCAGCAGCTGCGCATCCCCTGCCCTGCACCTCCCTGGGCACTGGGCTCACCTCCGGATGGGGGTCCTGCACCCGAGCCCACAGCACCGCGTGTGTTCGGAAGTGACCGTGCACCATTTGATCCCTGCGAATCTCACACCCCGCACAGAGACCCCGATTCCCAGGAAAAGATGGGGAAACTCCCACTCTATGACTTCAGGGGTGGAAAAATGGGGAAACGTTCCCGGAAAACCTGTTTACAGTGAGATATTTTTCACGTGGTTTTCTTGGTTTGGATTGCTTTGTGGTTGTTTTGCTTTTTTCCATCATGAGCAAGTTTTCTGCTCGGTGACCTGCTGCTGTCTGATCCCTGCGGGATCCGTGGAGGGTCTGGGAGGGCTGAGGACCAGGGTGCACATCGGCGGCTGTCCTGCCCCACTTGGCCACCCAAACGGGGAGACGATGGGGTGCATCTCCTGCAGCTCGAGCCTTTCTGGCCCGATGGATGAATACCTGTGATGGTGCACGGCATAAGCTGAAAGGATGCACCGTAAATCAGAGTTTAACAGCACAGACTGCTGCTGTCGTTTCCCTTAAATGTTAGGCACAGGTTTGACATCAGCACGGAGCAGGAGACCTGGTGAAGGGTCTCTTCTTCCTCTGCAGCTCCTTTTCCTGAAGCCACACATCTCTGGCTTGTCCCCACTCGTTGCCTCAAGCAGCGGTTGCTGCCACTCTGGGGCTGGGAAGCCTGCAACCCCACCGAGCCTTGCTGGGAGGGAGCAGCCCTTGCTCTGCAGTGCCCATCGGTTGGAGGTTTTAGGAAAAAAAGGGAACAACCTGCCCCTCTTCCCTGCGGCAGCGCTGTTGGTGTGCTGTAAGCACAACACGAAGGCTGGAGCGCTGAGGCCTCCTCCTTAGTGCACGTTGCAGCAACGGCCGATGCCGCCTGCTCCTGCCTTTTGCAGTCAGGGCTCCGCAGGTTTCCCGTCTCACCGCAAACAAACGCAGGTGCTGGGCACGGGACAGACACCAGGACAGACGTTGGGATGTCAGCGTCCACATCCCTGGCTCCAGCCGTAGCAGAGTGCGTGCCCTGGGCGGGACAGAACCGTCCCCGCTGGCGGCAGCCCACCCCGCAGGGCACCCGCCGCAGGGAGGGTAGGGGGGGGGGAGAAGGGCAGAAATCACTGTGTAAAAGCCTCTCAGTGCTACTGGGGTGGATAATTATGATTTTTTTTTTTTTAACTCCTCCTTCATCCTTTCTAATACGTAGTCACTTAAATGAGGCACACACCCTTCTTGGCAATTATTTGTAATTGTTCCCTGTGAGTTCTCGAACAAAACACTCTTTTATTAATACTTAAAGCTCCTAAAAGCATTGCAGATCTGATAGAGATACTTTATTCAGCAGGCTGCGCCACACACTGTAGCCCATTAATTAAATTTTCTAGATAGGATAATTCATTAGAAGAATGCGCTCAATATGTCCTTTAAAGCGTGGGGTGGTCCCGTGCTTTCTCTTGTGCAATACACGGCGCCGCTATTTGCTGTTTGTGCTGGGGGAAGAAACGAGCCTTTACATTTGGATTCGGACGAACATCTGAATGAAATGACTGTGTGCGGGGAAGATTGCCCTACTGAAATCCCATCACATGCGGCTTCGCGTGGCTTGAAGTAGCTGAGGAGGAGGAAAACAGTGCCGAAGTGTGTGATAGCGATGGAGAACCAGGGGCATGGTGGCCTGGGCTGGGATTTGGGGGAAAAGGCTCTGCCCCAGGTGGGGAGGGGAGCGCAGCTCTGCGGCGGGGCTGCTCCAGGGCCCAGCTCTGCAGCCCGCGGCGTGTGCTCACGGATGCGACCACAGGGCCGAAAGAAACTTGCCCGTCTATTAAAAAGGAAAAAAAAAAAAAAAAAATCAGCTGTGTCTTTCTGTGTTTGAACAATGAAGCCATATGTGTTTCTTCTCATTAAAAACATTTATTATTTTTTTTTAAGGAACTCCACTGCAGAAACAAGCATGGAAGCCGACATAATTAAAGGCTTCTTTTTCCCCAGCCGTGGTCCTCCGGTCTTTGAAGAGCTCGGGGATCCCTGTGGAATGCTCTGAACTCTGCAATATTTTGATAGCTGCAATAACATAATCAAAAGATGCTTTCATGAAGAGAGCACCTTGTGTGAATTGAGGCCGGCCCCCTCTCCCCCCGCAGACGGCCGATTTAATGGGGTCCAGAGCTGCGCGCAGATGGGGAGTTTTATTTTCTGCATGTGCTCCTCCGGGGACGGTGCCTCGCAGGGCTTTTTGGAAAGAAGGAGAGCGTTCCCCTGCACGGTGTGGGTCACACATCCACACCCGTACGCCTGATTCCCACCGAGCAAACCTGGAGGTGAGCGTGGGTGCTCCGGCTCTGTGCTGGAGACCAATGCTGTGGGGCAGGAGGGTGAGCGGGCACCCTCGGGGCAGGAATCGGGGCTGAACTTGTTCAGCCTGGACTTTGCCTCCCTTCAAATTGTTGCAGGCAGCAGCTCTGTGCTGGTGGAGATGCCACCAGGTTGCTATTCATCCTGAAATCCTCATTAAAACACTTTAATTCCTCCCTTTCGTTAGATAACCGGCTCATCTGCTTGCATGAATCCTTCTCTCTGTGCCCAGGCCATTGAAATCCTAATTTTTTCATGCTGTCTCTCAGATCTGCAGAGCCTTGCGTGTCCTCTCCACCTGAGTTTTGGCAGCAAGGGCTTTTTGGAACGAGGAAATTGGGGCATTTCTTTAATCATCAAGCTGGAATCATTAAGCTTTAATCAGGCCAAATTAGGATTTCGAGTCCCGCTGCCTCGCATCGCTCCCTAATTGCACGCACCCGGCGGCTCCTGAAGCACGCCTGTCCCGGGGCTCGGCCCCCTGGCAGCATTGGGAACGGGGCCCCCGGCGTCCCCGCACCCTGGGTGCTTTCAGCCTTCCCCAGCAGGCGCCCATGGGTGCTGCAGGGGGCTGGGGCCCATATGGGGGCTTCTGCACCCTGGGGAACCAGCGGAGCCACAGTCCCCAGGCAGAGCCAAGCCCTGCGGTGGCCCAGGGTGAGCACATTGGGACAACGCCGCCTTCCCCCAAGCTGCAGGCCTGGGTTTGCCCCCGCAGCATGGAGCCTGCAGTTCCCCTTCCCTCTGCTCCCTCTCCTCTCCATGTCCCTTGAGCACTCCTGCGGCCGTCCTGGCACGGGGGCACGCAGCATCTGTGCCAGCCGTCCCCGCTCCCACTGCTCCATCCCCTCCCGTCTCCCATAAAGGCAGCTATTCACCGCACAACGTGAATGAATTCTCATTAAAGTCTGCTAAATTACTCGGAGACAAAGCGAGGCGCCAGGGCGCGGGCTGCTTTGCCAGTTCCTCTCGGCGGGTTTCACGTCCCGCAGGGCCCCGCTGCCTGAGCCTCAGCCCCAGCACCGTCCTGCCCCAGCCCTGTGCTCTCCTCGCCGCCCCTCTGTGCTTTGCCCTCATTCACGAGGCGCCGTGGGCAGGGACAGGACCCAGAGGGGCTGGGATCTGCCGTGGGCATCGCCCGTGCCCTGCCGGACCAGGCTGACAGCCAGCCACGGCGCAATAAAAGAGCTGAATTCACATCGCCGATATGATTTCACAGAATTTACCCCCCCTCTTTTTTTTTATTTTTTTTTTTTTTTGCGTGCACGCATTTCCCCACGCTCTCTGAGCTTCCTGGAGCCCAGCTGACTGCGCTGACTTCCCTCCCACTCAAACGCTCGTGGCAAGGCAGCGCGAGCGCGCGGGGGACGGCTGGGTTCGGTCCCGACAGCAGCTCCCCGACGCAGCTCACACGGCGAGGGGAACAAAATATGCTTTTTTTATAGCTCACCAATACTTCCCCCAAACCATCTGAATCCAAATTTACCAGAAATCTGGCTTTTCTCCCCAGCCAGTGCCCCAGAGATGATGCTTTGGGGACACCCCCGGTAGGAGCAGGTTGTGAACGGTGACGGCCAGCGGCCCCCTGGCCGCGCTGAGCCCACTTTGGGGGCGCAGAGCCCTGGTGTGCGGACATGGCACCGGGCCTGGATGGGCACGGCTCTGGCTGGCGGCTGCAGTTCGGTGGCCACTGAGACGTCCAACGCAGCTCCGTCTGCGGCACAGACCTATCCAACACCAAGGGAGATTTTGGGGCGCACTCAGGGAACGGACCGCGGCCGTGAGCAGGAGCGAGCGCCTTTTGGGTACGGGGCAGCTGCAGCCGTCGCCACCTCCACGAGCTGGGCACGGCGCCGTGCCCCCGCCTCGCCCAGCCCCGTGCTCCTTCTCACAAATCTCTTGGCGTGGAGCCGCCGCGCGGCATCTCACGGTGCGCGCTATAACCTCCCATCGCCGAACCCTCGGCGTTCCTCCGGATTGTTCAGCCTGTTATCGTTTTTCCCACAACGCGCTCGCATGATCCTCTCTCAGGCTTAACCACATGGCAACCACATCACATAATGCAACTTCTGTTCTGAGATTATTCATTTTTTTTTTTTTCCCCTATTGTTGCTTTGCCAAGTTTTTCTTCTAATTCTGAGAAACTGAATTTAAAAGAGCAGTGTCTCCGGTACAAGGACATGCTTAGGAGGCAGCGTGAGCAAATCAACTCGACAAGTGTGTTCACAGGAGTCAAACTGGGGGGGGGGGGAGCTGTGAAAAAGCAAAACAAAAACCCCTCCAAATGTCTATTTTTATTTTATTTCATTTTCTGGAATGTCTCATCACATGAACTAACAATACATCCTGGAGAAGAGACTGCAAGCGGGCTCCAGTGAGGGGGCAGCTGAGGAGAGGGCTGTTTCTGAGGAGGATTTACATGCGCCCATCACTGACGCCAGATCCCAGCAGATCGGGATAAGCGCAGGGACCTGTGCTATTCGGGATGTGCCTGAGCCCCACCGGGGGAAAGGGACGGATCCTGCTGGGCACACGGGGTCCTGGGGGGATGCAAGGGGCTGGGAGCGTGGCTGGAGAAGGGGGCAAGGAACGGGGCAGCCCCAAAAGGGCAGCAGGAGGGATCCGGACAGAGGGACAGGGACACCTGCCCCTGTCCCAGCAGTGCTGGGGGTCCGGGAAGTGCCCCAAAACCCTGGTGTTTCCACCCAGAGCCTCCCTTCTGTGGCAGCCACCGACTGCCTGCTTCGTGACATTGTATCCAGCATAAATACCCCAAAAGGGCAGCAGATTGCAAGGACTTCAACCCTGCCTCCATTGTAGCTCGATGTTTTACCCCAAACCGGCGCCTTCTAATTAACTTCCCTGGGAGCAACCAGCTGATGAGGTTCTGCATACAGGCGGGCGTGCAGAATGTGGCCCGGGCCCCTTCTGTGCTGGTGTTTTCTGGGAGGGACATTTCAATCCAGGGGTTCACTTAGGTTTGATTTCTTAGTAACTGTGAGCGTCCACTGCCCCTCATAAAAATCCCGACCTGGGCAGCCAGGAGCCGGCATCATTTCAAATGCTGGCAGGTCCATGGGGGTGTGCGGGCAGAGGAGATGGTCCTCAGCCCAGCTTCAGGCTCACAGACCATCTTTGTTCCTCTCATTTTTGTTTTACAGTTTTGTTTGGGCCCGAGAATTTCCACTCTGCATCTATTTTCTTACGAAACTGGCCTACCTTTTTTTTTTTCTTCATTTCTGCATCTTTTAATTCTTGAGTCATCAGCCGTACTGACCAGTTTAGCATAAGAAATGAAATTAATTCTCATGCTCAGGCTCCAAATGTAAATTCGTTTATTAATAATTTAAATAGATTTATTTATGCAGTTTGATATTTTTCAGGTTCAGGGAAGCGATTCATTTTTCTCGCGTTGATGATCAACAGACACCGTCATTAAGCTCTTTCTTTCCCCATCCTCCTCTTCCATCCCAGCCTGCTGAACAGACACAAGATCGGAGCCCGCTGGTCTCAGTGGGCTCCCAGAGAAGCTTTGCATCAGCTAATGTGGGTAAATAATTAATTCTACCTTATCTTCTATCTACTCCGGACATTCCCTCCCTCGAAAGGGGATGGATTTTTCTTCCAAATGTTTCCAGTTACCACCATGCAAAGAGTTTCTGCCAAGTGCTCTGAGCCTCCGCAGTGAGTGGCAGCTCCATTTTTTTTAGTATTATCCGAAAAATGGCTTTTTTTTAGCTCTCGGTGTTGGTGAAAGCCAGGGAGCAGAGGTACCTTGGTCCCGGGGAGCTGCGTGATCTCTGCAGAAAGCTGGAGCTTCACAAAGCAGACACTCAGCTAGTGGCAGCTCACGAAACGTCCCGCAGGCGAAAAACCCAAAGCACCAAACACGATCTGTAAACCCCCGTGGCCAGAGAAGCTGGGGGTTGGATGGCACCTTCGGCAGCAGCTAAATTTACTGCGGTAATTGAAGGCAGCTGACTTCCAAGTGCATCTACAGAACATCATGGCGAGGCCGGGGAAAATAATATGGTAAGTGTTGATGTGTTAATGGCAGCCGCAACATCTCGATCCCATCCAGATAGGGATAAATGGCAAACCCGGCTCCATAGGATGTGGTGGAATATTTTAAGCAAGAATCACGTGTATTTACTTAGAATTAGATGTCCCTGAAACGAAACCCTCAATCTGGAAACCCACAGGCTTTGAGCCCAGAGTCCAAGCCCACCTCATGACAGATTTTTGCACCTGGTTTTCATCTGCGTAATGGGTCCACCCAGCCCTCTGGATAGGAATACCACAAAACCCCGGGAATGTTTGAAATTTAGATCCGTTTCCTTGTGGTTTGGACCCCTCTGAGATGAATTGAACTTTCGATCAATCTGGATTTGCTTTGCTCCTGTGGGATGACATTCCCTTGCTGAACCCTTCAGGCTCGTGTGAGTCTCGCCCAGCTTCACGCTCTGTTACAAACGTGAAATTTTATTTCAAAGACTTGCATCTTTTTGCCCCAAATTGTTCTGAAGCCTGTGCAAACGTGGCTGAGCCAATGCGGCCTCGGCTTTGGGAGACTTTTATTATTTTGCCTGGTAAAGCACAGGTGAAGTGCCCCTTGTTGGAGACTCTGCTTTCACCTCGTGCTTGCTCACTGTGGCCATGGAAGACGTCAGGCAGACAGACAGACAGGCAGACAGACAGACAGACGTGGAGCACGCGGGCAGCACCGCTCGCCTCGCGGCCAGCTTTCCCACCATCCAAGTTCTGCTCGCTTTCATGAAGTTTTAGCATTTCTTTTTTATCTCAACCTTGCAGGCTTCAAAGACAACGTGCAGCCAAGCTCTACCTGCTGCAGATGGGAACGAAGCGGCTGGTGCTTCCCGTGCTCATCCTGTAGAACTGGAATTGATTTATTCTGGTTGCAGCAGTAACGGCTGCAGTTCCTGGATGGATGCAAAACCAGGCTCCTCAGAGTCTTTTTAGCATGCTGGCTCTTAGGAAACCCTTTGCAAGGCCAGCGCGACCATCTTTTGCTTTTGACAGCAGAACCTTATGCAAATAAAAGCCGTTTTCCCCATTTGCTTACGTGGCCTGTTCTCGCAGGCAGGAAGCGGAGCGGTTTGCAAGCGTCGCCCCACGAGAAAGCACCCGAAAACATCCCCGGTGCACTCCTGCGCTGGCGTGCCATCGAGGCCGGCATCGGGGAGCTCCCTGCAGGAGGAGACAGGCTGGGGCACGCTGCTGCTCGGGGTGCTGGGGTCCTGCTGGGGCTGTTCCTCCCTGCCCAGCGTGGTGGGGGGACCACAGGGGCATCCTCAGGGGCTGCTGCGGGAGCACGGGACGGCACCGTGAGGGTTGTGCCATCCAGATGTGGCAGATAAGCAAGAGGAACCCGCGTCTTCACGCAACGACAACCCTCTTGTTTTTTGGATCACAAGCCCGATCTGTCAATTAGGGGGCTGCGCGTCGACTCCAAGCGCCGTGCCCAGAATAGCAGCAGTGAAGTGTTGAAGCATCTATTAAATTTATTTTCAGCCACGAAAACCGAGACACGTCTGCTCACGTTATCGCAGCGTTGCCGGACGTACTGCTTTGCTTTGCTTCTCTCGGGGTTATTTTGGTGTCTGTGTGCATTTGGAGTTGGGTGCCCAGCCGTATGGCTCAGGCCAAAAGCCTGCTCTGTTTAACCAGCACGAACGGGTGGAAGATGCTGGGTGCAGCTGCACGTGCACGTCCCGGCTTCTCTTCTCCGTGGTGTCCTCTGCCAGGTCGCTGGGCTCTGTGTGGTTCAGAGCCTGGGGCCGTGCCCCTGCTGTGCCACTCGGCTGGGGCTGGAGGCACCAGGAGCCCCCCAGGCCTCCCCCTGCCCCTGCAGGAGGGTGCGCTCCTGCCCCTCTGCAGCTGCCATGGGTTTCCCTTCACCCTACTCCCAACCTGCTTCAGAAAGGGCAAAATCACTTCCTTCCTTCCTTGCGTTTAAAAGGTTCAGAAGGAATTTACAGGGTTTCTGCACCCCTGGAGAAGCGGGAGCTTGCTGCAGTGCTGCAAGGGAGTGCACGGGGGGGGGGGCCGCTTAGCTGCAGCTTGGCAGGGAGGGGGGTCACAGGGGCAGCTGGGGTTCCCTCCCTGTCCTTCTTCATTCCAGCTGGCACAGTCCCCTGCACCGCTGGCTTTCTGGTGGCTGGGGAGACGTCCACGGCCACCCGACATCCCTCTGGAGAGAGGTTTCCTCCAGCACAGGGTTTCTGCTCCCAGCAGCAATGTGCAGCTCTGTGCAGGGGACGGTCCCGTCCCCACGGGTCACCAGCACCCACGTCCCTCGCCAGCGAACCCCCGCCAGCATCTCTGCGGCACCAGCTTGTTGGCTGCATAATTCCAATTACGTTCGATGATTAACTGCCCAACTGCAGGATCTTAAACAATGCACTGAACTGATTGGAAGTGTGATAATTTGCTGGGGGGGAGGGAACGCTTTTAAACGTGATCTAGCAGCAGATAAGGCTCCTCGTGGAGGATTGCATGTGACACTGGGGATGTAAAACAACGTGGTTATGCAGAGAGCGTTCCCAGCCTGGGCTCTGGGCCGTGTTTCAGACACCTCCGTCCTTCCCTGCTGCATTTGCCTCTTGCTCGGGTCCTTTCCAGGTGCACAAGGCAGTACTGGGGTGAGCGTGGTTCAGCACGCGGGGGTGCAAAGCCACGTGCAGGAGGTGATGCTCAGCCGGGGGGGCACACAGAGCCCTAGCGGATTGGTTTGCACTTTTTTTGAAACGAGCAATGTTTTTTTTGTTTAAGGCAAATTTTCCTTATGGAAAGCTCACAGTGTGTCTCTCTGGTTTGTTCCATTTTCCTGGAAAAGGATGGGTATTCCTCTGCTGGCTTTCGCCATCCTGAGCTCCTGCTGCAATATTTCCTTGTGAGAAATCCTTTCAGAAGGATTCGAGTGGCTTCTGGAGGTGTCCCAACAAAGGCTGAAAATGTTTTCAGCAATATTTTTTATTTAAAAAATGCGTTAGCGCTTGGAGGAACACAAGAATGGTTGGGGGAAAGGCAAAACCGGTGGTGGTGGTGGGATGGGGACGGGGACAAGGGCGAGGACGGGTGCGGAGCCTGCGTGGCCGGGGGCTCCGGGACCCCTGTGCCAGGGGAAGGGGGGGCTCTCCTTCCCGGCACAGGATTGCTGAAAGCGCCTTTCCTAATTTATTGGTTTTTCTTTCTCACGGGTGGAAAAATCAAGGGCAGCGCCGCGCAGCCTGCTTGCAAACGTGGCTTCCAGGGAAACTTGTGAAAGGACATTGATTTATGATCAAAAGGGAAAAAGCAAAGCAGAATAAAAAGAATACTTAAGACTTAAAAACAGGGAAATCTCGTTTCTTCCTGTGTAGGTGTTACCTGGGAATCTTTCATGTTAAACTTAAATGGAATTAAGAATGAGGGGAAAATCACCCTGGGACTAGCGTGATCCTTGTAGCCCTCTATTAAAATTAATACTGGCATTGATCTGTACAATTTATTAATAGCCCAGCGCCAGGAGAGGGGCTGCCGTGATAAACAGCTCGAGCCCTAATTCGGAGCGTCCCCGCTCCAGCGGGGCCCTTTGCAGCATTGTCACCTCGGCTCCCGGTGATTTTATAATTGGTCTGAGTCGTTACTATTCAAACCCTGCAGAACCAATTAGCAAGAGTCGTCTCTGACCTGTGGTTTCTATGGCGTGAGGGAAACTAAAGACTTAAAATGAAAAACCAAGAGCAAAGACCTAAATCTTTTTGGCTGCCTGATTAATAATCCTGTCAGGCCTATCACAGGCACTAAACAGTAATGCTGGTTGCAGCTGAATTTTTTATACTTTCTATTAATCTTTAATGATAGCTTGGTCACCTAGTCTCTTTTATCTTGTCAGATAAATGTATGGTTAACAGGATAATGAGATTTCTAAGGCTCTGTTCTAGCTTACAGCCATGCAGTGCATGGGGTGACCCCTGCCCCTGCCAGGGAGCGGAGCGGAGGTGATGGTAATTGCTGGATGTGCTGGGAATGTATTGGAAGCTGATGGATGGTTTAAACTTTGATTTGGGGTCAGGAGGTCCCCTGGCTCTGCGAGGCAACTGTGGTTTTATTACTTGCAGGATCTGATGGGGATGTAATTAGATTTAGCTATTGCTTTATTAATAAGTAATTGTTCCTACTATTGCTTCAGGTTAGCAAATATATGCCGCTGATAATTTAGGGCATTGATACGGCTTTATTTATTAATAAACGGGGATGTATATTTTTGCCTATAGCAAAGAACGGTGCACGGCTCTCTCTGGCCGCCTCTCCCAGAGTGAAGGATTTGTTCGTCAGTAATTCAATAATTAACCTAATTCTGGGAAGCCCGTGTGTGCCGGGTGCGAGGCAGGGCGCACGCTCGCGTGGCCGCTGGGGAGGTCAGCATGTGGGGACAGGGACGGTACGGGTTGGGGACACGCCGGGGCCTCCCCAGTGCAGGGGGACACGGATGTGGGGCCGGGGGACGTGGCACCGTGCCCCGTGCCCGTGCAGGGACCCCTGCACCCGCTCAGCATCCCGAGCTGTGCTCGGAGCACGGCTTCGCACCGTGGGAAACGCACTCGGCAGGACCCTGCTGGCTGCCGCTTCCTCTTCCCTTTTATTTATTTTCTGTTTTCCAGGAAGCGCAGGGACAGTGGGATCCGTGCGGTGCGGGAGCTGAGCACCCTGCCCAGATCCAGGGCGCAGGGGGAGCAGGGCCCCCGGGGGGGCTCCGTGTGGCTCGGCCGCCCGCAGGAAGCGCCGTGCATTAATTATGTTACCATGTAGAAAGCTCTGGCCTGTCACACACTTTTTTTTTTTCTTCTTTTTTTTTTTTTTTTTAAGCTCTGTTTTTCATAAAGTGGTCCTAAAATGACACGGAAAGCAGCTGCTTAAGCAATTGTGCCAATTAATGGGTCTCTGAAATTAAAACGCCTACACAGTCTAGATGAGATTTCTCCAGGAGGGAATTCAGCAATTGTCTTCATGATAATCAGGCTTGACTTGTCTTAGCACACATTAATAAAAAAGCAAATGCATTCAAAGAGATGCCCTTTAGTGGAGAATATCCACAATATAGTAATGAGTCTCCAAAAAAAAAAAAAAAAAAAAAAGAGAGGAGAGATGGGAGCAATGGCTGAGCCGGCTCCGAGCGGCTTCCTCGCGGGAGGGAGACTCGTAATTCATGTCATGGACTCGCTGGATTCTCCTGCCGCAGCTCCTGGTTGTAAATCTGCCCTTGGTGCCGCGGCAGGGCGGCACGGGATGGGGGGGCGAGGGCAGCGCGGCCCCGACGCAGCGCTGCGGGCACCGGGTGCGTGGTGGCGATGGGTGCTGAGGGATGCGGCGTGACGCCCGGCTCGTTACGTCCCCGCTGTAACGAAGCTGCCCAGCAGCCCGTCCTGCCCTCACCCTGCTGTAGGGGATCGCGGAATCAGAGAATCACAGAATATCCCGAGCTGGAAGGGTCCAGGCAGGAGGTGCTGAGCAGGTCGCGCTGGGATTTCTCCATCCTGGCTGGGGGGCCCCGGGGGAGCGGGGATGGGGTCTGGCAGCAGCTGGGGCTGCTCGCAGCATGGTCAGGGCAGGCAGTGCCCAGGCTTTTTTTTTGGGGGGGGGATGGAAGGAGCCGCCCCAGAGATGCAATGTGATGCGATGCGACACGATGTGGCACGATGTGATGCACCGCATGTGATGCTGGGCCAAGCTGCCCCACTGCCACCCCTGTGTCCCCCCTCCAGCCCTTCGCTTCCAGCCCTGTGTTCCCGGCCCGGGCAGGTGACGGCTGCTGCTGGTGTGACTGCAAGGAGCCACTGCCTGTGGAGTGCGAGCTCTGCTCCCCTGGGGGCTTCTTGACTTGGTTTGCAGCTGCAGATGGAATAAAAGAGAAGCCGGGGCTTTGGCCAGGCGTGGTGAGGCCAGCGCTTTGCCAACACACCAGTAACGCTCGCTGTGCTCCAGGAGCACATCGCCCATGGGCTCAGGGAGGGGCAGGCATGCAGCGGCGTGGCCGAGACCCCCTGGGCTGCGGCTTCCTTGCAGAGGGACCCCCAGGATGCCCGGGGTGCAGCGGGGGGGCCCCTGGCTGGCACCGACACGCCGGTCCGGGAGCAGCCCCGGCGGGCACCGCACGCGTCCGACACGTGGTGGATGGCCGGCTGCTCTCTCCTGATCTCTCAGATGCAATAATAATTGCATCTGAAGCTCTGAGCTGAGCCCCGGTTCTCGCTGCGAGCCTGGAAAAGTCACGTCCCCCCTCGGCTCGGCTCAGCTGCGTCCCGTCGGAGGCTCGGACCTCCCCGAGGGGAGGACGGGAGCCGGGAGCGGCCCCCAGCTGCGCCCTGCTCGCACCCGTGCCGCGGTGGGTGGCTCTGATGTTACCGTTAACGTCAGGCGTGAGAAAGAGAACATGTTGTGAGCTGGGCGAGATGTTTATTTTCCAATTTAACAGCAATAATAAACTCCTTTATTGCAGCCTCGTTTCCAGCGCCATCCCAGGAGTGTGCGTGACGGCCGTGATAGTGCCGGGCTTTTCGCAGCAGAATGCGGCTCCCGGCAAGGCTCTGACACTAATAAGGGTGGCACTAACGAGCTTGGGCGAGCCGTGCGCATTGCACGGGCCAGCTGGGGAAGGCAGGAGCCACGCAGGGGCTGTGGGGGCCGCACTGGAGCTGAGCACAACAAGGAGGAGACACTGAGGGGCCAGGGAAGGGCAGCACGAAGAGGTTGAGGTGGAGACAGGGGCTGGCACCCCCCTGGACCAGGGCTTCTCCTTGGAGAACAATTGCTTCAGGTGGGCATCCGAACACAGCTGTGCCTGGGGCTGTGGGAGCTGGAGTGGGTCTGGGGCTCCTGGTGGCTTTTTCTCCCATGGGAAGGGGGGTGGGCAGAAAATGGCTTTTGGCCCCAAGCTTTCCAAAATGGCATTCACACCCTGAGCTCTCCGGGCCTGGAAGCATGCGCCTTGGATCTGCTGCTGCGCTTCCCTGGCCTGGAGGGAAGGGCTGTCTTCTGCTCCGCACGGGTTTGGGGGCTGCGCCCCGGAGCTGCTCCCGGTGCAGCTGGCCGTGCACAGCCCCCTGCAGCGGCGCCGTGGCTCTCGCAGCGGTGCCAGGCCGGTGGCACCGAACAATTTGGCTCCATCCTGTGACGCTGAGTCGAGTTTATGGCTTTGTTTGAGAGCATCATCGGAATAAAAAGGCAAAATCTGGGCAGCGCGTGCGGGGAACCCCAAGTCCGCAGCCCCACGGCCCCGCAGAGCGCTGACGGCCGCAGGTGGAAACGTGCTGGCTGTCCTGGGGGCGTGCATGCGTGCGGGCACGCGTGTGCCGTGGTGGAACATACGCAATTATCTCTGCGTTAGGCACCTTGTTTCCTTCCCCTCTTAATTAACTGCTGTGGTGGTGGAGCTTTGCTTCTGTTCGCTTGGCGGTTGCAGCCTTGTGACAGTTTGTCTGGAAATGTCTCCCCCCCCCCCCCGTTATTTTCATCTCAAAAATTTAAGAGGCTTTAAAAACAAAAGTATTTAGAGCAAACACGATCTTTCCATATGCAAAATTGATGAAAGAAAAAGGCTTACAGCTCTAAAACCCAGCGCTGCTGCTTATATATAAAAGCAAGTCCGTGAGTTCCCACACAGCTCATAGGAGGGAGCTGGCACGAGCTGCTGCGGGGCTGGGGGCCCTGCGAGCACCCCTTGGCCGTGCTCTGGATGCCCTGGGGCTGTCCCATGCCTCCTGCGGCCTGAGGCCGCTGCAGGTTGCTGAGCACCGTCTGCACCCAGGACAGGGGTTGGTGCTGGTCCCGGCACGGGGCGTCCCGCAGAGCTGCTGCTTGCCGTTAGCTCAGTGATAGCATTTTAGGTTTTTCAGCTCCATCCCGGTTTGAGCAAATATTTTGATTGCAACTAAGCGAGAACACAACAAACGCTGTTTAGACAAAAGCAACACATTCGCTGTTAGTTTTAGACAATTTGTCCTAATATTGTTTTGAATCACGCATTTATTCCCCCATAAAGATTTGATTACTTTGCTTGTTCCATTAATCTTTATTTGTTTAATCATCTGCTAAATCTGTTTAATCATTGGTTTAAGTGGAAAGATTACAAGAAGATATTTAATGCTTGGTGGCAGAGCTGCCCCGGCATCTAATCCAGCGCTCTGCTGGATCGCTTTGCATTATTCCAGCTCCTCGCCGGTTTGGAGCAGCGAGCACAAACGGGCTCCAGCCCGGTGGGATTTCCTCGGCAGCCGGCAGATTCCCAGCCTCTGCTGGTGCCGGGTGGCAAAACCGAGCGGCAGCAAAGCCCTCGCCCCTGCCGCTCCACGTCCTGAGGATGCTGCTTGGGATGCAGCCACCCCAGGCCGAGCAGGATGCTCCGAGCCACCTTCAGCGATGGGAAGAGGGACCCTGGCTTCGGGCACTTTAGCAAGGACGCCTGATGCAGGAGCTTTGTGGTGTTTTTTTCTCCCGGTGGAGGCTTCTCCCCAGCCCCGCTCTGCCGACGCCGGCTGCCTGTGCCTCTCCTCCCTGCCCACGGCCGGGAAGGGATTAATATTTCATGCCACGGCCGTGTTTCTACTTGGCGAGGCTTGGTATAAAACATGCGATATTTCACCAGCCCTCGTGTTTGTCTGCTCCCGTAATCAGCGGCCTCAATCACGGGTGCGATATTTTATGAATTAATAAAAAAAGATCATGGACAGTCCGGCGGGACGCGGGGAGAAAAGTGCTCGGCAGAATGTTAATGAGCACTGCGGGGAATTGCAGCCCCGCTCGCCCCTGCCCCAGCCCCCTGCTTGGGGATTTTTCCTTTTTCCTCCCCTTTTTTCCCCAGCACCCCGCGGGCAGTGCCAGCCCCGCGCACCCCTCGCTGCCTCTGCCGCCGGCCGGGCGCTGCGACCCAACGCCGGGCAGGCGCGAGCGCCGCTGGTATGGCAGATCTTGTACTCATTATTGAATAATTCATTGTTGCGTTAATGCCTTCAGATACCATCTCTCTCTCTTTCTCTCTTTCTCTCCCTGTTTCGCTCTGCCCACTTGGGAAAACTTTATTATGCCTTCGCTGACGACAGAGTATACAGATAAAAGATAATTGCTTGGCTTGACTCCCCCATTGATATGAAAATAAGATTTAAATTATTCACTTCAGTTTAAAGGTTAGTTGAAGGTTATTACAGGGGATAAAAAAATCACTCTTCATAACGTTTCTGTTGGAGATGAGACGGGTTTGAAAGGGCTAATTTGCACGGCAGGCCGAGGCGGCTTGTTGTGAATAAACCGAGAGACCCTCCAGAGATTTTAATAGTGAAGAAGTCAATTATTTATAAGCAAATTACGGGGAGCTGCTCCGATACATACAACACAGCTAGTCATGAACAGGGACAAGATGGAACCCGTATAACTTAATATACCTCCCTTTGTGCACCGGCGAGGTCGGTGCCCAGCACTTTCCTGCCTCTAATCCCGGCTGGAATTTAACGAGCAGCTGAATGTCGGAGTGCGGGCCCGATCCCGGCTCCCTCGGAGTCCTGTTTATTTTATTCTTCCCCTTCGGTCTCTCCGCTTGCAGGCTCCGTCTCCAGCTCCCTTTTGTGTTGCCGCGTTGTAAATGGAATTAAAGGATTGTAAATTTTCCTGCCGAGCAATAGGTCTTGAAAGCGGGACGTCTCTTTGCAGAGCGATCGGCTTTACCCGAGCTTTCACTTAATGCTCTTTTATGTACGAAACTATTTTAGTGTCTGGTGCTGGGAGAGTGGCAAATCTCCTGTACGGAGTTAATAATTAATGCCACGGCGGCTTTGGGAAGCCGGGCTGTATTTCAGCAGCGGTCTCGCCCTGACCGCAGCGCTCTGTATTCATCATCCGCAGCCGCTGCTATGCAAATAAATAGCTACGGAAAAGCAGAATCATTGCCCACTGTGCACCGGGATCCCAAACCTCTGCATGTGTAACGCGCCCGCATAAATCACCGCTGCTATATGGCCGCATATATATAAAGTATACATGTAATAGGGAGATTATGTATTCAGGCTTCAAATGTAGGTGCATTAAAAAGACATCTCCATCTTCCAGCTGGATGCCTGCATTAATACGGGGAAATGCAAATGCGCTTCCCCACCCCGACGCGAGCATCGCTCTGCAGAGGGCCTGGCAGCCCACTCCTGCCCCATTTGGGGTAATATTTGTATTACCCCCAAATATTACTGCGCCAGGAGCGGGTTTGGGTTCAGAGGCTCTCGTGGCAAAACTCAACGTAATGCCTCGTGCTTGAGGCAGGGCCACGGGGCTGGGCTGCTGGTGGCGGGAGCTGCAGCACCCACGCAGAGATTTGCTGTGCGCTTTCCAGCTAGCCCCTGCCTCCCGTTTATTATTGTTTCAGCAAATTCGGATGGTGTAGGCTGAAAGCTCACCTTGGGCTGAACTTGTTTAAGTTTTTGGGGAACTCCAGCTGAAATAATATATCCATTTCCTTGAGTGTGTTTAGAGGGAAAAAAAAAAAAGAGCCTTCGCTTTGCCTTTGAAAAACAGCAAAATAGCAGCAGTGCTTGCGGTAGCTCCTCAGAGCCTCTCCAGGCCCCGCTCTTGGCAGGACAGCTCCTGCAGGGGATGCGCTGCTGGGACGTGCCTCGGGTCCTGGCGGCGTGGAAACCCCTCGGGCCCTCGGCCGTTCTAGCCAAGAAGAAATTAATTCCATCGAAACCTGCCACGATGTGGAAGCTGTGCTCCCCGCCTTCCCTACTCGGAGACCACCGAGGTATGGGGGAGATAACAACGGCTTCTGGAAGGGGATGAAATAAACCCCAGGGACAGCCCCGGTGTGAAGGCGCGGCTGGCCGAGCGCTGCAGGACTGATGTGCTTCACGCTCTTCATTTGGGATTTTTTTATCGCAGTTTTTTCGTGTAGTGGCTGTTGAGCATTTTTCCGTCTGCGTCAGTTGTGCCACCACCTGACTGTGACATTCTGCCTGGGCGTTTTTTTTGAAAGTGCCACCAGTTTTCAGCGAAATCGCCAAGTTTCGGTGATGGAAGAGCGTGAGCAACAAACCGCCCGCTCCCTGCGTCCGGACGATAATCGGCTTTTTTACCCAGATTTCTTGCACGCGCCCTTGGCTGCAGGTTCCGCAGATTTCTGCACGCTGCATGTAAGAACACAGGCCCAGAGTTTCCCTGTGGGATTTGAGATGGAAACGTCCCTGAAGCCGCTCTTCAGCTCCCCCCGCAAGCCGGGGGTGGGCGCCCGTGGGGGCGCCGGGGCCGGCTGGGGGCTGGGGGCTGCGCGCTCGCCGTGCCCCCGGAGCGGCTGTCGCTGCAGCAGGGCTGCTCATCAGTCGTCCTCCTCCGCGGCGTGATCAGAAAGCCTTCCAGCTGTCAGCCAGCGTTATTTATGCTTGTATATTTTGTTTGAAATGAGATGTAAGCAAAGCCCATGTGTGCCTCCAATCTCCTTTGTAGCAGAAGAAAGGAAAGAGTGAAGAATATGTTTGCAATCATGTCTGGCCCTTGATTTGTAGCTTTGCTCGCTGTTGATCCAGGGTCTGGAGCGTACCTGCCTCTGTAGGAAAGCAGCAGCTGAGCTATTTCTGTATGCACAGAGGTGTCGTGTTCGAGTTAAACCCTTTTACCTTTTATTTAAAATTCACAGAGGCTTGACAGGTAATCTCAGGAGCTGGATCATTATGGCAGCCAACGCTAACCTGTAGCAAATGATGCCTGGTAAATCCCCTGGCTAAAGAAACGGGCTGTATTCCGCCTCCCCTTGCTCTCCACAATTAGTGCTGCAGGCCCAGGGCAGGCACCCTGCTCTGCGCCGCCTCTTCCTTCCCTGGGCCACGTCTGCAAACCTCACCGGCAGCGCCGCCGTGCCTGGCACCCACGACATCCACAAGTCCTGCTCGGGGGAATAGGCAGGCCGCAAATGATCTGTACTGATACCTCAAATTATTATTATTATTATTATTATTATTATTATTATTATTATTATTATTATCATCGTCGTCGTCGTCCTTCTTCTTCTTCTTCTTCTTCTTCTTCTTCTCTTCTTCTTCTTCTTCTTCTTCTTCTTCTTCTTCTTCTTCTTCTTCTTTTCTTCTTCTTCTTCTTCTTCTTCTTCTTACTACTACTATTACTACTATTACTACTATTACTACTATTACTACTATTATTAAATTTATTACTGAGTGTCCCTGCTGCTATCCTGCTGCAACCCCCGGACCAATGTTCCCGGTTGGTGTCCCTGCATCCCCGCTGTTGGTGCCTGGGCAGGCAGGGATTAGGGAGCTAACTGGGAGGAACTGGTGGAGCCGCGTACACGTGGATGGGGTGGTCAGGACGATCCCATCGTTACAGACACGTGGGGCTGGGATTTCCTGGTGCTGGGTGCCCGCACGATGGAGCACTCACCTGGGGAGGAATCGCTGAGGGAGCGACCGTCCTGCACCCTGCACGGGGACTGGGGCCGCGGGCACCGCGGGTGGCTCTGGCCACTTCGGGAGGAAGGGGTTTCAGCAGTGCCTCCCCTCCTGCTGCTCTGGGAGGGCCTGGAGCAGAAAATAAACACTGCCCAGCTCTTTAGCAGCTTGCCGGGAGGCTGGGCCCCTAATTCGCTTGCATGCTAGCCTTGCCTTCGTGTTCAGAGGTATAAAAATTCCTCTTAAATCATTCAGTGGTTCTCTAATGTATTCACAATGTGGACTATAGAACAAGATCTGAAACACTCTTTTTTTCCAGTAAGACTATTAAATGGTGACACTTTGACACCAGCAAGAAGTATATGAGATTAAAAAGTAAAAACTGCATAGAAATCTAAGTGCCTCCACATACTGCTAGAATAGAAATTGCTGTTAGGAGCATTAAAATAGAGCACTTGTCAGGAGCGACGGCTTCCAGAGACATGCCTGCTGCTTTCTGTGGCATCAATGCATGCGATTTCCTCTTAGGTAAATTACAGAGCATTTAGAGCAGGCAGAGGATGTGCTCGGAGGCGGGCAGCGCGGTGCTTTCAGGTGCAGGATGAAGGCACAGAGGGGTGGGCGGGCTGCCCAAGGGGCTGGTGCTGGGGGAACACGGCGAGGGCAGAGCAGGGCGGGCAGGGGGAGGCTTCGTTTGCGGGACTGCGGGGCTGCTGCGTGCCCTCTGGGGCACAGCCTGGCGTGGGGAGGGCTCCCTGCGGCCTGGCGAGGCCGTTTTGTCTGCCTGTGACATTTGAAATCCCCCGGAGGCAGCCGGTGGATGAAAGCAGAAGACGAAGGAGCTGGCTTTTCTTGGCACGATTAATCATTTATTAGCTAATCAAGAGCACTCGCAGGAGATGAGGAGAGAGCAAGCAGCTTGTTTCTAATAGGAATTAGTTAGGTTACTTTTTTCCTCCCCTGTACTCTGATTTCCCAAGGAATTGGTGCTTGCGGAGGTTGGGTCTCCAGCAGCCATCCTCCACCCAGGTGCCAGCCCCTGACCCACAGACAGCCCCACAGACAGCCCCACGGACAGCCCCATGGACACCCCACTCTCCCCCACCGTGCTCCCCATGAAGGCAGCCCTTCAATGAGCTGACCCCAAAGGTGCTGCTTATGGGAAGATGTTTTGGCACGTGCCAAACCAGACCAGCTCCTGCTCCGTTACGATGCCGTTTTGCCCCGCAGGAACCTCTTCGAATTGCAGCTGGCGAGACAGGAGCTTGCAGCACGGGAGCATAGATCACACCGCAAGCCTACAAACCGAGGCGAACCCGCAGCTGTTGATGCTGCTGAGCCCCGTGCAGGCTGACGCCGTGGTGCACAGGGTCGGTGCAGGTGTGGGTGAAGGGGAACACATCCTGCGGTGCAGCCGGCAGCGTGGCGGTGCTGTGGAGCCGCTCCAAGGGAAGGTAACGGTGCTTGGTGTGACACCTCGGTGTCCTCGCCGGCTCCTCGGGGACACGGCGCTCTCTTTCACCCACTGATGCATGGGGCAGAAGGATTTTGGGGCAGACCTGACGATTGTCCCAGGCATCTGCCCTGCTCCCAGCCCTGCACCTCGTCCCCCAGCACAGTGACCGGTGCCTTTTGTTAAACCCCTGGCTCCCGGAATTGTGCTGGGCACAAATCTCCATTTCCTCAGCAGAGAGTCAGGTTTCAACCTTTGTGCCTCGAAAATCTGAACACTAGTCTCGCAAACTAAATAAAAATAAGACAAAATATATTACATTTTAAAATCTTGTGACATTTTGGAGACCGACTCATGATTTTCAAATGTTTGGAAGCAGTAACACTGCAATCAATTTTGCCGCTTCTTGGATGATTGCTTTCAGAGAGGTTTTAATTCTACTATAAATACTTCAGCTGTACAACAGCAGTCTCGGTCAGATATGCAATAATACCCAGTTCTGCATTTCAGGTAAGGCTTTAAACTAAATTAAATCTCCTCAGTATAGCTAATCAGAGATTAGCTTTGATCACAGTTTGTTAGCCCAGGCCAATCCTATTCAAATCCTCTGGCAGACCTAATATCAAGAGTGCTTTGTCCTGTGCTTATGATGTGAACCCCCTTCCCCAGGGCGAGGCAGAGGAGCTTTTCTCCTCCTGCTTTTGGGCATTTCCCTACAAGTAGCAAGGTGTTTCTCTAAAGGTGAAGGAAACCAGGTAGAGCCTGGCTATAACGGTCCCACACTGACACCAGGTCCAGGTGCTCTAGCTCAGATTTAGTAACTGCAGCGTGCTCCTTTCTAGTTCATTAAGTACATTTGAAAGCAATGGAAATTGCGTCCTTCTCTTCCAGCAGAAGCACTGCAATCGCAGGGTGAAATAAGGCAGCACCTCCCTGCTGCAAGGTTTCCTTCCAGCTCCCGAGAGGACGAGGAGCGGCGGCGGTGGCCCTGCAGCTCCCTGCAGCTCCCTGCAGCCGCAGCAGTGCCCACGGAGCTGGGTACCCCCGGTACGTGGAAGCACTGCACGTGCAGGCACGGCTGCGTGCACGGATGTGTGGGCACGCACCTGCTGCCCGCACGGTGCCCGTGCTGCTCCTCTCCCTGGCCATGAGCTCTGCGGCAGCAGGGCTGAGGGCAGCAGCCGGGCTCGCTGTGCTGCGGCGCGGTCGCAGGGATGCCGGGGCTGTGGGGAAGCCTGGCCCCGAGCCCTTCCCCTCCTGCTCCCTTCCCCTCCTGCTCCCCGTGCACGGCACGCGCTGCCTCCCTGTGACGGCTGGAGCCAGCCCTGTCTCCTGGTTAGGAATGTTCTCCATTGTTGTTGTTCCTCTGTATTATTTATAGCCCGGTAAGTGTCTGAGATCACAAACACTGATATTGAGCTTACTTAGCTAGCCAGCAGTATTCTTGTTTGAAACAATATAGTTTGACTGTTGCTATCGATTTTAGAGGGTTGTGTGATGGGTAAGAGTTCCTTTGAGCCAACTGGTATATTAAGCAATCATTTCTATGGCAGATGACATAACTCCCCCGGCATCGGTTTGCCCTAATGGGCCTGGTATTACTCATGTGCTAATTGATTGGGCATGGAGAGAAGAAAAGCTAAATTCACTTGCGAGGTGATTTTTATGGCCAGGCTCATAACAGAGGTAATTTGCTGAAAACGTTCAGTCCCTCTCCAGTTATGTAGCGTAATCTGTGTTCCTGCACTCCATCTCCATGCAGCGCTTCAATCAGCAAACCGTGCTCCGTTTGGGGCATCCGAGGTAAAATCTCTGAGGAGCCAGCATGACAGAGCTTTTCTTTCTTCTTTGCATTGTGCTGGAGAACACACGAGCACGCCGAGCAGCACGGAGAGGCTCTGTGCATGGGAGCCGGTGCCCCCGCCCCAGGGTAGGCTTCAGAAGAGCTCCGGTTCTGTTGAAACACTCTGTGTAAGGGGCAAAGTGTTTATTTCTGTAGCAGTCGTAGAACATTTCACCCCGAAATACTCAGGGGAGCAGCTGCCCAGGAAGCGTTCGTGCCTGCGTCGCCTGCACCGCCCGACCAAAGGACATCGCAGAAGGCGCCGTGCGAAGCCACAAAGCCCGAGCAGTGCAGGGCAGTGCTCAGAGCACAGCTCTCGGCGTGGCTCCGGCTCAGGGCAGTGCCACTTGCAGAAGGGCTGTGTGCTGCCTGTAGTGTCATGCACAGAATGTACCTGCTTGTCTTTGAGCCACGTGGACGTGTTTCAGCTGTGATCCTGGGCACGGGAGCTGCATCAAAGGCTCGGGGTCACAATCAGAGAGTAAGGAGAGAAAAAAGAGCAGGAAGAGCAGGGGGCACACGAGAGGAGCCCCTACTTCTGAGGTTTGTGCAGATGTGAGACCATGCTGACAAATAGCAGCTACACTGCGGTCCCCATGCAGAATATTTTGGGTCCCCACACGGCATATTTTGGGTCACCATGGCTGTTTGCTGTTCCCAAGGCAGGCACAGCGTGGCACCGCAGCGTCTCATGGCTGGGAGCACCCGCTCTGCCCAGGGGAAGGCCCAGCAGGAATTTGAGACCAGCTGCAAAAACCCGCAGCAACTGGGAAATCACTGCAAACCCTCCTCCTCTGCTGGTGAGAGACCTGGAAGCGTAACAGCTTGGGAAGGTGGTTAAAATCCTGACTTAATGTCTCATCTCTTTTGAAAACCACCGATGTGCCCTGTGTCTCTGCCTGGTGCTGAGCTGGGACGGGGACAGGGTGCCTCGCAGCACGGACACAGACCTGTCTCCTGTCCCACCCTGCCGAGCCCAGGCTCATCAGCCACACTGCCGCGCCAGGCCAAATGCTTTCAGGTATTCGGAGATATTTTCTAACAGACAAGGACTTGTGCCTTTGAAGTCCTCAGCTGCCTGCCTGAAATATCAAAACTGGGGGTTAGAGCAGCTCAGAATATCACTAGATCTTGGAAAAAATGTCAGAGACCGGTCCTCGTTATCTCGCCGAAGACTGATGGATTTCTAAAGCCAACAAGGTGGGCTCTTGTATGCGTATCAGCACGTAGCATCTAGCTAACCTGATATTTCTGACTTTTTCCCAGAGCTGGAAGAAAGCCAGTCCTACAAATGGCATGGCACTGACTCCCCCAAAGGCTTGTTTTGGACTGCCAGTCAGCCAGATCTGAAGCAGCACAAAAACCTGGGCAATGCCGAGGCTGAGGCTGACAGAAAGGCACCGCGGTGGCCCCAACCATCGCGGCAGTGTGGGGCTGGACCGGGGCTGCCGTTTCCCTGCAGACTCCTGCTGCCCTCGGTCTCCAGCCCAGACAAAACCCGCGCGGGTCATCGCCCACCGGGTGCATGGGTGTGTGCGGGGAGCCTCAGCACCGCGGACCCCGAGGCCGCGGAGGCATGGCAGGGGCTCCTTCAGCGGCCGGAGGACAGCGGCCTCCATGTCACACACCGGCGGCTTCGTGCCCTCGAGGGCCGCGGCCTCCCGGCAGGGCCCAGCCGCGGGGCCTGGGGCCGGGCCCGCTGCAGCGGCCGGCGCGGCCACACGGGGGTGGGAGAGGCCTCGGCGGCGGCCGAGCGGGGCCGCGGAGCTCCGGGGCCCTCGTGGGGGACGGCTGCGGGCCCAGCCGAGCCCCGGGGCCGTTTGCTCGGGCCGACCTTTGCCTCGCTGGGCACGGCCGCGGTCAAGGCCGGCGGCAGCAACGGCGCCGTCCGCCCGCCAGCGACCCGGGTGCCCGCTGCCGTCGAGCGGGCGCGGGGCGAAGCCTCGGTGCTGCCATGGAAGAACCCGGCTCACCTGTGGCGTGGTGCCAGGGCGATGCCTCCTCCAGGCCGGGCACGCATTTTGGCTTGGCTGCCCCCCTCCTGACTCGTCAGCGGCGTGTTTAACGGATCGATCCCCCCGTGGCTAACGCCTCCGCGCTGCTGGCTGCGAGCTAACGGGAGCATCGATACGCGTCTCTTTCGTTTAGGGGGCGGTTGTGTAACGCCGATACCCTCTTGCGCTGGTTACAATAGGTTGTTCAGAGACTGATTCAGAGCCTATAAAGTCTGCTTTTCTGCAGGCGCCCTGGAGAGTTCGAGACAAAAATGCCTCCAGGAGGAAAAAAAAGCGGAAAGGGCCGTGGTGCCCCGGTGTTCTCCCGGCAGAGCACTGTGGCTGCCTGTGGGAAGCATCGCTGGGAAGCTGTGCGTGGGGAATGTCCGTCAGAGCAGGGCAGGAAGCAAAGATACGCACCCCTGGATGTAACCTAGTTCATAATATTGTAAAACACAGCTCCAAGCGTTGCCATTTTCTGTCCCCCTCAAATTCATTTCAGGTTAATGAGGACATTTCACTGTAACTTTGACTTCACATTTACTTAAGCTGAAGAGATACTAAGAGATAATAATAATAAATGACGATAACGTGCCAGAAGAACAAGCCCTGACTTTTTGTGTAGCGTTGCTGGTGGAAATTTGGGCCCAGGGTTTGTATTCACTGAACCCTGAAGCTTCTGGAATCCGAGTTCCACACGTGAAGAACTTTAAATTGCATTTGATGGTGAATGTTCCCTTGTGCGCCTGATTTATAACGCACGGCGACTGAGGCACCAGCCGCAGAAGTGCTCAGCTGCTCAGCTGCGCTGTGCTACAGCCTTCATTAGGAACACAATCACACCCAGGCTGTTTGACGGCTTTGGACTCCTTTCGGAGCATGCTACCAAAGGGGATTTTATTCCAAAAAGTAGACAAAAAAGAAATTCTCATTCTGGAAAACGCATTTCTCTCCCGAGCAGCAGGGCACGCAGCTCGCTGGTGCTGCTGAGTCACCGTGCTCTGCAGCACGTCTCTCCCGTCCTCAGGGCTCGCTGGGTTCCCCGAGGAAAGTAAAGCGTCCCTGCCTTCATTTCCCTCTGTCCGAGCATCCCCAACCATCGTGGCAGCGTGGGGCTGGACTGGGGCTGCCCTCGTGCTGCTGCATCTTGCCGCCCTCAGTCTCCAGCACAGACAAAACCCACATGGGTCATCGCCCACCGGGTGTGTGTGTGTGGGGGAACCTCAGCACTGGGGACCCCAAGGCCATGGAGGCATGGCAGGGGCTCCCTCGGAGGCTTTGGGACAGCTTGGTGTGTCCCAAAGAGTTTTCCCTGGCAGGAGAATTTTGCCTTCCCGAGATCTCCACGCATCCTCCAGGAACTGCACGTCCCAGCCAAAGACTTCCTCTTTTCCGCTCACACATCAGTCTTTTGATTTGCTGTGAATATTTTCTCAGTTTCTGTGGTGTGTTTTGCAGCTGGGTGAAGGCAGAGAAGGTGCTTGGGGTCTTGAGCACCCTGCCGAGCCCCGAGCACCGCCGGGTGCTGGCAGGAGCATGAGCATCCCCGGGCGTGCTGCAGCCCTCAGTGCCTGCCGTGGGCATGGCTCTTCCCTGGTGCTGGCTGGAATCAAAGTGTTAGCAATGGTTTTAAAACACAATGCTGGGGTTGCGAGGGCTTTTTTTATTTAAATGTGTTATTTCAGTTCAGGTGAATTCAAAGCAAGCATCGTTTTCTGCCACGGGCTCTATCTCTTTAATCCAGAAGCGAGGTGATGTACAAGGATGCTGTGCGGCATCCTGCTAGCCCCTGCTCAGAGCACACAGGGGCCATTATCTGTGTTTGAACAGAGGGAAAAACTAACAAATGGCAGGAGAGGAGCTGTCTTAGATCAAATCAAAACAAGGCGCTGCATGCATAATCGAGCGAATCACAGGAAGGCCGAGGTTTCTGAAGGGAAACAGCAACTTTTTTTGGTTTCAGTCGGAGTTGAAGGCACATCTGTCACCGGGCCCCTTCGCAAACATCTGGTATCTAACGCAAAAGTAGCATCCAGCTAGCTAAATTGCTGGTGGGAGACCGAGGCCCTCGCATGCTCCAGGCTGAGTAACCACAAATGGTTTGCAGTGGCGGCGGGCTGCGAGCCGCGGCCGGGCTGCCGGGAGCTGCTGCTGGCCGGGGGCTGGCTCCGAAGCTCGTCCCCGTGCGGCTCCGGAGCCGCTTGCCTCCGTACCGGGAGAGGTGGGAGGGCACCGGGGACGAGCAAAGCCAGCTGATGAGGAACCTCTTTTGGGGAAGCACTGCGAACACGCCGAGCAGCCGCGCTGCTTTCCTGACCTAGTTTTTTTTTTTTCTCCTTTTCACAGATGAGCACTCCATCTGCAAGAGATTGTTTCTTGACATGAAAAATTTACTTTTTAATGGGCCAAACGGCTGCATTCTCTAAGCTGGATCCAAAATAACCTCTTAGCACATCGCTCTAAAGGGATCTCCAGCCGTCGACCATAAAACTGAAACACTGTTTGTACTAAAAAGCCATTTACAAGCCATTCCCTCCCTGTCTTCTTGGTTTCACGCCGTTGTTCTAAAGCTCCAGTGCTCACTTCTGGAAATGGAAAATGGTATTTTGGAACCAAATGGCTTATTGCTTTTGTTTTCAAGTTAAATCAAGCTAGGAAATCAATATATTTGGATTATTTTCTTCTCCAAGATCCAACTGCTGAAGAAATACTGGCAGGCTGGCCAAGGAAGGGCTTGGGGCCAGCAGCCAGAGATGGAGGGGAAGGCTCCGGACCACAGTGCCGGGAGCAGATCCCCAGGCCCTGCTCTGTGGCGTAAAACACCCCCGGGGCCTTGTACCGAGGCTCTGCCGTCTCCTCGCCCCCTGCTGCAGCAGATGCATGACAACAATTTAACACAGCAGCTCCTGATGCTCCCTCTTGCAGGGGCCAGTCCGGGGAAGCTCGGTTCTGTCACGGCTGCAATTCCCTGTAAAAGAGCTGGGGTTTGCTCTGCTGCTCGGGTATCCTGCCTTCTTTTACAGCAGCCACAGACAAAAATAATCACAGGGAGCAAGAAATGGTTTCCTTTGCAGTAGGTGCAGCAGCCTCAGGGTGCTTGGGACCTGGTGGAAGGCTCAAAGACCTTGTGGAGCAACTGCCTGCCTGCGAGCCCTGACGGCAGCGCTGCCGGTGTCCCTGGGGCTCCCAATGCCTCCTCTCGGGGAGGGCTGCAGGATTTTTTTGTGATTGCGTGTTTTTTTGTTGCCCAGCAAGGCACAGCAGCCAGGCACAGTCTCTTTGCAGAGGGGGAAGCACATTTGGGTGCGGGTGCGTGGCTCCCTGGTGGCACCAGAGCCCGGTGAGCGGGCAGGGAGCAGGCAGGGAGCAAGCAGAAGCACCCGCGCTGCCCAGGGCTTGGCACTGCCCTGCCCAGGGATGCTGGAGCTGCTTGAAAGCACCTCATCTCGCCCTTAATCTTCATTTTTTGTTTCAAGCTTTTAATTGTGAAATATTCTGTGTGCGTTTTGTATGCGTAATTGTGGGGCAAAAGATGGTGATAAAATAGTTTAAATTAATAAGATTATTAAGTAACCTCTGCTGCTGGTAATTCCTCACTCGAGCAGGCGCGCAGCTCACTGTAATTAGTTTTCTGCTTCGCTGGAGCATGCTTAAAGGAGCTGGGAGGTTTTTGGGGAGAGAACGCGGCAAAGCTGAGCTCGTAATGAGACAGGTTTTTGTCAGTGGGAGGTGACAGCCGGGGACATGCCCCCGGCCCTCACGGCACGGCATGGCTGGGGGCTTCGGTCTCTGGCAGAGCAGCAACGGGGGCAAAGACGGTGCTGGCAGCGTGGCCTGGGGACCGTGCCCTGGCACAGAGCGAGGGACAGCCCTGCCCTGCCGGGTCACCGGCGTGGGACATCGGCACGGGGCTGTGCCCTGCGTCCTGGGGGCTGTCCTGGGGCAGGCTGGGTTTGGTGCCGCTGCTCCCAGCCTGAGCAGTGCCACCGGCATTTCAGGAATCACCCCGTTTCACAGCTCCCTGCCATGTGGTATTTTTTTGGTGGCTGAGTGAGTACTGCTGCACCGGCGGTACTGCGCATGGTGCCACATGGCAGGAAGGCCTTACAGTTTGGTGCCCGGGTAAATAATAAATAACAGGTCAAAGCAATCAGCCTGGGTTGGCAGGGATAATCAGTGGCTACGCAGGTAAATCATCGCATCCGGGCCACAAAACAACGCCCTCCTCCTGCTTTTCCAGGGAGAAAAAGAGTCTGTTCTCCTCGGGTCTGAAATGCTGGCTGACGTTGTGCCGGCAGGGCTCTGCTTCAGATTTCACACTAATTTTATTCAATTTCATCCCCGTGGAGGTCTGGATGCCCAGACACTGATCAAAAGGTGGTCTTAGTGCCTGTGCACGATGCACCCCCTGCATCCACCCCTGCATCCGCCCCTGTACCCACCCCTGCACCCCCCTGCACCCCCTCTTACCCCCTGCACCCCTGTAATCCCGTCCCTGCGACACCACCGGGGATCCGCACGCCGGGCTCTGCGCAGCGGCGCCGGCTGGCGCTGGCTGCAAATAAACCCGGCTGCTAATTTTGCAGTGTCAGTCGTTCGGCAGTTCATTTTGGTTAGCTAAAGGCAAACATCTGTGACTCTAATGCAGAAAGCCTTCCTATTACCTATGTCAACAATTTTATTTTTAAACCAGTACGCAAAGTGAGAGGTGCATCCCTTATCTCGTGTACGGCGGCCGCATATGTAACACCATCATATAATTAACAGTCAAGATCATTTACATTGTCGCTTAGCTAATTTTCATAATGTTTTCTTTATTATCAGAGGAAGAAATTAACCCAAGAATTTATTTACATACTAGTCTCAAACAGTAACAGCTTGCTAATTGCCTGTTAGGTGATTAATAAGCTTACAGCAGATGCTAATGAATCGAGAGCTCACTGTTTCAAAGGTGCTCTTGCAGCATGCTTGTGTTTTGGCAGCTTAATTAGTGCAATAATTATGTACTTGTTGCTCCTTCTTTCAAGCAAATACTGTCAAATGCTTAAAAGATTAAAGAGAATTATATCGCTGAGAACTAGCTGTGCTTAAGTATTCTGCTTTTGCTAACTTCCCCGTTGTTTCAAAAATGGAAGCGGATAAATGCAATTATGTCACGAGCGAATGTTGGGAGCTGCACGTTGGTATCAGGCTGGTGGAGGAAGGATGCGCGGAGCCGTCAGCTGCTCCTCACACCCCGCCTGGGCCAGCCCCGCTAGGAGCTGTTCTGCAGATTTTGATCTAGATGGGGACTGAAGCACTGAGAAAACCTCCTGAGCCGAGCCTGCGAAGGCTTCGCGAGCCTCTCCTGTCGTCAGCTGTCCAAACCACTTCTGGCAGTGGAGAAACGAGAGGTTTTCTGTGCCACGGGGGGTAAATCCTACAGGAAGGTCTTGTCCTGAAGCATGCAAGGCTGGACTGGGCTGTGCCGCTGCTCCTCAGTGGTGGCAAAGCCACCGCGGGACCTGTCCGGCTCTGCATTTTTGGGTAGGTGGTCCCGGCGTTCTTCAAACCCCCAGGAACAGGTGAAGCACGGCGGCGGGCGCTGCCTGTGCCAGCCATTCTAAGAGTTTCCACCTTATGGGTGAAGAAGTAGAATTAAACCTTCGGGATGAGGTGGAAGGATGTCCCCGTGTGCCATCACGGGTGAATCGCCGAGCCCCACTCACCGCCTCCACGCACCCAGAGCTTCACAGCCCTCCCCCATGTCCCCTCCATCCTTCCTTTCCCACCGGGATGTCCTGCTGCTGCCGCGGCTTTTGTCTCAGCCACCCCAGGGGCCTGCTGTCCCCCCAGGCACCACCTCGCCTCCTCTGCACCTTCTCCACTTGCCCTGGGCGCAGGAGGGACCGGGGAGGATGCAGTGCCCGGCTGTGAGACGTCTGCACGGGGAGCTCCGGCGCCGCGGCGGCCGCGCCTCGAGCCCCATCCCTGCGTGGAATTGAGGTGGAAACCAAGGTGGGAAGCGGCCGCGGAGGAGCCTCTCCGCGAGTGTCCTCCTGCGCCGGGATGGAGTGGTGTCCCTGTCTCAAGGAGCGCGCATGGCGGCTGGTGGAGTGCCACTCGACTGCTAACATCCCCTTCCCTCGAGGGAGAAGCAGGCAGCCAGCGCTGGAGATCTCTCCAGCAATCTGCGGTTTCCTTGGCGACAGCCGGCATCTCTCCGCTGCACGAGAGAGCCGGGGCTTGGCTGGTGGAGAGGAGCCTTTTTTTTTTTTTTTTTTTCTTTTTTTCCTGGGAATTAGGCTGTGTCACCCGGTGCACGCTTTCAAAGGTCCCCGTTGTTCCCAGCCGCAGCGGCAGCGCCGGCCGGAGCCCCGCGTCCCTGCCGGGATGAAGTCATCACCCGGAGCAGCGGGCTGCTCGCTGCATTTCCTTTTGCAGTAGCTGTTGCCATCTTGTTTAATTCCAGCATTATCTGATTGTCACAGTGTGTTTCTCTGTATTAGGCAGCAAGCCAATTCGTTACTTAACCTGTAATTGCACTTTAATATAAGCTATCTCAAAAATGTATTTTCAGAGCGGGTCTTATAAACACACGATATGCTCCCAGCATCAAAACGCCGTGTTCCTTGGGAGGAGGCTCTCGCTAGGACTTGGCACCGGCTCTGTTAGTTTTAGTTACTGATGCTTTATCACGGCTGACACGCCGTACGCAGTTAAAGGGCACAGCCGCTCGGAGCTCGCAGCCTTTAAAAACTGACTGCTTCCCAGGAATTTACTACGAATGTGATTTGTTGCTGGTTTGTTGACTTGAACCCTGGGAAACCCACGAATCTTCTAACTTCAGATGAAATCACATTATTGTGGGAAATGTGGTGCTTTTCGGTTTATGAAATGCAAACAGGAAGACCTCATCTAGAATAATCGTAAGAATAACAGTCACCAGCATTAATACGTCCGCCAATGGCTGCTGGCAGATTCACTTTTTAATAACTCCAATTTTACAAATTAAATGCTGATAACGTTTTACTATCGTCCCGTGTTAGTTCCCTGCTGCAGTTGTGCGGAAGGGAAGGTACTCAATCTCCATCTCAACTCATTAATTTTAAAAAGTTGGCCAGTATTTGCAAAGCGTTAAGCATATAAAAATTAATGTTGACAAATCTTCGAGGAATAGAATGAAACAAAAGAAATCAATTAAGGGAACAGCCCGCAGTGATGTTTTATAAACTAAATTGTGCTCAGCCTTGCGATGGAAGTTACCAGCAAACCCCGGTGCCAAATGGAAACCTTAGGAGAGGAGGTTGGGGCTCAAAACGGAATTCAGCATTTGCTTGAACTACATAAAACCGTGACGGCTGTCAGTGCAATCTCCTCCGTCTGCTCTCCTCCTGGAGCCTGGGGAGAAAACTGGGGGGCAGAGGGGAGCAGTGGGGCCCCACTGCCTGCTGCAACAGTGGGACAAGCCTTGCTGGACCTCGTGGACTTTGGAGAAGTCTCGTACAAGATGCCTTGATGAAAAGCAGGGCGGTGCGGTCGGGGTGCCCGCAGCCCCACCATGAGTTATCGTGTCATTATTTGCCCTGCATCCCGACGCCTTTATGGGCTTGATGTGGGTGAAGGGGGGTGTCCAGGACGTCTCTGCTGAGCTAGAGAGCTGCCGCCGGCCTGCCAGGACACCCTCCCTGCTGCAGATCCCCCTGCAGATGCAGGAGGAAGCCCTGGGGGCGCGAGGCCACCCACGGGACCTTCCCCCTGCGCTCCCAGGGCAGTTCCCACCCTCCTCTCCCAGCTCCAGCTCAGAGCATCCACCAGGGTCCCGGCTGCTCTCCGGCACCGTGGCACTCGCCTCCTTCGCTTTCCTCTGTCCTGGGGCAGTGCCGGGGCTCCCAGCGGAGGAGCAGGGACTGAGAAGGGCCGGCGAGCACCGGCTCACCCTCGGCTGCGACCCAGCGCTCGGCATCCTGGCACGGGCCTCGTTTGACCGAGGGCCGGCGTTCCTCTGCTATCGGTGAGTCACTTCTGCTTAGGACAGGAGTATAAATTAATTTGGATGTCTGTGTGATCCTATCAGCGTTATCTCAGGCTTTGCATTTTAAGGCTTCTGTGGCCTTCAGAGTAAATAAGTGTTTTCCTCGGGATGACGCGAACCTAGAGGAGAAGGGTAAGCTGGCTTGGGCAGCTCTGGCGCAGCAGGAGAAACCCCCATGGGGTTTTCACCACCCGTTTTCTCGCTGGGCTCGTGCTTTATTACACACAGGAGCGTGATGCAGGAGGCATCCCAAAGGAGCAGGCTGAGGGTGACCCCACCGCCGTCCCTTCCCCGGGCCACGGGCGGTGTTCCCAGGGGATGTGAGCCGGGAGCGCCCGGAGCCGTGCGTGACCTTGTGCAGGCACCCAGCCCCAGCTCGGAGATGCGGCTCTCCTCCCTGGAGTCCTCTCCTCTGTTTCAGAAGAAAATCTTTCTATTGACCAGGTTCCATTTTTTTTTTCCATGTATTTTGTTCATGTAAAGATTTGGAAAGACCCACAAGGATTTCGGAGGTCGGTGTAGAAAATATAGCCGAGGAAGAAAGATCTCTGTTCCCGGGGAAGGGTAAAGGAAAGATCCATCAAAGGATATCTCTAGCATTCACTTAATTTTATTACTTTAAGTGACTTTATTACCTTCATCTTGCTTTCTGTTGCATTCCAGCACTTATTTAATAAACCCTTCTCTGGTTTTAAATAGCAGTTTAGTTTTTATGGTAATGCTAAACTTAATCAGATGCTCAAATTAGCTTGAAATTAATTATATTGACAGCAATAACCCTTAGTTCCCTCTTCACATCCTGCATAACAGTTCTCCTTCAAGACTGTATCGAATGCCATTGAGATACAGAGATGGGTTTTGGCCCAGTTCCTTGCCGACATCGTCCCCGGGGCCCAAACAGAGAGGGACCGACCAGGAAAACCTGCACCACGAAGAGCGCCGACCTGGGGGCTGGTGCTTCTGCTGTTAAACCTACAGAGAGTGAGGTTCCTTCGGCATCCCCTCCCGGGGTTTTGGGCTGCTCCAAGGCTGCAGAGAGCCATGAGGAGCTGGCGAGTGCTGACAAGGAGGCAGAGGTGACGTTTTCATGACTCGTTGCCGTTTATTGGCTTCCTTCCCCCGTAACTCCTGCCAGCTACAGGGGCGGCTCTCAGTGCCCCTGGGTGTGCCACAGCCTCATCTAACGGGTCGATGCGAAGGAAGCAGGGAGGGCAGCCTCGGGCCATCGCGTGCTTCCACTGGGACCATCTCGGGGACGTGAAGCGAGGAGGGCTGGGGGCCATCACCTCGCCATGGGGAAACGCAGGCGCTGCGCCAGGCAGAGACCCGGCAGCGCGTGGAGTCCAACCGGGTCCTGCCTGCATGGAAGGGCACCAGGAGAGGTGTCCCCCTGCCCCGCAGCGCCTCCGTCCCGCTGGTGGCTTCTCACCGTTTTTGGTCAGAAGTGGGTCAGTACTTAGCAGGGTGAGAAAGCCTTTGAGGAAGCTTTTCCTGCTTGGCCGATGGGGCCCGAGTCTAGCCCAGAGCTGGCCTGCTCCAGTTTCACTGCGCCGAAGGCAGCGTTACGAGCAGGGCGAGCTGGAGACCTCTCCATCCTCTTGGCGAGGAGCCCTGGACCTCCTCGCGGTCTCAGCTTAGAGGAGTCCATGGGGTAAATCCGAGCTTTGCATTTCCAGGACCTGCTGGCCCCGGCCCCCCGAGCGCTCCCCGTCCCCCAGCCATGCCGGGGGGCTGCATCACCAAGGGGCGCAGGCAGCGGTGCCCCCGGGCTCGTGCTGCCCCCAAGCCCTTCCCCGGTGGCCCTCACTGCTGGGAGGGCTCCAGCAAGGCCGTGGCCGAGTGCCGTGTGAGTGTGGGAAGATGCCTTGCATTGCTCCCCGGGGCTTCTCCTGGGGCTGCCAGCGAGCACCGCTGCGCGCTCTGCCGCCTGTGCGAGAGCCTGGCCGCATCCAGCCCCTCCAGCAGCGGCTGCTATTGATAATTGCTCTGTGCTGGTGGAAAGCCATTTATTATTGATGCCAGTTTAGAGGTCTGATTAGCTTAGCACGCCTCATTGCTCCAAAATGAGAACTTTCTTCTGTTAACCCGCGCTGCGCTGGGCACGGCAGCCCCGGCTCCCCCGGGAGCATCGCCCGCTGCGGGCCCGTCCCAGAGCCCACAAGGTGTTAAAGTGCATTAATGAGAGTGATGTGATAAACCCTGCCAGCACCGAGCCGGCCTGCTTGACTTCGCTGCCTTGCCCTGAAGTCTGATGTGATTTTGCATTTAAATAGCCAGAAGAGTTTGTAATATTAAGGCATGGTTCATTGCCAGTGAAATTCAGGCTAGGTATACACTTCACTGGAGAGTGAAGACAGCCTGATTCATAGAGGATTCCTGCTAAATCTGCTGTGGGTTCCCAGGGACCTGGAAAATGCATTATGGTAAAAATCAACATGACCTTCTGAAAGCACCGCACGGAGCATATATCTGTATTACTAACACTGGAGCGATACTTGGCTCGGCAGAAATCCTCCCCATTGTTTGTATTCTGGCTGGATGATAGAAAAGTAATCAAATTAGAATTAAAAAAACACGAATCGAGCAATATCCACAGACTGTGTTTAACTTACATGATATACATTATCGTGTGCACGCATACACATGCCCCTATGCAATTGTCATGTTAAAGCTTGTTTTGCTTTTGATTGGCTCCAAGGCAGAATAATATGGGGGCTGTAATGTAAGTTGTTTTTCCTTTTGGAATGAATAACTCTTGTGGTAAAGCTGACACGAAGCATAAATTTGTTAAATTACATAAACATTATTGCGACCCATAAAATTCAATGAATCCTCGTCGCCTGTTTACTCATGGCTGGCTTTACTGTTTGCACAATGTAATTTAACGTGTCAATTTGCTCTCAAATAAAAAACATCTGGCCTTTTGACATGCCAAAAAAGCTGCAGAGATGATCTGAGAAAGGAGCTAAAAGCCCAGTCTTTACATAGCAGTTAGCAAGGGGCTCTTAAAAGGAAGCCAATATCATTCAGATCAATTGATGGCCTCTTGGCAAACCTACCTCTGTAAACCCTGTAAGATTAGTAAATTTTATCCTAATTAAAATTAAGAAAAGCCACGGAAGGCTGGCGCGCGCTTCGCAATTACATCTCCTGCCAATATTGACATCCATTCTATTGGATTTTTAAACAATCTTATTATTTTGTAATCATGAATAACAAGAAGAAAATTATACTTTTATAAGGGATTTTTATTCTGGATGAGCTACAGAGGGCCAGTGAATTAATTCACCTCCCTAAGCCCCTTAGCTCACGATTCTCCTCGAAAACCTCAGACTTTCGTGGTGGGGAGCGTCCGAGCATCCACACACGCACGCTAAGAAGGGCCCGTAAATCTTGGCTTAATCCCTAATAAGCAGTAATACCTCTCACTCCCCCAGACAACACACGGGAGATGCTGACCTAAATAACACGAGTTTAGAAGCCACATGTGGCATAAATCCGTGCTGCCTCATGCGAGCTCGCCCTTTGTGCGCAGCCCTAACATCTGACGGGCTGTTACCGCTGATTGATTGAGACATTTATGATTTGCATAGGAGACAGTTTGTGTAATTACGGATTACTGAATAAAGCCAATTGGTTGCAAAGATTAGAGAGGCCAGGTCCCGCAGGAGCCGTAAGAGAGCCACACATCATTTCTTATTCCTGTTTTCATCCTCGCAGCCGGAAAACAAAGCGCGGTCCGTCAGGTCCCGAGGTTGCAGCCGTGCAGAAATCCTGGCCGGGGAAGGGGAGGCGCAGCCCCTGCCCGAGCATCGCGGCCCCGGCGAGCAGTAAAACGTGCTGCTGGAGAGCGAGCAGAGCCGAGCCGGGCCAGACGTCGGCTCGTGGGGTAATTATAAACCCGCTGGAAAAATCAGAGCAGATTCTCACTATGAAATCAGGAGGTTACAGTAAGTTCAGGCATTGTTTTAATTAAGGGAGAGACATCTCTTCCTCAAGGGAACGCCGAAATCACGTTAGGGCCGATAGGGAAGATTTCCCATATTGTCAGCAATGGTTAGACACATTTGTGTGTAAATAAATTGTGATTTCTTTTCACCCTCCAGGACAACACACAATATTTTCTTTTAAAGTATATGGGGCTGGCGGTGGTTTCGCTCTAATCAAGTTCTTGGCATTTCATCCCGGCTTCTAATGGGCCTCAAGTAGTTGCACATTTTCTGTAATTGGACTCGAGTAATTGCACATTTCTCTAAATGATTAATGAACGGAATTAGAAAGTTTGAAAAAAGTTGCCTGCTACGCTGCAGAAACCGTCACGTCAGCAGGGTTGGGGGAGGAGCTGTTGCACAAATATTTACGAGCTGGTGGCCACGGGGCCAGCAGAAAGGCTCGTGGCCGTGCTCGGGGGGGCTGGGGCCGGCCAGCAGGGTCCCGAGCCGGGGGCGGCACGGAGCCTCGGCGGGGATTATCGGGTAGAGAACTGCAGAGATAATGTGTCAGGGGTGACTTCTGCCAAGTTGTGTTTTATCATTTCTCACAGTAGATAAAAAGAAATAAATGAATTCCAGCACATGGATTTCTGCTTTTTTATTTTTTTTTTTTTTTCCTTTTTATTACAGAGGAGCTATTGCAAGACAATTTCTGCTTTTCCTGTGTCCTGAAGCTAACAAGAAGGTGACTCCTCTCGCTCTACACTTATTCTCATTAAAGGACAGGATTCGATACGAGTGTTAGAAACATATGGTGCGATCACTTGCTTTGGAAGTCGTCTCAGAAGGGGGGAAAAGAAAAAAAAAAAAAACTAACTGTGGATACCCATATGTAAAACCTGACTGCAAACATGACAAGGGGGAGGCCGATCCTGCGTGCTGCAGCTTTGAATCTGGAAGCACTTACGCCTCCGATGACATTCGCTGCGCCGCGTGGAAAGACCGACGGCTTCCCGGGACCCGCAGCGCGCCGCCAGATGTGCGCGGGGCTCGGGCGTGGGAACTCGCGAGGGGACAGGTGCGGATGTGCACTCGGGTCCTGCACCCAGCGGGGTCCACGGGGCTTTTTGGGGGGCTTGTGAGGCAGCTGGGCCGTGGAGGGGCTGGGGAGGCGTTTGCGGCGTGGGGTGGTGGGCGAGGAGGCGCAGACGGGGCCAGCCTGGGGAGAGGGGCCCCCTGGCAGGCTTTCAGTTTGGTTTATCCTCTTGGGGAGGAGGCAGTGCTGGAACAGGCAGTTTTACGAGCACCATGCAGATGACTGTGCAGAAAATCTCGTTTTCCCCAGGCCCGGGGAGCACCAGACCTTGCAGGGGGGCCTGCAGGGCGCAGCAAGGCTTGGAGCTGGAGGTGCGACCAAACGCAAGCAAGAGAGCAACGAATGTTTGTTTTTTCCTCCGCAACTTCAACATGATCCACTTGTAAAGTTGCAATTTGCTGATGTGGGTGAAAAAAATCACTTCCCAGTAAAAAAAATCCCTGCTTTGGCCCTCTGCGTGAGCCCTGCTGGCCTGCATTGCTCTCATTTCCCCAGCTGCCCGCTGGCCCCAGCTCTCATCCAGGCTGGCCGTGCGCGGTGCTGCCTTGCAGAGCACCGCTGAGCCTGGCTGCTGGCTGCCGGCTCTCTGGGCTGATCCCCAGGCCCGTGAAACACGGCTCAGTTATGCAAGCAGCCCGCTGCCTGGCCGGCACAGCCCGGTCTCTCACCTCTTAATCATTTTGTTTTCACACCACTGTGGTTTTCGCGCCGCCGCTGGTCCCGCTGCGCTGAGCCCTCCTGCCAGCAGCAGCCTCCCCGTGCCCCGGGGTGGGTGAAAGCCCACCCTGCTCCCAGCACCGGCGTTTGGCCCTCGCACAGGTTAGAGCCAGCTGGGGGCAGCCACGGGGAGGGATCTGGGAGGGATGCCTGCCGTGGGAGCACCCATCCTGGCACCCAGAGCTGCAGCGTACAGGGCTTGTGGCCACAACCCTCCTGCGAGAACAGGGGCACCCCTGCTTTCCTACACAAAGAGAAGAAACCCACAGCGTGGGGCTGCAAAACGGAAGCGTTTGGCCCAGCAGAAGGGTGGCTGTGTCAGCAAAAGGCGGCTCCACGTGGTCCCAGCGCAGGGCACAGGCTGGGGCTGCGGGTGCCAGCTCCGACCTCTTCCTTTCTACAGGGAATTGCAGTACCCTCAGCTTTACTCCCCGGTTTCAACTTTAAAGACGAATGTTTGCTGCACTGTTATTCGTTTATACATTATTTTTCCTTTCTGCTGAGAGGCCCTGTGCTTCCCAACATACACACACAGCAAGTTTATTTCTATTTCTAAAAATCCCATCCGCTCTTCCTTAAAAGTCCATGCTGGTAAGCATTCCTCTGTGTCCTCATGCAAACGCTGTCCTGCGAAGATGCAGTCCTGTTGGTGTGAGTTAACACCCGGTGGGTAATTCTTCTGGAGCCCACAAAGCCACAAGTTACCCCAGAGCTGTGCACGACGTGTGCCTGGGTGGCTGCGAGCCCCGGGCGCGGGGCACCGGGACGGGCACGCTGCGCCCCGGGAGCTGGGGTGATAACACGTGTGTAATGGGGCGTTGCAGAAGGAACAGCGAATGCAGATGAGTTGGAGAGGGTTTTATTATTAAAGGGAAGATTGATGGTTCAGCTATCTGGTGTGGGAAAAGCTAGTGTCCTTATTAAATGTAATTATCTGCAGCGCTAATAAAAGCTTGCCCGTTTCCCTGGGTCGGGCTGCCCTCTGCTTTAGCTGCGCTCACAAACATTAATAAGCAGCAGCTGGAAGAGCAGGGAGAGGAGTTCAGCGGAGATGCTCATCGCACCAGGCACTTGCTAATTGCTGGTCAAGGACGAACACGCAGTCTATCAGGGCTGTTATTAAACCGGCCATGCAGGACGAGGCGCTTCGCTGTGCTCCGGGCTGCAGCGAGCAGATTTAGCAGTTTGTCTCCGCACGAGTGCCTGGAGGGGGGGAGAAAAGGCCGCTCGGTCCTGGCTGCCTCAGAGAAAAATTCACCTGCCTGGAGGTGGAAATCTTGGGATTTTTCTTTGCCTGCACACCAAGAGGTCACCCTGGTGCCCTTGTGTTAGGCTCCTGCAGCCAGAGGAGGCGATCAGCCGCTCCTGCGGGCTCCTTTTCGCCTGGGGAAGGAGCGACGCGGTGGCCTCAGAGCCAGGAGAACAAAGGCGGTGCCAAGCAAAGGAGGAGGGATCACTCGAAATTGGCTGTGCTTTGATCTGCCATTGTTTTAATTAACGCCTCTAATAAGAATTTGAGATTCTGGATAAAGCATCCCTGGATCAACAATTTAATGAGCTTTCCCTTTAGAGGAGGTGTGAGTGAGTCCACGGACCGGGCTCCGAAACTGCCCAGCAGCGCCAGCGAGGGCTGGGCTTTCCTGGGAAAGCTGCGGGAGCAGGGAGCAAGCAGAGGCAAAGCTTCGTGCCTGCTGCTGGGAAAACAAACAGCCTCTTCCAGCCTTCCTTAAAGAAGTGCCAACGATGCAGTCCCCACTGCTTTTAGGGGATGCTTCCAGCCTGACCTCCAGCTGCTGGAGGAGCTGTCCTGGGACACTGGAAGGATCCTTTCTTTGGTGCAGACCGTCTGACACTGTCAGGGTCACTGCTGTGCTGGTGTACCTTGGGGATGAGCAAGGCTTTGGGTTTTGGGGGCTGGGATCTGTAGCACGCCTGGAAGCCAGTGGGACAAGCCGGGCGCACGGGCACGCACAGCCACGGCAGCACGGTGAGGAGGAGCAGCCCGCCAGCACCTGCCCGCAGCCATGGCTCATCCCAGGAGGGGCTGGGAACCTGCAACGTCACCAAAACCCCACAGACCGCTTCCCCTTCCTCCACCGGTGGCACAGAGACAGCAGCATTCATTTGCTGGAAGTTTGCAAAAACCAAGAAAACGTGCTCCCCGTCCATCACCACGGCCGCTTTGTACTTTCCCTGTGGGTTTTCCTTGCAAAAAAGGGAAGCGCGTGGGGGGCACGGGACCCACTGACAGGCTGTGCCCAGGGGATGCCAACGGGGCTTCAGCTGCAGGCTTTTCAGTTTTGCCTGACCAGGGAATAAATAGAGGGAGTTTTCCCCTCGATGTGTCTGTAAGTAATTTCCAGCCGGGAAGCTATCATTTCTCTAATGGCAATGTTTGCTGTAAATCCATGTCATCAGAGCCTCGGGGCTCGGTCCAGCTCCCATCAAAGCCGGTGGAAATGGCTTTCTGCTTCCCGCAGACCTCACCGGGGGCTGGATTTGACCGTCGTGGTGTTGTTCCAAAACACGGGGTGAGCTCAGGGTGCTCCGTAAATAATGCTCATTGACAGCGAGGACTGGCACAGGCCTCCCCGGGTCCTCCCTGGCTGCCAGAGCTATTAACCTGGTGCTGCTTTTCCAGCACTGCTCTTCAGACAGGATCGCACCCCGAGGAGAGCAGCCGAAGAAGCTGAGGGATAACCAGGGCCCTGCGGGGCTGGCAGCGATGCTCAGGGCTCACGATGCAGGGACAGCTCCGCCGGGTCCCGGGTGCAGCGGGAGCAGCCGCGCTTCTCCCCCCGAGCAGGGGGGATTTGCAAAGGGGCTCTGCCCGTGGAGCTGCCGGGGTCCTGCCGGGCTGCCTGGTGCCTTTCCAAAACTGCTGCTCGTAGAAACACAGCAATTTGTGCAAAGCCTGCCGGACATCACTCCTGCAGGACATCACATCTAGTGTCTAGCGACTGCAGGAGCCGGCTCTCTTAGTTTAGCGAGGTTCTCCATTCTGCATCTCGTTTAATTTTGGTGCCTTGCTGGTGGCTGGGGATGGCAGGAGCTGTCTGCGTGCACACAAGGGGAGCTGAAAAGCCCTGGGCTTGCTCCATCCTCCTCCTCAGCGTGCAGGGCTTGGGATGCACCACGGCTGGGAGGAATGGAGCGTCTTGCTCGGGGGACAGCGCCCGGCACGGCTTCCGAGGGGCAGCTCGCACGTTGGCAGGGAGCGCGGGCTGAGCTCATGGTTATAAAAAACCCAGCCCTTCTGGCACTTTCACCCCCTGCAGATCAGGAAGGAAAGCTGATTTTTTTGCAATTTCATTTACTACAGGCTGAAACATTGCTATACAGGACCGGCTCCCGTGTCCTCCAGCTAGTTAGAGCGCAATGCTGCTTAAATTGTCTTTTTGATAACTGTTCTGGCTGCGAGAACAGAGGTTTCTGCAGGGAATTCACACAGTGCTGCCTCCAACTTCCCCGATCCTTCATATTGCAATATTACTCTTTACCTAGCAGAAGATATTCCTAATCGGCTTCACAAAAAGCAATAAAGCCTCTTCAACACTTCATTGGCTTTGACATTTAAGGCACGCGGCAGGAGGGGGACGGTGCTCCCCGGCCTCATGGCGCTGCTGTGGGGGCTGCCCCCGGGACGGATCAGGCCCCTGTGCCAGCTGGGTGCCCGCTCCCCGTGCAGCTGGGGGGAAAACACAACTGCAACGCTTCGTCGCCCCCTCTCTTAGCTCTGCCTTGCTGGTTGACAGGTTTTGGGTCTGTGTGAGCAGTTGCTGTCGGAGCAGGGGGTGCGTGGTGCTGTGGGACACGGGCAGAAGGTCCTGCTGCCAGGGCAGCGCCAGCCCCGTGGGGACGTGGGGACGGGCTCACTGCTGGAGCAAATCCAACGCTCCCCTTAAGGCCTGAAGCTACTGGCTTATGGGGCATGGATCCACCGTATGGGGCACCAACCCAGCCTTAGGGGATTGAGTTGTCTTATGGGGCATCGATCCACTTTATGGGGCATTGACCCGTCTTTTAGGGCATTGAGCTGTCTTATGGAACATCGATCCACCTAATGGGGATCACAGGGCACCAACCCATCTTATGGGGCATTGATCTGTCTTATGGCACATCAATCCACCTCGTGGGGCATTGACAGATTTTATGGGGTATTGACCCATCTTACGGGGCATCGATCTGTCTTACGGTGCATCACTCCATCTTATGGGGCTTTGGCAGATTTTATGGGGTATTGACCCATCTTATGGGGCATCACTCAGGGCTGGCTCTGTCTCTCCGTGGCCCCATGCTACACCCAGAGCCACAGCCAGCCCAACCCCACACAGGTCTTGGTGCAGGCCCGGGGACGGGCAGTGCCTGTGGGGCTGCAGCCGGCGTTGGCCACCGAGCCAAGCTGAGCCGAGCCAAGCCCATGTGTCCCCCACATGGCTGCGGGTCCTTCGGTTCCTCCTCTGGTCCGTGACCGTGAAGGGCTTTTCCATACCTAGGCAGCTTTCTGCTGCAGCTCTCCTGCCCCAGCTGCAATGGCTTAGTTTTATTAGGCTGCGACTGCAGACGCTAACTGTTGCCTACAAGCCCTGGGAGGATTTCAGCTGGAGTAGGAGTAGCGTGCTGAGCATCCTGGCACGATGCCGTTTCTCCTATAAAGCGTCATGTTTCCAAATGGGTAATTACTGCACTGGGATTTATGCAGTACTTCCTTTAAGTGGTTGTGTGGGCTGCCATTCCTCGATGAATTAAAAAGAAAAAAAAAAAAAAAAAGCAAAAAGAGAGAGAAAAGAAAGGAAAAAAAAAAAGGAGCTGAATCCAGTGGTGCTAGCGAGTTCAGGGCAGAAATGAGATCAGCTTGCTCTGCCCTTACCTGGCAATAATGGGAAAGTGCTCTTTCAATTGAGCTGTTCCATTCTTTCGCCCTGAGCTATGAGAAGTAGATTGGATGAAAATTATCAGGCTCCCTGTCTAGAATAAATATTCTTGAAATGGAGCAAGTCATAAATAAGCGAGCAGCAATATCCTGGGTTATGAAGATATAATTTCTATCTTTAATAGCTGAGTAGGCCCCGGGGACTGTCTGGAAGTGGCCTGCCTGGCCCCAGTATTGATGAGGGGAAAAATACAAACAAGCAAAAAAGCTTTTGTTTCTTTAACCCTGAAATTATTGATACTTGGAGGGAAATAATGACGTGCTGCGGCTGAAACCTGCGGTTCCCTCTGCTACGGAGCGGCTGGCGACTTCAGCAGGATTAGCCAGGGCCCGGCTGCTGCCGCCCCTCACCGAACCTGCTCGGGTCTCCACCGCCAGCACCAGTGCCTGCGGCTGCCCCGTGCTGGTCCCCGGCCGGTGGCACGGCCCCGTGGGAGCAGCAGACGTGGCACTGGTGGCACCGCCATGGTGCATGCCAGGAGGGACGGGATGTGTCCCCCTTTGGGCTACCATGGACAAGGGAACAGCAGGAGCCCGCCCCAGCAGAGACACCTGCATAAAATCCGTGTATTTATTCCCCCAGCTGCCAGCGGCCCGCCCTTTGGAAATTGCAAGGTGGGACAATAACTGATAAGAGCTGCCTGGATGAAGCGCCAAATTTGATGGGATTAGTCTTAATGGTTTTATTTTTAAAAGCCATTTAATTACTAATCAGCTCTCCCTTACAAGCTAAGACGTGCTAGTGCTGTTTAAAGCAGTCTGTTAGGGGGCTTTGCTGGCGGGCAGCTGGGACGGCTCCTTAGAGCTTCTTAAAAATGCCCTGCTTGGCCTGATCCGCGCTGAGCCGTCCGTGCTGGCGCAGGATGAGCTGCAGCTGCACCCCCAAAAAGCCCCCAAATTGCCCCAAACCACCCCACCATGAGGTGTAGGACCAGGCACGGCGTGGAACAAGCACACAGCCCTGTGCTTTTGCAGCAAAACCCACGGAGGGATGCCTTGGTCCTGCGGTGCTCGGCAGCCCTGCTCCTCTCCCCGACCCAGCTCTCCCCGTGCTCCGCCAGCCCCCAGCCCATTAATTTATAGCACAATGGAAGACATTCCTTAATCTTTTAATTATATGGAGTGACATGGGTGAAATAACTCCTTTCATTTCTGGGCCACTGACATGATTAAGAACTGAGGTCTACTGTTTTGGAAAGAAAACGGTGTAAATTGCCCATAATGTGAGATCTGTATCACCTTCCAGTGAAAACCCCAAGCGATAGAGTGCCACGAATCCATCACGCAAGCCTGGCTGGGGGAAGATTGCACCATTATTAAATTATATGTTTTTTAAAAACGACACGCTGATCTGTTTCGTACCAGTAAATATGTGATTTACATTTAATTCTGAGTAACCTTTCCATGACCAGTGAGGTGTGAAGGAATTTAATGACACAAAGCTACACTTATGAAGAGACCATTCATATTCATTAGGCTCACGCATTAACAATCCTGCCGGTGACATCTCTCTAGCACATGCTTTATTACCACGGTTTACGGGGGCTACGAGCAGGGCGAGCTGCGGCGTGCACGTCCATGCACGTGGACACCCCCGGACAACATCGTCCAAACAAGAAAACGCCCGAAATTGGATGTGCCCAGATTTGGGAGGGGAGGGGCTGGGACCGGCCTGGTTCAGAAGGAGAGGGTTTGGGTGAAAAAGGGGCCTAAGGAGGAATTCCTTCCTTTTCTTTTTGTTGGTTAAACTGAGTACGTATCGAGGAGGCATAGATGGTGCTCATCACTTTCTTTGGAGCATCCCAAAAATGAGGGGCAAGGGAAAACCCACCGCGGACTGGCACCACTGCCTTAGAGAGCACAGCTCCAGCTTGTAGCGTGGGCTTCTTCTTGGCTCAGGCTTGGCATCCCAAATAAGGGGGCTTGGGGTGAAAAAAAAGAAAAATCAGGACTCGGGACTTGCAGTTCTGCTTCTCACCTGTATCCTTCGGGTCCGGGTTTGCTGCTGGTTTCGTGGCTCCCCTCGAGAGGCAGGACCAGTGCTCCTGGTGCCATTATAGCAGGTTCCCAGCTCTTCAAAACCATCTGTGACGACCACTCCATGCCCTCAGAGAGGTTCCTCTGCCAAGGGGTTTCTGGTGACATCCAGCCTGCCCCACTTCAAGCCCACGGCCCCTGCCGTGACACTTCTGGGGATGGGAATCCCACGGATAAGACATGGAAAATCCATGGGTAATCACTGAAAATAAAACAAACAACCCACATCAGCATGTTGCAACTGTCTTTGGAAGCACACGAAGCTTGAGGTCACCTACAGAGGGATTTGTAAGATGGGGACAGTGCTGAGGAAGGTTGGAGGGGACAGTGGTGTGCAGAGCCGCACTTGGGGCACCTCCTCCCAGGGGATGGTGGGGACCTGCTGGGGTCCTGGAGCTGGATCCAAGCTCATCTGTACCTAGCACACGTAAAATGTGCCATTCTCTGAGGAAATTAAAACGTGGGCAGCATTAGAATACTTCCTGCAAGCCCCTGCCTGATGGCGAAGCAAATGAACCGCAACTGTCTGCACTGAAAAATAATTGGGCGTATTAGGATGCCATAAGCAAATAATCAAAGCAGAGGCAGGCTGCAGGCAGCTGCCCGCCCTTCTCCCTGCACGGGGACACGCTCCTGGGTGCGCGGGGACAGGGCCTGGCAGTGACACATGCGGAGGGGACGATGGGGACATCTCCGTGCCACTTGGGGCAGCCACGGGGGAGGCGACGCTGGCGTTCCAGCCAGTTCATCTGGCAAAACTATTTTGCATTAAACGCTGCATTATAAAGCCTCCAAACAATTGTGCACGGTGCTTGGGAAGTGGAGGGGGAACCATCCCCAAGTGCCTCCGCTGCCTTGGGGTCCAGTTTTTTTGCCCAGCTGCTTATCTTCATCCCAAGGGACACGGGAGTCCTATGCCTCTGCCTGGGTCCTTGCTGTGGCTGCTGAGCTCTCCACAGCCACAACGCTGGTGCCATCAGCAGCACGGAAGGACGGGCACCTTCCCACCTCCCTGCCCATGGGAATGCCCCCAGAGCGTTGCTGAAGACCCAGCGGGCAGAGCAAGAAGCCCCCTCGGCGTTGCACCCGCACCCCGCGGCGGTGCCCAGCAGCCATCTCCTGGGGGAAGCACCTCTTGGAGAGCTGACATTGCAACGTGCCCACTTCCAGAGCTGGGAGAAGCAGTTTTACGGGCTGCCTGTGCTGCAAATGAAACATTAATTAATTTACCAGCAGGAAGGATATAAATAACTAAATCAGATGGTGCGACTTATTCATGAGGTCCTGATGGAAGGCAATTGTTATTCCTGGCTGTGCAGGTTAATGAGCACGGTCTCCTTTTCCCAACATCATGCTCTAAAAATACGTGTGGGCCAAGGCGTCCTGGGCACGGTGCCGTCCCCACCCTGCCACACATGGGCCAGGAATTCGGGTGGCTTTGAGCATCCCTTCCCTGGCAGGGAGTGCTTCTGTGCGGGGTATGGGGACGGCCTCGTACAGGCTGAGAGCAAGATTTAGAGACCAACCGCAGATTTCTTGAGGTTTTAGCTCTATGGTGCCCTTAATTTCTTGTGAAGTTATGGATGCATTGCTCTTCTAAGACTGTCACAATGTAAATTGGCCTTTTGTGCCTGTGCATTTATCTCCCCGATGCAAAAGGTGCAGTTGGCTGTCAGTCAGCAACAACCCAGCACGAATTTGTAAAAATTCAAATTACTGATCTGCCCTAGCAAAAATTGCTAAATATCCCAGCTGTGGGCTAAAAGCAATAAAAGGGGCAGGAGCGTGCCACTGTCTGCACCTCCTGGAACCAGAGGGACCTGAGCAGTGCCACCGCACCCATGGGAGCACTGCAGGAAGGTGCCAGGAGCCTCGTGCCCCGAGAGCTCAGCACCTCAGGGTTTACCTCAGAGACCACCCCAAACCCACTGGTGCTGAGCGACCCCAGCACTGGCAGCATTGTGGGTGCCGGGGCAGCACCCCCAGGTCGTGTTGGTGCCAGAGCGAAGTGCTCCTGCACCCAATTCTAGCCCTCCTGCTACCACCGAGGGAGGCGTCCCTGCGTGGTGCAAAGCTGCTCCTGCTGAGCCCCGGCGGCTCCGGCTCTCGCTCGGGCAGGTCTTGCCTGGGTTCCCCTTGAGCAGAGATTTCCCTCAATGTGCTGCCTTTTCATTTGCCGGTGCTTAAAAGGATTGAAAAGATGAGGAGATTTCAGTCGAGCAGCAGGCAGGCAGTACGTCAGACAGCTTCCTGCCTGAGAGCAGCATGCGCGGATCAATAACGCCGGACCACAGCCCACAGAACTGCTCTGAAGTGAAAACAATTTTTTTTTTTTTAAAAAAGGGGGAACTAAAAAAAATAAAAAAAAAAAGAGCGAGTGCTCCCCAGCCACCTCCACTTTCAGTTTCCGTGAGCGCGTGCTCTTGGTTAAGGAGAGTTTGCAAGGCACGGGCGAACACAACACGAAACTGCCTGGCCTGCACCAGGCGCTGAGCCCCGTCCTCCCCGCGTGCCCTGGCCCGGGGAAGAGGACCAGGGGACACGAAGCCTTGAAGGATTTTGGCCCCGGCAGCACCTCAAGCTCGCGAGCAGCTGGAGGAGAGGCAAGGCGGCAGCCCGGGCTTGGAGGACATTTATCAGTGCTGGGAGCTGGGAGCCGGGAGCTGGGAGCCGTGCCCCCGCGCCGCGCCGGCACACGGGCTGCCTGTTATTAAAACGTGTAGTGCCGGCCCGGGCCCGGCGATCGGCAGTGAGATATCATTGTCATTCGGCGTAGCGCGGCTTTTTTTCTCCTCTCTTTTCACTTTGATTGGAATACAGCCTCCTGGGAGACATGAACTCATCGCAAATGGCTTCCCAGGGATGGGAACAAATGAAATGTAACAAATCTCCATTTGCAATTTTGGGGGCACGTGACTGGAATGGGAAACGGGCTCGTGGAGCTGAGCTCTTCCCCGGTGCATTACGGAGCAGTTAGTGGCTGCTGCCTGCTAAAATAAACCCTTTATCACCTTCATCCTTCATTTCCAGCAGAGCTAAATAATACGGCAAAGCGGTGCAGCCCGTCCCCTTTAGCCCAGGACTTCTGCTTTCCCAACAAGCACAGAAAGAAAAATGCTTTATTTCGGCTCTCTTCAGAGCTCTGTCACCCCGTGCTCACGGTGGGGACCATTCAGAGCCCCTGCTGGCCCCTTGCAAGCCCCCGTGCCCCAAGCAGTGCCAGCCCCGACCTGGGCATTGCCCCTTCCACCTGGCTGAGCCATGCCCCCGGCTGGACGGCCTTGCCCCAGAGCGGTGATTTTCTGGTTTTTAACTTCCCAGCGGGACCAATTGCTTTTGTCACTCGGCTGGGAGGCCGAGCAGGGCCTCGCTGGGTTTGGTTATCGGCCCCGTTGCGTCGAGGAGTTTTGGGTTTTGCAGCAGAACTGCTGCTGACCACAGCGCATCAGTCTCGTCCTCACCCAGCCCCGGTGATGCTGGGGTCAGGCTCCTGCACCACAATGCATGGCTTTTTTTTTTTTTTTTCCCCCTTATCTTCCTTAGTACAGCTTTTTTTCACTTTTCTCATAGAAAAGCTCTTGCTTGTGATATCGAGTGGTTAAGCACCTTTTTTTCCCCCTGCTCAGCATCTCCTCAGCCCTGACCTAACGACGCTTTCCCCTTGCTGGGGACGAAGCGGTCACAGGCAGAGGGCACGCACCCAGCGGGCACCCACGGTGCCCCCCAAACCAGGCAGCTCATCACGGCCCTGCTGGTTTGTCCCGCACCAAGCCCAGCGCTCGGGCGATGTTGGCACATGTTGGGGTTTGGGTCAGGGCTGTGGTTTCCCCCCGAGGCTCGTGCTGCCCCGTGAGAGTCCCCGTGCTGCAGGTGCCGCGCAGGTCCGCCACCGCGGCCTCGAGTTATTTTTGATTCTTTGTGATTAACAAACCCGAACTGTTTGGGCCCTGGGGTTTTGGGTTCTTTTTGGCTTGTTTTATAAATATCCGAGCGGCTTTGGCAACCGAATACAAATGTTGAGCCTGACGAATAACAGATGTAATTTTACAAAAGCATTAACCAGTCCATGGGGTTAAGTAGACGTGAACGCAAACACAAAAATCCCTGGGTTTGTGCAGCCGGCTCGGGAAAGCCCCGTCCTACCTCGGTCCCCCGGGCCCTGGCCTGGTGTTGGTGCCCTGTGGTGCATCCTCCATGGCCGGGCTGTGCCAGCACCAGGAGGGTGCTCAGCCATGGGGACGGGCACCCAGCACCACCCAGCACCCGGGACGGGCAGGGGGCAGTGGGTGCAGGTCCCGGAGCCACCCAGGAGCTCCTTGGGGCCCAGGGCCTTCATCAGTGAGGGCTTTTTCTCTGTTTTTTTTTTTTTTTTTCCCTCTCTCTCTCTCTCTCTTTTTTTTTTTTTTTTTTTTTTTTTTTTCCAGGAGGAGAGTTAATTTTAACCGAACAAACAAAGAAGGAAGCCACCGCTAATTAGACACAGATGAATCTCGGCTGGCTCCCAGGGTGTTAGGGGAGCTGTTTTTCCAGCACTAATAATCCAGCCTACAACAATGAACGAAGCAGATATTGTTTGTTATTGCTAATAGATGCTAATGATAACTTTATCTGCAGCTCTGAGAGGCTCCTGCTCGCTCGCACCAGGTGAGTGCGTGTCGCACACGCTCGCACGACAGACCCACGTCGGCCCCCCGCTGCCCCCAGCTTTGGATTCGGCTCCTCCTCAGCGCCAGGAGGAGCAGCGTCGTGGCACAGCCTGCCCGCCTGGGCGCTGACACGGGGACACGTCTGGCTGCTAATTGCCACTGTACACAATTAGCGGGATGTGACACCGCCACGTGCACAAGGCAACCTCCACGTGCGGATGGAGAGATGCTGGGTGGATGCTGGGCTACGGAGGAATCGCCGTCAGGCGGAGGAGTGACGGCAGGACCTGGCTGCCAGCATCCTCCCCTGGCCCGGGGCTGCCTCCAGCACAGAAAGAGCCCCCACGAACGAGCTGCGTGCCATTTCCAAGCCGTGCTTTACAATGACGCACACTGCCACGTGCCTCTTGTACCCGAAACTGGACTGAAAAAACTCTCAGAGAGTTTCCATTGCGGAATAAAGCGACAGGAGGTTCCGGCTGACTATGAGAAACCATTTCTTTACTGGGAGGGTGACAGAGCACCGGAGCAGGACGCCCAGGGAGGCTGTGGGGCCTCCTTCTCTGGAGATATTCAAAATCCATCCCGTGCAACGTGCTCTGGGTGACCCTGCTAGGCAGGGGGGGTGGACTGGGTGATCTCCAGAGGTCCCTTCCACCCTTGGCCATCCTGCGATCCTGTGGTCCTGCGATCCTGTGGTCCTGCGATCCTGTGGCCCTGTGACCAGGGCTGGGGGCTGCCTGTGGCCCTGCTGCCCTCACCACGAAACACCCGGACACCTGGGCCGTGCTTTCTGGGTCCAGGCGCAGCCCTGGGGAAGGTTTCCCTGGGGAACTTGAGCAGCAAAACCCCCAAACCGCTTGCTTCGAAGTCCTCTTCTCTTGAAAACTCTTGCTCTGATTTGTTAAAGAAATAATGGTAAAAGAGGAAGCCGTCCCGGGGGCAGCTTGTTCCATCCCTCCTGCCTTATCATTTACCGACTGCGCCTGTAATTTTTTTTGCTGGTGGCTGTGTCTGACCCCCCCACCCCGGTCTCCGGCACAGGGTCCTGCTGCTGGCCCCGGACCCGTCCCTGTCGTGGCCACAGCCCCAGCAGGCGGCGAGGCCGGGCTGGGTGGCCGGAGGGCTGGCTGCCGCCGCCGGCCCCGCCGCAGCGGTGCACCTCTGCCGGGAGAAAGCCACAAGGCAGCCGCGGCTTCGGTTCACACGCGACTGTTGAACAGAAACGGCGCGGAGGAAAAGGCAGCCGGGCGCAGGCTGCGTGAAAACAGAACAGATATGCAAATGCAATGGAAAAACTGACTCTGTGCAAAGGGGCCGGTTGGGTTTTGCCTTCTTGCAGCGGGGCAGTTTCTAACGAGGTGTTTTCTCTCTCTGTCTCTCTCTCTCTCTTTTTTTTTTTTTTCCCCAAAGCGTCTGATTCTGTCAGAGAAGCCATTTCATGAGGCCTCTGAAGAGTCAATTCTTAATCAGACTTTAATCTGCCAGCTTGTTTGCATGGAGGGAAGTGCTAGCAGGGAAACAAAGCAGTAAGAATCAAGAGGATATTTATTTTCCTACCTCTACAGTAAGCCTGCAGAGAGAGGTGCAGAGATGTTTGGTTTCTAGTGCTGGAGCTGGGCTCTGAGATCACTTCGTGAAGGTTTGGGGTTATTAGGACTGCGGAGGTAGGGCAGGTGTGCAGCTGAATCACAGCTAAGTGCAGGAGATACCAAACAGGGCCTTAAATCCTTGCTTATTCAGGAAAGATCCTTAGGCATGTAATTAACTTTAAGCACACGCTTAGATGCCTTACAAGTGGTGATGCTCTGCTGAATTAGGGCTGTAATTATTGGGCTGCTACCGTACACATGTTTACTCTGCTGGCCCCGGCGTGGGCGCTCGGTGCTGCCCGGGCCGGCACGGGAGCATCGGCGGGGCAAGGCGGGGGCCCCGGGGACGGCCCCGGGATGCAAAGAGGCCGGCACAGCCTCCTCGGGAAGGCCAGGGGCTGTGGCATGACCGAGGCCTTGTGCCGGGAGCGTGTGCCGGGGGAGCCACCCCGGGACATCACCGGGACCAGCCCCGCGTTCCTCCCGGCTTCCGCACCCGACCTTCCCCAGGGGACGAGGAGCCGGCAGGAAAATGCTACAAAGGCTTCGGAGGCACGGGGCCGTGTATTTATAGCCGAGGCTTTCATGTTGCAAAACGCAGGAGGCCAAGCTAAACATGCCGAGGCTGCAAGAAAGCAGGAAATGAAACTGAGCCGTCGCTGCCAAAGCCACCGAGCGAGCGGAGGGCGAATTTAACCGGGGCGGCCGCTGCCGGGCGGCGGAGCTGGGCTGTGCCGGCCCTGTCCTCAGTGGGGTGCTCCCCTTCCCTCCCAGCCCCGGCTCCAAGGGGTTAACGGGCTGCGATTTTCCCCTTTTCACTTGTCTCTCTCATGCACTCCTGGGAGGGTTGGTTTGAGGTTTTGCAAAGCAAATATAGCCTTCATTTGAAAACCGCACTGGCTTTCGAGGGGCTCTGTGCACAGCAGCACCCGGCGCCTCACCAACCTCCCCGGCCAGCTGCTGGGTTTCTTTTTTCGGGGAGCCTCACCCACACTCTTCCCCTCTTTCCCAGCACCCCTGTGCCGGGGTGAGCCCCCTCTCCCCTCTTTTCACCATCTGTGCTGCCCTGCCTGCTGCCCGGAGCCTTGCCCCTGCCCCTCACCGGGGTCGCACACCCAGGGCGCAGGTTCCCACCTCATCTCTTTGCCCTGCTGCTTCTCCCCATCACATTTCCATGGCTCCTGCAGCAACTAGGGCCCTTCTCACCCCTTGCAGCCTCATGTCCCTGCTGGGCGATGAGCAGAAAGGCCTCCTAGCCCAGAAGCTGCACACCAGGAGCATTTAGGTGGACCCTGCAGATCCGGCAGCAGTCCCGCAGGCAAGCACCACGTGTCTTCAACAACCTGCGGCTGGTGCCCAGCCAGTGCCACCGAGAAGGACACAGAGCAGGGTTTGGACTGAAGCAGCTGCTTCGCCCACCTGGCAGGCTCAGCATCGCAGGGAGCCGCTTCCTAAAATCCAGTGGTGCCAGCGGCAGCAGCCCCTGCACCCCCAGTGGGACCCTGGGGAGGGGTGGGGGGGTGTTGGTGAGCTCCCCAGACTCTGCTGCTGATTCTCTGCTTCTGATCAGTCTTCCCAGAGAAACTCATCATCAGAGTTGGCGTGTGGTTGTTACAGGCCAGCAGAGTGCTCTCAGGGTGAAATGCAGGGTGCTCTGCTCCTCGCTGGTGGCAGAGGTGCACGCGTGTCAGCTTCCAGCTCCCGCAGCACCAGGCTGGCCCCAGCATTGCGCCCTCTGACAGCTCGAGCCTGACCTACGGAGCGGCCCACTTCATCTGGTTTCACAAACACAGCATCAACGCTTCGAGCAAATGCTGTCTGCGGGGATGTGTCGGGTCCGTCCGGGAGCCCTGAGCACACACCCGCGTGCCCGCAGCAGGGGGAGCAGGGTGCGCGCCGCGGGGGCTCTGCAGGGCGCAGCAGCACGGCGCTGCCATGGGATGCCCTCAGCTCCACCAGGACGAGGCCCTCGGCTCCTGACCTCGGCGAAACCCTGCTGAGCTGTGCTCACTTCCTTCGGAATTGTTACCTGGGTTAAGAGGATATTTTCCATGTATGACAGATTGCAACACCGAGCCTGGAACCAGAACAACACTGATTAAAGAACAAACCCCACATTTAATGTAGTGTAATGATTTCCACCTAACTTAATGGCTGCGAAACAGAAACAAGTTATCGCTAGCACATCAAAGCACTGGAAAAATGTAGTCAACGGTACCTTTGAGCTATTATGCATATCAAGTGGCAAGATACCATCGTGAATAATGAGGGATCTGCAGCGAGGTTGCACAAACAGCAGTGAAGCAACGCTTACCACGCACCCTCCTCCTGGGGTACATCAAAAGCCCAAAGAGAAGGGCAACTAATTTCCAAAGAGCTGCACATCTAGCAGCGGTTGGAGGAAGAGATGGGCGATATCCTGAAGACAAGGCTGGGATGCGATGCAGTTCGGCAGCCAAAGCAATATTTTGGCACGCAAGCTCGAGCGCTGAAGGGAAAAGCTTTCTGTGTCACCAGGTCTGACATAACCCCGGGTGAACCCGTAGAGCTCTTGGGTTTGGAGACCAAAGCACCACGCACCTGGGAGTTACTACATCTTCTTTCTAAGCTTCCTTCTCCGCCAGTTTTGTTCCCCACTAAATGACAGGGAGCTCAGTGGGGGCAGGAGAGGGGAATTAGTTGCAGCCCGCTTTTTCATTTATCCCTTTCACGTCAAAATGTTACCTTCGTGAGCACTGGAAAGGCCATTAGGAGTTCCCATCTCTGCGGGCAGTGCCACCAGACGCCTTACACACTCTAAGCACTGCACAGTCCGTGTTAAAGCCACACAGACAAGCATCCCTCCTGGTGCCAGGCAGGGTGGACAGCAGGCTTGTTTCTCCCTCGTCCCCAGGGCCCGCTGGAGAAGGGCAGCCAGCGGATGGGGTCGGCAAGAGCCAGGGCCGTGCTCGGCCCCCTTGGCACCAGACGGCCCCGCCGCCTCTCTGCTTAGTAAGGCATTTGCAGTCTGCAGCTATTACAACATGGAGAAAGAAATGCACTTGACTTGCAAATAGCGTTGGGCAACCAGTGAGTCTCTCTGCCCACAGAGCTAGCCCTGAGGCTTACCACACCGGCTTAGTCTGACACAGTTAAATTTTCGCAGCGAGTGCTGATGACAGAGGATTACAAGAAGAAACAGTCCATCCTAAATAAATGGTTTCACTTGAGAGCTGCAACCCAATTTGCTAATTCCTCTGGTATTTCTGGCAGCAGTACTGCTTGCTGCACTCCTTCCATGCTAACGTGTTCCTGGATGGGCACATCCTTCAGCGGGGTTATCTTGATTTTGGAAAGGACTGAGCTGGCCCATTACCTAAGTCTTACCAAATGTGTTGTGAGTTCTGAAAAACGAGGGCTAGAGCAGGGAAATGAAGCTGCACGTGGACAGGAGCGTCGGTTTTGGCCTGCCCTTGGATCCTGGGTTTACTTTGTGTTGTGGCCAGTGGGGTCTTCCCCACCGCCGCAGTCTCTCCCCACACAATCCTGGCCGGGTGCCAGCGGGGGACAGGGACAGAGATGGGGATGGAGATGGGCGGTGACTCCAACCCTTGTCCAGTTTGCCTTGCGGAGCCTGGCTGAGCCCCTGCAGCTTCCCGAGGGGATTCTCAGAGGCTGCCCTGGGCTCCCCAAGGGGCACCGTGCCCGCTGCCAGCCCCACGCCGTCCCCTGTGCCCCAGCAGGGATGGGAACCCTTGTGAGCACCCGCACGGCTCCTGGCTTGTGTCCTGGCACTGGGGATGGCCACCGTGAAGGGTGTTTTATTTAATGGTGCTCTCAGCAGTCATTCAGGGGGAAACCCACCCCCGGGACGGGACGCCCACAGCTTCGACAGCCCTCACAGCCCACCCAGCGCAGTGTCAGGGCTGGGCTGGGTGGGAAGGTGCCGCCTCCGCCTCCGCCTCTCATCGTGATGGAAGAGGCGTCTTTTCCTCTGGGAGCTGTGCAACCTCTGTCCCGAACCCACACGGTTCCCTCCCTCGGGCATGTGCTTGGGCACAGGCAATTGCCCAAGCCCCGAAATGCGGCTCTGCTTCATGCCACGCCGCCCGGGGTGGGGTGGTGCCACCGTGGGCACACAGACCCTGCCTGCCGCGAGCACCTGGAGCCGTCGGCCTCTGTGTGTTAACTTCATTTCTAATGCTTACGACAGCTGAATTTGCAGTTACTTCCAGGTGGGAAGGCTCTCGAGCTCTGCTTGCAGAAGCAGTGGCCCAACATCACGTGCGTGCAGGATAGCTAATCCTCCGCCTGAAACGAAAATAAGACAAACATTCAGATTAAATGGAGCATTAAAACAAGATCAAGATGGTATTAATATTCAATTAGAAATGATCAGGGTAAGACTGAGGCCGGCTCCTCCATTATTTCTTTGTTTGCAGGTGGCCTTTCCTCGCCACGGGCAGCTGGGGTGGGAGCGGGCACCGTCCCCGTGTCCTCGCCAGGGGCACGGAGCTCCAGCAGCGGTGCCAGGACCACGACTCCTGCGCAGCATGGGCAAATGAGCGCAACAAGGTGGCAAAATTGGGAAAGAAACTGCAAATCCTGGTGCTGACCCAGCCCATGGCGGTAAGCACAGCCCCTCGCTGCTGTCCCCATCCCGGCGGCCGGGCTTGTTGGTGCTCCCAGGCTGCGCATGAATAAAACATCTCGGGAGCACAGGCTGCCTTTGTCTCGCTGCTAGCCGGGTGCTCTGGTTCTTGCCATGTGCACACAGCTTGGGCAGCAACGTTTTAATGGGACGCTGCCTCCGACCAAAATAAATGACTAATTGTTCTGTCCCTTCCTTCCCCGCAGAGGGTGGCTTCCTCCTGCACCAGCCCAGCCGGGCCCCTTAACTCCTTGTGCGCCCGGTGCCGCCGCGTTTCCTCCCCAGCGAGGCCGAGGCGAGCTGCCTCTGCTGGTGCTGCACATCGCCGCCGGCTCTGTGGGTGCCGGCCCATCCCACCTACTTATTTTCTGCTGAAAAAAAAAAAAAAAAAAAAAAAGTCTTCATCAGAAATGAGTCACAGGCAGAATAATTGAAACTTCTGATGTTTCTGATGTCTCGGAGGATAAGGGGGTCGGAGCGGCTCGGGCAGCAGCCTCCTGCCTGCTGTGCCCGGAGCCCTGGGGATGGCTGAGCTGAAAGCTGAGCTGGGCTCTGTTGGGCTGGGTGGCCTGGACTGCGTCTGCCACTGCCTGGGACAAAGAGACCGACCTCGGGGCTCACGTCCCGGCAGTGCGATGGAAGTGCCGCGGTGCCACATGGCGCTGTGACCCCCAGGAGGGACTGGTCCCCAAAACCAGGCTGAGCGCTTGTCCCATGATGGGTGGGCTTCCCTACCCCTCAGCCTGGGCGTTGCTTTTTCCTTTCCCTTTTTTTTTAATTTAATCCATCTCATGGCAAGCTGAGGAAGTTTGCCCCATCCCCTCCCTGTGTGATGTGTCCCTGGGTGCAAACAACACGGGCTCAGAGGGAGCTTCAACACCTGCTCAGGCAGCGCTGGCTGGGGCTTTCACTCATCAGCTGCTGCTGCCCGCACCCAGCCCCTCTGGAAGGGGGCCCTGGGGCCATCCCAGCTCACCTCTGGTCTGTGTTCAAAATGGGGAAGCTTGCTACAGAAACGGGGTTTTGCTCCAAAAACCCGACATGCCCCGGGGGAGCAGCGGCAGAGCCAGGCGTGGGGGCAGAGGAGCTGCTCTGGCCCTGGCCGGTTCCCCCAGCCAAGAAAATCGCTCCCCCAGTAAGACTGTGCTGCAGGCAACTGGGGAAGCAGCACTTAAGGTAATAGTGATAATTAATAATAATAATAATAATAATAATAATAATAATAATAATAATAATAAAGCCGTTCACAGGGAGCCTGGTGGAGGTGCCTGCCCCCTCCAATGCTGCCGTCCCTGTGCCCAGTGCCTGGGGCAGAGCTGGGGACACCACAGCCCCGTGCAGCGCCAGGCACACACCATTAGTGCCTCCCCGTGCCCCAGGTCCCCACGTCCCCACGGCTCAGGGCACAAAACCGGGTGGCCCCGGCGGTGGCAGCAGCAGGAGTTCACTCTTGGTGTGGCCGCGGGTGCTCCTGGGCTGCTTTAAAATGCTTTAAGGAATAATGGAACCTCTGAAATTGTACCCAAAATGTGACCGGGATGCATTTTACTCTTAACCTTTCCTTACAGATGAAACCCTCCCAGGCCTGTTCGGCTTAAGGAAAAGCTGTTGAGGTGAAAAAAAAAATGATTAAAAGGTCTGATTCTTTCTTCCTGAAGAAACTGTAACAGTTCTGATGGCACCAAACGAGCGACAAAATGTTCCTTCCAAACAGGCGGCTTATAATTGGAGACGAGGATTTTTTATTTTTTATTTTTAATTCCCAGCCAAGTGTGATTTCAGCCTCTCTGCTGAGGATGGCGAGCGTCTCCCCAGCATCCCCGCGCCCGCGCGCTCCCGCGGGATGCGCTTATATAGGGCTGCGGTTTTGGGGAGGAGAGGGGGCCGGCAGGGAGGAGGGCTGCGAGTCACCGCAGGGGTGAGCCCTGCTGGGCGGTGGGGCCGTGGAAAACCGGGTGCTGGCTGAGCACCGCCGGAGCCACGCAGGGGAGAAGAAATGCAGGAGGAGTGGCGTGCGAGACTTGATTGCTCGCTACAGGCATGTTGGCTCCGCATGTGTAAAAACAATAATTAAACGTAAGATGTGGGAGGATTATTAAAGGTTTTATGGCATCTAATCCTTTTTGAAACCTTTTCTGTAGGCTGGAATCTGAGGCTAGAGCAATAAAAATGCAAACTACACCCAGATTAATTCCGTGCACCATGATTTTCCCTCCCCAGCCCATGCCCTGGGTGCTCACGGGGCTGTGGGAGCCGGCTGGGGGCAGGAGCCTGCCCGGGCATCGCGTGGGGCAGGCAGGAGCCGGGGGGGCTGAAACCACGGCCCCTCCAGCCCCGGGGGGGCTCCAGCCCCACGGGAGCTCCCTGGGGGCTGCCAGGCCCCAGCAGGGTCACACATTTTGGCGAGCGAGTGGGCACAGGGGCTCCCTGGGCTGGGTGTGCTGGTGGGGCCCTCCTGGTGCTGCCCCCAGCCCTCCGCGCAGGGCCGGCAGGGAGCCATCGCTGCGGCTGCTAGCTCTCATGGAAATACGTAAATAAAGGCGCCTTTCGCATTTCAAAGCTGGAAGATTTTTTTTTCCCCCCTCCTCCTTCAGAAGGGCTTATCTCCATGAAATTAGTAATTGGCGTTGCTTTCTGAAGCCGGGTAAGCGCCAGCAGCCGGTAACACCCACACGGCACTCCATTCTCTCGGAGAGGCCCCGCAGCCAAGGCAGAGAGGCTAATAAAAATAATAACAAGGAAAAAAAAAATAAAAAAGCAGTAGAAAGTGCTGAAATCAGATGTTACTTTCCCTTTTGCTGGCCGTGTGTTTCCCAGGCCGGGCAGAGCAGCGCGGCAGGGGCGAGGCGCTGGGAGCGGCTGCGACCTCCCGGCTGCCCCGTCGCAGCGCGGCCCCTCGCAGGCTGGGCAGCGACGCCGTGTTTCCAAAATGCTGTTTCATCTCCAAAGCGCCCTCGGGGCAGCAGCTTCCTCCCCCGGAGCTCCCGGCCCCGTCTGGCACGTCGGGGCGGCAACCCCGAGCCAAAACAGGTTTTGGCTGATGACTTCCAGCGTGCTCATTAACTTTGAGTTGGCTTCATTAGTTTCTTCTTTTTTTTTTTTTTTTTTTTTAATTTTATTTCCATGCACGCCAAGCTGCTGCTGCGCTCGTGCTTGGAGCATCCAAGGCAGGGGTCTCTGGCTGTGGTCTGGGGGTGGTGGTCGGGGCAGCCCCGGGGCTTTGGCGATGCTGCGGGTGCTGCGGCGAGGCCGTGGCGATGCCGCCGGCGGTGCCTCGGCCACAGGAGCTGAGAACGGCGGTGTGGGGCCGTTCCCGGCAGGCGTGCCGGTGCCTCGCCGAGGGCTGCGGGACGATCCTTATCGGCGAGCCTACCCCAAACCAAACCGGCCTGCCAGCGCCGGGGCCAGCGCCGGGTGAGCGCCGCGCTTCTCCCGGTACCCAGCGGCACATCCCTCCCCGTCCCTTTGAGTTGCTAATGTCGTCCACGCCCTCGACAGCCGATGGTTATCAGTGTGGGAGATCCTGGGCGCAGCTCGACGCCCCGGCCGTGCCTGAGGTTCCCAATCTGCCTTGCATCTCGATTGCTCTGGCTAAGGTGAGGCGGCGGCTGCGAGCCCTCTCCTGCCGGGCTCCGGGATGCCGCAGCCAGCTGGGAGAGCAGTGCCGGAGCTCAGGAGCTCACCACCCGCCGGATTTCTCATTTCTCCTCTGCAGAGCACCGAGCTGGTGGCAGAGCACGGCACCGAGACCCCACACCCAGCAGCGGGGACGTGGGTGCCAACCAGGAGCCGCTGACGGATCCCACGCATCGTGGTGCCGTGCTGCCAGCCCCACCGTGGGCAGTGGCCTCCTCCGGGCCACCCACGGGGCCAGTTCGGGCCCCATCCCACCCCGGGGACACAGGAGCCCCGATGGGGTCCTCTGGTACACCGGTGCCAGGGCTTGGGGCCGGCCGTGCTCACAGCCTGCGCGGGGCCAGCCCTGGCGCACTGCAGACACCTGGCCCTGGGTCTGCTCCCCGGTCCAGTGATTCACGCTGCTCGCCAGTACAGCTACCTGAGCGGGTTAATTACATTAATAAATATAAATTACAGCGTGCATTAGAGCACGCTGTGGTTTCTAGCCTGGGCTTTAATGAGCACCCCATTTACTCCGGAGCAACCCGCTGCAGACACTTGGGGAGATGGCTGGGATTTCCACCGCTCTGCTCTGAGCAAGGGGAAGCGCCGCTCCCTGCTCCCCCAGCTGAGGGATGTGGGTGCTGAGCTCCACCACGACGCAGGTCAGCGACGTGGGGAGAGAAGCCGTCAGCCCTGGGCCGAGCCCCGCAGGAGGCAGCAGTCCCCGGCTCTCCCAGGGGGCTGGCTGCAGGCAGAGGGGTCTGGGGAGGGCTGGGCTGGGCCCCCTGCCCGCGGTGCCCACCCGGGAGCACCCAGCTCAGCATTACCCCAGCGACTTCCACCCTCCCAGCTCCTTACAGGAGCCAGACCCCTGTGAATCACTGTAATTTTTTTTTTTTAATGTTTTTCTCCCCCTCTCAGGCAAGCCAAAAGCACAAAAATTGCTACGAATCGATTTTTGGACGTCAAGTTTAGATGGGTCATATTTGCCTAGCTTTTAATGCCTGGTGTCTATAGCTTGCGCTTCCATCATCCCATTACATGGATGACAAGCAGGCCAGCACCACGGAGAGGAAACAAATTACCTAATAAATCAAGCACCGAGGATATAAAGCGGACAGTGTTATTAGGCTGCTGCAGAGAGGGAGAGTAACGGATAGGTATGGATCCAGGCTGGGATGGCGGGGAGAGGGACCCTGGCTGTCTGCTCTGCTGAGAGCAGCCGCGGAGCCAAGCGTGCCGTGCCGTGCCGCCGGGTCCTGGGCACGCCACCAGGGCCGAGGGGTGCCGGTGTTTGCCTCACCCTTTCCCCAAATCCTCCCTGCAAGTTCTCCTTGCCACGGCGAGAAATTCGGGGGAGTTGGGAATAAGCCTGCTACAAGCCATCAGGCCTTTGCGGCCTTCATTGCAAAGCACTGATTTCATTGTGGGATTATAATTAGCAAGCACAATGCCATAATTACGCACCACTTAACTTCTTGGCTTTAATAGCTGCGTGAGCCAGCGTTGAAACAAGAGAGCAGGATTTTGGTGCTCGGTGGTGGGGGAAATATCCAGGGAAGGAGTCATTTCCAAGAGGGGGTTGTTACGCCTCCCCTGCACTTAAACCTTCCCTCTCCCAAACAAATTGCTATTGTTCGCTGGGAGAACCGCGTGCAGCTCGGCGACGGAGCCTCAGCCCTCAGCCCAGCCGGGGCAATAGGCAGAGGAACAAAAGAGGGCTGCAGGAAGGAAATGCTTCATAACCTTCTAAAGACTCGGTCTCAGCAGAAGAAATGCTTTTGATTTTTATCACTTCTGTTCTCTCAAATAACCTACCCTTAACCTTTTGTGTTTCCCTTTCTGGGACAGCAAGATAGTGCTGCGAGTGCCTGCGGCTCCTGGCTCCAGGCTGGTGGCGGGGAGGCGTTCGGTTTAGTTCCTGACTTCGTGTCCCATTTCTCTCGTAGCTGCAGTGGAGACATCTCCCCTTCGGCATCAGCATCTTCCGAGGCCTGGCTCTGCTGCGCAGCCCTGTCCTGCTTCTTGGCACCCTTGGGACGGTGCCCGGCAGGGCTGGGTCCCCCCCAGCACCCCGGGGAATGCGGGGTCCCCGAGCAGAGCAGCCCCCTGGCACGGGCCAGTTTTCCTGCCCCACATCACTGCGGGCGTTTCCTCCGGTCCGTTAGGGCCATCGGCCTCCGCGCCGCTTAACTCGTCAAAAGCTGCCCTGCAACTCATTATTCTGGATGAATTAAATTGTTTGTAATTGATAAATTATGCAAAAGTGCCTGCCAATTTTGAAATGTAGAGCTGATATCAACCCACCCAGGGGGACTCATTCTAATTTTATCTCAGCCTTGCATTGTGCCTCTCCTGCTTGATGTATGTTGTATTGATTTAACAAGGCTCCTGGGAATTAGGTTGATTTTCTAATTTTATCCTGTAGATGAAATGAATCAGATACAAATACAATGAGTGCATTGTCTGCCCTGGCAATGCAAGCAGGGTCCTCCAGCCGGCCGTGCCGGGCAGCTCGGCGAGGCACGGCCACCACGCGGTGCCAGCCCCAGGCCGACCCCCCCGGCCCCCTCCGTGCCTCCCCGGCGGATGCTCCGCGCTCTTCCTGGCCTCGATCCCCTGTGACTTCAGCAAAGACGCCGGCTGGAGCAGGAAACGTGAGGCTGCTCCTCAAAACAGCCCTGGCTTTGCTGGCGGGGGGAGTTGCTGAAGCTGCCTGGGTGATCCCGGGTGGCACGGGCACGACCAGCGGCATCGGGACGAAGAGGAAGGTTGGGAGAAGATGAAGGCTGTATTTTTTCCATGCTTGTTCAGTTCTACGTGATAACAGTCTATTGGGGGATAATGGAAGAACTTGCTTCATGCATTGGATAGATTTTAGCAATCTCTCTGTGAGAGACGTTCATTTTTTCTGCAGTGAATTCGAGGCTGTTCGTGGTCCCCTCGGCCTCCCCGGCCTCCTCCAGGGCTGGAGCATCGGGCGTTATCGTCTTCAGCTGGGAGGACGCTCAAAAAGCAGCACCTGATGCCCAACACAGCTGTGCTCTGCCAAGAGCTGCTCTGACCCACCCTTCCCCTGCACCCACTTATCAGATAACGGGGACAATTAGGAGATCCTTGCCGTAAGTAACCCGGATTATGCAAGAAAAACTGTGGTTAGGGTAAGGTGTTCTGGTGCGTAGGATTCAGGAGGCTGGAAGAGGCCTTTGGCTTCGGGATGTGGCTGGGAGCAGTGGTTTGGGGAGGTGGGTGGGTCGGAGGGCAAAGCGCCGCCCGAGGACACGGGCCCTGGGGGCTTGGTTTTGTCCCTGCTGTGCCCGTGGCTGAGGCTCAGCGGGGCTGCTTTGTGTTGGGATTTACCAGAACTTGTGAAAAGAGACGGGTGGAGGGGTGTCCGTCTGCAGGCTCGTGGTGGGCGAGGGAGGGTTCTCTGTGTCTCTCCAGGACCTCTCCCCTCTTGCCGAACCCCAGGAAGCCAGGACGGGGCTGTGGGCAGGAGGGGTGGGAAGAGCCCGGCAGAGCCCTGGTGGCCGTGATGAGCACGGGTGCACCAGCAAATGCGTTTCCGTGCAGGAATTCTGCACAACTTGTCCGTGCATATGGTACAGTCGCCCTGAGGCAGACGAAATAAAATTAATTTATATTTTTTTTTTACTCCCGTTTTAAATGAATATGCATGGTTTCATTGCAGCTAGGAATAGCTATTCTCCCTGCCTCCCTCCTCTTGCCAAGACCTTTAGGGCTTGTAGCTGGACTGCTGTCCATTATATACGTCCCCTATGTAGGACTGCACCGAGCTAAAATAGGTGTATTTGGTTGTGTATATGGCCAGTGAGGAACCGGTTGTTAGCAGGAGGAGGATGCGGTTTGCTCCCTGGGTGTAAACGTCCCTGGTGACCTGGGGGCTCTTTTGCTGGAGAAGGGGCTCGGGGGGGTCCTGAGCTGGGCTCCAGCCCTAGGAGCCGGCTGGGGGGGGAGGCGAGCCCCTGCCCTCCCCTGCCGGGAGCTCTGCGAGGCCGTATTGATCTCTCCTCCCAGCGCCAACCCCACGAGGGCTTGGAAATTGCTGTGCTCCAGGAGCAGCTTCACTGAGAATGAGAATTTGTAGTGTTCAATAAATATTATTAGAAAACTGAAAGATAATAATTATGTCAATTACAGGATGGGTAATTGGGCCTGGAGAAGAAAAGTACTTTTCTTCCTAATTGCTGGGGCCATGCTACTGTGATTGCATGTATCAGTTCCAAAAATAAAAGGCCAGCTATCAAGTGGAGAAAGCGCTTTGTTTTTCTAATGGCATGTTATAGCACTGTGCCTGGAAGAGCGCACTGGGCCAGCCTGCAACCAGGAATTTAAAAGAGCAGCGGTTAAAAAAAAAAAAAATCACATCATTTTCAGGTGTCAGAGCCTCTGCAGTGACATTTTTTTTTTGCTCCCAAACCGCTCAACGCCCTGAGCCCCGCTCCCATCCCTGCCACGTCCCAGGGGCTGTGCGGGATGGGGGGGCCTGGGGGTGCCCCCACTGCGCCCCGTGGGGATTTGGAGGGTCCCGGGCAGGGCGCCGTGGTGCGGGGCGAGGGCTGCCTGTGGCAGCAGGCTCGCTCCCCTCGCTGAGGCTGGGTGGCCTGTCAGTCACGGGCAGGCACAATCCCCCGGTGCTCTGGGGGTTTGGGTTGTTTCCACGGTAAATAAAAATTTCTGTGATCCTGCTTGAAAGATGTCGGGGAGAAATTTCAGCGCGGTGGAAGCGGGGGAAGGGAAGCCATGATTTATTTCCTCCTCGCCTGGTGTAAAAGATACTGCGCTGGGTCTACTGAGCTTTGAGTGTTTGTATAAATCTGTCTACTCAAAACATCTCAAAGAGTTGACTGACGGCCCATGTAATTTAGCACACAGCTAAAAAATTTAAATCGTACATCCTGCCGAGAGCTGAGGAATATAGCATCATCTGTGCCGCGCTCAGCGCCGCGCCGCAGGATGCAGGTGCCAGGATTATGTTTTGGGAGGTGCCTACACCACAGCCAGACCCCTGGGTGAAGGAGAGGCCTGGATGCCCACCCATGGGCCACCCCCAGGCCAGGAGCTCTGCCCGGTGCCAGCGGTGCCCTCAGTGGGCTTGGTGGTGCTGGGCTCGGGGCACGGCTGCCGTGGGGCCCTGTGGGCACCCAGGTGCCTTCCTGCAGCCCAGGGAGCGATTTTGGGGCAGAACCGGGCTGTCTGGCAGCGTGGGCTTGGTCCAGCAGCCCCCAGGGGACAGGAGGCCCGGGATGGTGGCACAGGACTTGCGGTGTGCCACCAAGGTGCCACCGCCCCACGGGAAGCAGCTCGGTGCCACCAGCTCCCAAGCTTGCGTGCCTCCAGCTTCTTTTTCTTCCTCGCCTTTCATCTCCCACTTAATTTGTCTGCTCTGGTAGCCCATATGTTTGCCTGGAGATGGCGAGGTTTATTTTTTTTTCCCCGAACTATAAATAGACATTTCAGAGCAACTCCTTGCTGCCAGTTATCCGTCTACACATCAACATTAACATAATTACCACAGTGAATCTCTAATCTCGGCAGCAACGCATGCAGGTTTTAACAGTGGATTGGGCTCGGCGACTGTGTGTAATTTGGGTCTTTAGTCAACTGACAAATCTGCAGGCGAGTCGCGGCGGAAAGTTGTGAACTTCCCCTGGTTTCCAGCCCCGACTGCTCGAGATCTGCACGGTGACAAGTGAGAAGGGAACAATGAATAGGATCTGCCACACGTCCCAGAGGTAGAGATGTATCACCGCCTAACTCGTGGCTGTCAGGGTAGCGGTGCATTAATCTTCCATCTTCTTTGTTTTGTTTGCAAACGTCCCTGAAGGACGGGGCTGTAATTGGGCCGGCGGAATTGGCAGCGGGATTTCTCTGCCGCCTTCCCCAGCTGCCTCTCAGGTGGTTTTCTGGGGAGCTGGAGCAGGATGGAAGCAGCACCCGGCTACTCCGTGGTGCCCAGCTCCATCACGGCTCCCCCGCAGTTCCTGGGCAGCACCGGGGTTTTTTTTGGGCTCAGCCCCTCCCTCGGGAGCAGCACACTGGCACAGCATCGCCACCAGGTCCACGCTGCTCCCCGCCGAAGGTGATGCTGCGGGGCTGCTTCCCAAAAAGACATCATCCCCATCACCCCCTATTGCCTCCAAAAGCGGCTGCAGGGCGGGGGATGCCCCTGCTGCTCTCGGCTGCCTCCCTCCCCAGCACCGGGCACCCCGGCGGCGGCGCCGCTCGCCTCCCCGGGCAGCACGGGGAAGAGCTGCCCCAGACCTAAGCGCATGTGTGTTCCCTTCCCAGCCCGTGAGTTATACAGGGACTGGTTAGATGGTTTCAGTGGTTAGATGACTCATGACCTCATCATATTGTGGCAACACTGCTATAGCACTCGCACTACAAATTATGGGCTAGATCCTGCCGCCCCGGCTGTGGCTGGCTGCCCGGTGACTTCAGATATAGCAGGGTGCCTGTTTGTTTTCTGAAGGGCTTTGACTTCACCGGGAGGGTTGTTATTTTGTTTTATTTATTTATTTATTTTTCTGTGGAGGAAAGAAAGGAGGGAGCTTCCCAAATGGAAGGGGCCGGGATTGTGGAGATGCCCTGCTCCGGGTCCCTCGGGAGCCTTGGCAGAGGACGCGCATCCTTATCTCGACCTGTGCTGGTTGTTCTGACACTGTGCCCCCGCACAGCTCTCGGCAGCCCCAGCAGGCTGTGGGTCTGGAATTGGGAACAGGAGATGCTCCCCTGCCCCCCTGCGTGTCCCAAACACCGCTGCCCCAAATCCTGCTCTCTGCTTGCTGATGCAACCGGAGCAAGGCTTGCAGCACATTTTCTGCCACGGTGGTGGGTTGTCTGGAATAAACCCACTCAAATAATCATCACTTTGATTCTCAGCAAAAGAAAGGAGCCGACTGAGTTAAATGCCTCCCTTCTGATGTTCTGTTTGGTTATTTTGCTTTCAAGAAAAATAAATACCCCGTCGGCATGTTTATAGCGCTGATTTGGTATTGCAAACACAAGCCTAAATGGGAGAACAAGGTATTTTGGGAAGAGAGAAGAGAAGAGAAGAGAAGAGAAGAGAAGAGAAGAGAAGAGAAGAGAAGAGAACTCAGCCACCTCCTCCCAAGCTGAAACTCTCCTTGCAGTTTCTTTGGGGCCCAGCCTGATGGGTGCTGAGCTGGACTGGGGGTCCGTCTCCTCCCTCTGCCCCCCGTGCCCCATCCCCAGGCTGCCCCCAGCCCCTGTACCCCAGCAAGGTTCAGGATTTGCCGTTTGTTCCCGGCTGTCTCGCTTTGTGCCCTCCCCGGCCTGTCGGCCTGCCCCAGCACCTCCTGCCCCCGATCCAGAGGGGCATCCCACTGGGGCTCACCCCAAAACCTCTTCGGCAAGAGCCCGGGTTGGTGCTGCTGAGGGTGGCCACGAGCGCTCCCCCCGCCGCCCATCCCGAGCCCCCCATCCCACCCCAGCATCCGGGGGGGGCCGGGCACGGGGCTGTCGATAGCGGCGCTGGCAATCACGTAGCACCGGGGGGTGACGGTTGTTTTTCTTCCCTAGGGCTCGTGTGGATGCGCCAGCATCTCTGACAGCATAATCTTCTGCCTGGTGTCATCATTATGGAAACAAGCTGTAAATCTTCCCTTGATGTTATGTAGATCCTGCATCGCTTGCCTCACGGGAACAGCCAGCGTTAGGAAATAGGGTGTCGAACATAAAGATTAACGTATTGCGAGCACTAATTTTGGGAAGGAGCTGCCTTCGCGACGAGGGCTGCAGTCGGCGGTGCTGCCAGCGGCTCAGCACCTGCGCGGTGCCGGCTGCGCCTTCCGCCAGCTCCGCGAGCTGGGTGCGCCCCCCACATCTCCCCCTTTCTCCTTCTCATCCCTCGGCACAGCCGTCGAGCAACAGGGGGGAGAACACCGCGAAGTGAGGGACGCCGTTCGACAGAGTCGCTGCTTGGCTATTTCCATCCTCATTTTGCTGACCCGCAGGCACCTTTGCTCGCCGCTGCTCCCGGGCCTGTCGTTTTCACACCCGCTCCTGTTTAATTCTGCTCGTCCCGGCTGACTCCGCGGGTCGCTGCGTGTCCGTCCCGGCTGCTCCGAGTGTTTCCACTCGCCCCCTCTCCCTTCTCCACGAGCCCTTTAATCTTGGGGAATTTTTTTTTTTTTTCTCTCCCTCTGACATCTCTGACTCTCTTGTGAAATGCAAATTAATTAGATTCTAATTACTCGCTGTGTGCTGTTTCTGTTTCACTCTCTTGTTAGGTTAGTCTAACATCTTTGTTGTCAGCTGCATGTTGTATGTATTCAGCCCATTAAAAGTGATCCTTGTTCAGCGGGAGACAGGCAGAGCAAAGAGACAGCTCCCCCCCTCCTGCTGGGGCTTTGTCAGGAGCAGCTTTGTCAGCACTTCCAGGCAGCATCGCAAAGGCAAACCTCGGCTTTTTTTTTTTTTTCAATTGTCTGCCCCCCCACACCTTGTTTTTTTATAACCGGTGAGTTGAGTGTTTCAGCGCAGCGTTTAGCCAGCACCGGCCGCCCCCACTGGTTCACCCCACGGCTCCCCAAGCCCCCGGGGCTGGGACCCCTCTGCGTCCCCCATCCCACGGCAAGCGAGGACTCGGCACGACGCATCCATCCTGCAAAACCCATCCGAGACACGCGGCTCCTGCTCTCCACCCAGCGCTCCCCAGTCGATGGCTGATTCATGCCTGGGTAGCCCGGTAATAGAGATCTCCGTAATAACAGGAACTTCGCCGAGACTCCGTGTCACCCGGCGATGAGTCGTGTAATAACGCTGACATATAAATGGTCGTCATTAGGCACGGGAGATCGCAGCCGTTGCGTGGAGAGCGTGGGAGCTGTTCCTCCTGCCCGGCTGGGCACGGGAGGGGGCTTCCCAGCTGGTGCCCCCGCCGCTCCCCTGCTCCGATCGGGGAGGCGGTGCGAGCTGCGGCGCCTTTAGGTGCCTGTTTGATGTCTCAACGAGCTAACAAAACTCGTGGCAAACAGGCGCGCTCAGCCCGCGCTTGACGTTGGGAATAAGGCGCTCCGATACTTCTTATAAATGGAAGCGGAGAGGGTGAGGGGGAATCCCGCGGGGTTTGGGAATCCCATGGGGTTGGGGAACCCCACGGGCAGCTGGGATTGGTGTCACCTCCCCTGCCTTCCCCATCCCTTCCCTGTGCATGGTGCCAGCGCCCTGGCACCTGGTGGGCCAGGCCGTCAGCCAGGCTGGGACCCCCGTGTCCCGGGTCTGTGGGACCAGGTGCTCCCAAAACCCAAGGGTCGAGGCACTGCTCCAGGGACAGCCCATTCTTGGTTGGGTTTGGCTTCAGGAAGAAACGCACGGAGGCAGACCCAAATCGCGGTCTTTTGCTCTTGAGATAAATATCTCCAGGTGAGGTTTGTGAGGGTTTTGCCCCCCAGCATCGCTGCTACACGCAGAGCCCTGAGAGCTGCCCCGCTCCTGTGTGCCCCCGTGTGCTGGGCCCCTCCATGCTGTGCACCTCACACGTGTGCTCGCAAAGCTGGAGACAGGCCCCAGAGCATCCCGTGTCCCTCCGGATCGGGCCAGATTTCCTTCCACATGTTGGATTTTTGTGGGGTCCCGTGCGAGGACTGATCCTGCACAGCCCAGGTGGGGGTGCCGGCACCGCCCTGGTACCCACAGGCGCACGGGCAGGAAGATGTAACACGACAAGGCATCACCTAGCAAAACAGACCAAACTTCTTGCATTTCTTTTTTCTCTGAGCACTGTGCAGTCCATAAATAGCATTAAAATACAACCAGAATCTTCTTCTACCTCCGTGCTCTTTTTCTTCTGCAGGAAGCGCAGCTCGCTCTGCTCTCCGGAGTTTGTTTGTTGCCCTAGGAGACACGCTGACAAGCATCACAAGCTTTGAAAGTCAATTGCTCGCTGGAGTTGAAAATGTGTTTTCAGGTATCTGGCTGATAGGTCCTCCAAGAGGAGGATGTGACTTGAATGCTAAGCGAGGCAGCGCCGAATCCGACCCCTCGGGCAGCGAGGAGGGGAGATTGCTGCGCTCTGATGTGCGGCGATAAAATGCCACAGCTCCAAATGCCCACAGTGTCTGGGTGCCAGCGCCTTGTTTGCCAAGCCGACAAAGAAGGCACAATTTATGTTTAAAAGCGCCGTAAACTTGCTGCTCCCATGGAAATGATTTCGGCCGAAAATGAGTGAGGGTTGGAAGTTTCTGTTCCCACGAGGAAATGGTGGCGACTCGGGGTTTTCCACTCACCATGGTGCGCGCAGGGTGCCGGTGCGCGCCGTCCCGCCGGGCTGTGCCTCCAGCAGTCCCACCGGCGAGGTCTGAGCATCTCCTGCGGTGGGGATGGGCTGCAATCCTGCCAGCAAAGGGATCCTGTCCCTCCTGGGGTGGGTCACAGGGGAGCGACCCTCCCTGGATCCGACCGCAGCGCTGCCGGGATCCCGGCACCCACAGGGGGATGCCCGGCTGGGGTCCCTCTGGGGCCTGGCTACCACTCGTCCTCAAGGTCAAGACCTCTCCGTGTGGCTCTCCCGAAGCCCACAGAGCCTTGCTCAGCACCAGCAGGAGCGCAGCAGGGCCGGGGCCATGCCCAAAGCGGAGCCCAGGGTCCCGAGCTCAGCGCCGGCGCCCGGAGGAGCGGGTGGCGGTGGGGACGAGCGCTGCAGCGAGCCAGCCGTGCGTGTTTGATGTGGCTTAAATTAATCTCGATTGCTGTCTAATATTTTAAAAAGACACTTTTTATAACATGCGAGAATAATGTAGGAGAACTAATGTTCCCTCATGAAATGCCTTTCAGAATAATGATAAAAGTGCACTTTAATCTGCTGTGAGAAGTCTCTGTGAGGGAGAGACGTCACACAAACAGGTGGAATCATGGTATAAATACAATAATTAATGAGAAGAAAGAATTTGCATCTTCTGACTTTTCCTCAACACCTGCTCTTTTTTTCCAAATGGCTTTATTTTGTTTCCTGAGGGGGTCAGGAGGACGTGGGGATGCAGGCTTCTGCCATTAGTAAGCCATGCTTTCAGAGACTATAAAATGTCGGGGAAGCAGTGCATGGGAACTAAGTGCTCCATTAAGTTTTCCCTATGAAATTAAGAACCTTTATTGCCTTAAATAAGAGCTGCCGCCTAATGATGGACCGATGCAAATTCCCACCCGCAGAGCTGGGCGAAAGCGCCGGTTCCCAGCGCGCCGCAGCGGGCAGGGTGGTGCTGCCAGCATCGCCTCCTCTCCGCTGCCCGAACTCCACACTCGGAGGAAATTTGGGCTCCCAGTTGGTGTGACACCCCGGCCGTGTGGGGCAGGGCAGCAAAAAGCCCCCCGGTGCTGGCTGTGGGGCACGGGGAGGTGTGGGTCTCGCCGCCCCCCAGCTCCTGCACGGCAGCGCAGCCCCGGGTTTGGCTCGCGCTTCCCAAACCGAGAAGCTGGCGGCGAGCTCAGGGTGCACAGCTCCTGGGCTGGCGTGCAGAGGGCTGTTGGGGGCCAAATCCTGCTCCTACGTGCCCAGCCCAACAGCTAGCAGCCCCCCTGCCCTTACCAACGGGGGTGGCTCACACCTCAGCCCCACAGAAAGGCTCTGCTACCCACACCACCAGCACAATGTACCCACACCGGTGTCACCCCAAACACCGGCGTCACCCCAAACACTGGTGTCACCCCAAACACCACTGAGATGCACGCCCACGGAGGCCCCACAAAGCTGCCCCACTCGTGGTGCTGTTTCACAGCCCCTCGCAGCCGGGGGCTGCCCAAGTGCCCTTTCTGAGCCCCGTTTCTGCTGGCTGCTGCCAGTCCCCCCGCACGGCACGAGCCTTTCGGGTGGCGTGCGGCGTGCTGGAGCTGAGGAGCAGCACCTCAGAAGAGATGTGCAGCCTTTTGCAGCTGGAGACCTTGACTTGGTGACATGTATGCACGTGGCAATTGAATAATCCACTCACGTTTGGAATATCTGCTCTTTAGAGTGCTGCTTTTCTTTTTTTTTCTTTTTTTTTTTTTTTTTTTGCAGTTTCTGAAGAGGTCTTATGGTTTCCTTTATTTTCTGAAACTGTGGCGTTACAGCAGGTTAACGTTTTGCAATTGCAATCCGGGCAGTCGTTGCAAAATGGAAAACCTTTAGCAACTGGTTAATTCTGGTTGGGAAGAGTTTCAAATACGAAGTTTGAGCGCTACGTGTTATTTCTTGCTAATTGCAGCATCTCGGGGTGACTTCAAAGATCCCTTCAAAGAGCAGAAAGCTCCGCACGGGCTGCGGCTGCGGGTCAGGCTGTTTCCACTTGCATCAGCCCGAGAGCACCCACCAAGCTCCCCGCCGAGCAGGACTGACCACGGGCCGGGCTGCAAACAACACCCCGGAACGGCAACTCCTCTCCCTGCCTTTGTGTAACATCGCTTTGAAAATGAGGAAGATGAAAAAGGACAAACATACCGGACAAATTACCGCGATTGCTAAAATACAACGTGTCGACAGCCATTGGAAGAACAGGCTTCGCTTCTGGGTCATTTTGGGGTTTTTCCCTTAAAGTCTTGGATCGTAAAGGCCTGCTGGGTGCTGAACCTGGCCGCTCCCCTGCCGAGGAGCTGGATGGGGCGCAGCAGCCGCGCTCGGCCCCCCCCCAGGCTCAGGACCTGGTAAAGAGCCGGGGAAGCAGTGCCCAGGTGTGCTGAGCCCAGCAGGAGTGGCTGGCCCCGATACTGCTTTGCAAGTCGCTAACTATTGTATTACTTTTATCTTTTCAGACTAAGAGATTTAATAATAGAGATAGTAATGGTGAGGGGGGACTGCTGGGGGGCACCCAGGGCTGCGGGAGGACCCCAGCGCAGGGAGGCGGGAGCGGATCACGCACGTGCCCATGTGCTGAGCTCCAAATCCTGACCCGCTCCTGCTGCTGCCCCCCAGCTCGGCCTCGTGCTGAGCCCTCAGCCCCCAGCTCGGCACCGAGCAGCGTTGCCATTAGAAGTCACGCCTGGAATGGGGAAATCCAGATTAACCCATAGGAAGGGTGTTTTTTGTGCTTTGTTTTGTTTTGCTTTTTAAATACATTTGGATAGCAGCATAGCGCTTCGTTTAAACATCGATCCGCGCATCCTAATTGCATAAAACACCCCAGCTGAAAATTGCCCACACCCCCCCCCCCGAACACCCACATGCACGCGTGTGCCCTGTGGCTCCTCAAAGACCTGGGGGGGCCTCAGTGCCCCTGCTCCGAGCACAGGGCAGCCACAGGAGGGCTTCAGGCTGGCTGTGCGATACCATCCACGCGCCGATCACCGTGAGTGCTCTGCCAGACGTGCCGTGTTCGGCGTGTCCTTGAAGGCTTAGCGTCACCGGGGTTAAATTTTAAGCATCCCTATGAGCGCTTAATTAGAGTCAATGCCCTCGGGACAGAAGGAATGACAATATACACCTTGTCAGAGCGTAAAGATAAAGTATTTATTAAGATCGATAAAGGGGCTGTTTTAAGGCACAACCAAGATAAGTTTGTGCAGTCACCTCAGGAGCACAGCGAGTGGGCTGGGCGGGCGTCTGGTGTGTGTGCCCTGTGTGCCCTGCATGTAGGGGCCTGGGATATTCCCAGGGGAGGAAGAAAGCCCGACTCCAGCCCTGGGCTGTCACGTAACGTAAAGCCGTGTGAATAAATCGGTCCGCACGGCAGTGCTACGGAGCTGTAGTTGGCATTGCCGGGGAGCTGTGCCGAATGAGCTTGCCTGGATTTTGGCAGGGCATTCGCAGGGCTGGGGTCGCGGTGCCAGGCATGGGAAGCACCAAAAAGGGAGCAGGGGCCGGGTGCCTCTCCCCGGCCTTTCGCTGGGCTTCAGGTGCTGCCCGGTCAGACGCTCACCGCTTCCAGGCTGGCGTACGCCACGCAGGGATCTCACCCACAGCGTTCTCGATATTAATCATCGCAGCTCTGCAAAATGCATGTCAGCACCATCCGATCTCCCAGTAGATGAACAAGCACGTCCAGGGCACCTCTGGACCACCAGCCGGTGGGCGCCCACCCGAGGACAGGCTGGCAAGCGGCTCGGGGGCAGGAGCAGAGGCACGACCTGGCCGTGCTCTGCGCTGCGTCGCTGCCGCCGCCGCGGCTCCAGCAGCAGGTTTTGGGGCACGGGGAGCCACGGCCGTGCCACGAACCCGCCTGGGGACCTGCCCTGGCAGCGGGGCCAAGCCTGGCAAAGGGGCATGCACAGGAGATGAAGCTGCTGCTCCCCTGCCAGGGGTGTTTGCTCGGTGAGGGCACACGGAGAGGACACGTAGCATGTCCCTGTCCTGCAGCAGCAGCCGGGCAGCTTGACCCCCAGCTCCCCGCTCCGTCACCGCGAGGCCCGCGGAGCGCAGGCGTGGAAGCCAAGCTCTGCCCCCGAAGTTTTCAAGGAAACACTTTCATCTAGCAAGCAACGTATTATTAATTTGCATGGGGGTTAAACTACTGCGCCGGGCTGTATCTGCTTCAAAGCGAGTTAGGGAGCAGACATTGAAGTGGTAACTCAGGCATCCTCTGAGCAGCTCTTAACCAGTCCTCCCTGTTTTGTAAATGGCGTTAGTATCTTAGCTGCTTATTTAGAGCTTTAAAAAGTAACCGACTTCCTTGAAGTCATTAAAGTCTAACCTTTAAACTCCAGGAGTCTAATGGTTCAAGCCAAGCATAATGTTGAGGCACATCTGTGATAAATCTGCTTTTAATCTCCACAAAGTGCTTTTCATAGATTCCAACTTTAACGTATTAGGTGTTAGATGAACACACTGAGTGCTAGTAAAATACACCCGATTGTAATCTATTACCTTTTACACAAAGCAGCATTTAGTTTTATTAACTATTGAAATATACTGAAAACTGTTAAAAAAGCACCGTGTAAATCTTTAAGATTCATGCTGTTTGATTTTATGGAGGCCTAATTCCTTGCAAAAGTAGCAGGCGAGCAGCCGGGCCGACGACTTAATGGGTTGTAGGTGATTAACAGGAGCCCCCCACCCCGCCTCGGGGAGGTGCTGGGTGGCAGCATGGGGGGGGGACCGCGGGTGGCTTCGAGGGGGTGCTGAGCCCCCGGCCCTGCCCCTGCTCTGCGCCCTGCTGGGACACCTGGGGAAGCGGCTTCCTCAGGGGGTGAGACACGGGCTCGGGGGCTTTGGCTGGTGGGCAGGGGGTTGGTGGGGCCCCCAGCAGGTGCTTGGAGCCCCGGTTGCCCTTTGGGGCCAGGCACGATGCTCGTCCTGCCCCTGCAACCTGACCCGCTCCCCTGCCAGCAGCGGGGTCTCTCTTCGGATGCAGGTCCCGCCTTTGAGCTGAGGGCAGCGGGCCTGCGGGGTGACGGTGACGGGGGTGGCATAAAGTCCCTGCTGTGTCCGTCCTGCCCTGGGTCACCTCCCCTGTGCCCCGTCCCCGGCACATCCAGCGCCGGGGCTGGGCTGTTTGCACACCCGTAAATCCCCGCTGACTCAGCCGGGCTGGGGCCGTCGCTCGGGGTTTCCTCGGGTGCCGAGGTGCAGAGGATTTCTGCTCCGGCACGAGCCCGCTGGGGCCGCAGGGAGCGCGGGCACAGCCCAGGGCAACCGCGGCGGGGCCGAGATGAGGGCTGGCTGCCCCGGCAGCACCCCAGCCCCAGCCCCAGCACCTCGCTGGGCTCTCGGCCCCGAGTGTTTTATTTGGGGCCGGGGTTTTGGGGACGGGGGACAGGGTCTGCCCGCACCTCGCCCTCCCCAGCGTGGACCTTTTCCCCCCGCAGTGCCCGGGCACGTGGCGGCCCCGCGTGAGCCGCGGGAGTTTCCAGCGGGCACCGTGCAGGATGCGCCTGAGTCAGAGCGAGAAACGGCAGGGCCGGGGCAGCGCGGGGGGGAGCCCCGGGATTCCCCCGCTGCCGCTCCTGGAGGGGCTGGGGGAAACCAAACCCACACACCGGGCTGGATCCTGCCTCGCTCGGCTGGGGGGCTCCCAAACGCACCGGGGACGGGGCGCTGCAGCTTGGGCTTGGCGGCTGGGTTCGTCTCTGTCTCCAGCTCTTCCTCTGCACTCTTCCAGCCAGCAGGACTAATTGTTGGGAAAACAGGTATTCAAGGGGAAAAAGTCCTTCGTGCTGCGGCAAAATTATAAACATGGGAATAATTAGAGATGTACGAGGCCAGAAAGCCAGCACAGCAGTAGGTGATTTAAATACACGCCCAGGGACCTCTCTCTGTGCCCCACAAAGAGAGGGGACCTCTGCTGCCGGACACCACAGCTCGGCGAGGATGTGCCAGAGCACGGCTTTGTTTTAATAAAAAACTAAATTGAAAAGCGTTGTTCAAAAGGCTGTTCCAGATCTAAAGGGAAATAACTTTTGCAGAGTTCGTGGAGCCAAAATGTGCTTTGGTTCTTCCCACTGTTGGAAGAGCTGTTGAGAGGTGTTGTTTTTTTTTTTTTTTCTCTCTCGCTCTTTCTCCCTGCCTCGCCCTCACACGGTTATCCAATCTGCCGTTAACACTGGGACCGAACCAAAACTCCGGTGCCAAAACCTCCACACTTGGAGAACCTTCGGACCCCGAGCTGGGGCTTAAATTACATCCCGCACATGGCCCCAGCCGTGCTGGAAGGCAGTCCCAACTGCACGCCAGTCCCTGGCTGCTGAAGCCCTGGCTCTGGGGCGAGCAGCGTTCTGCCCGGGGTTTGCCCACCTTCCCCCAAACCAGAGGCTCCTGTATTTGCACCACACTGCGGTGGTTTCCCTGCACGGTGGCTCCTTGGGGTGCTTCGCACCATTTCTGCTCCGGTGCAGAGGTGCCGCGGCGTGGCTGGGGCTCCCTTTCTGGCTGGCTTGGGCAACCTCTCCCCTCGCTCCTGCTGCAGCTGGGTAGGAAACAGCTCCAGCAGCTCAGCCCCGGGCACGAGGGCACGGGGAGAGCGCAGCAGCGGCTGCCAACGCCTGCTCCCGGCGGGGAGCTGGGGAGCTTGGGGCTGGCACAGCTCTCGGCTCCGCGCGGTGGGTCTGGGAGCCCTGCGCACGCATCCCACAGCACCGACAGCGGCACGAGCGTGCCCACGCTCCTCCGCCGCAGGGAACGGGGTGGGCTGTGGGCGCTGGGTTTTGGGGACAGTGCCCTGGGGCATTGCTCCATCGCCCAGTGCTGGGCAGAGCCAGCTTTGCTCCCCAGCCTTCCCGCTGGGATTTCCCATGGCTTCGAGCTGCCGAGGATGATGCCAGCCTTGGCAAAGCCACCGGGGCTCGGAGAGAGGCCAGCTCACCCAGGCTCTGAACGCACCCAGCCCGCAGGTGAGCACGCTGTGACAACTGCCTGCAGGCCTGGCTCGCTCGCAAACAAATGCAAAACGCAGCAGGATCACAGGGGGCTCGGTGTTAAGCGAGGACAGGGCGCCTGCTCCCGCCGTGACAGCCAGCTGGGAAATCCCTGTCCTCATGCAGAGGTGCCTGCGCCTGCGAACACCTTGATGCTGAGCCAGCGGGATCAGCCTTTGCATCAGCGGGATCACCTTTTCCATCCCTGGCATCTCCTTCTCCATCCCTGTTTTCCCCTTTTCTGCCCCAACCCAGCTGTGGGGGGGCAGCCAGTGCCCGTCAGCGGGTGCCTGCGCCCACCCAGGAGGCACACAGGGAAGCACCACCACCAGAGCTGTTCCCTCTGACCTCTCCTTTCACACTTCAGTCATTTCCTGCTTTTTTTTTTTTTTCTCTTCTTCTTTTTTCCCCCATTCCACATGCCTTTGCCTAATAGTTTTCATTAAACCCAGCTCGTAAACAAGGCACATCCTCCCCTTTTGGAGCCCATGACCAGAGAACTCTTGGCCTCATTCTAGCAGTACAAGGTGTTCCAGTGATTATTACCCCTAAATAATGCGGTTTAACAATTAACAGCTTGTTTCAACAGCATTTGCATTTCCCTGCTACTAAACAAGAGACTTTAATCTCCGCGCACAAACAGCGTCTTGTTGGGACAAGCTGCAGGATGCGCGGGCTGCACCGTGCGGAGCTGTGCCAGCTTTGCCACCCGGCTCCATCCCGTGCCGGGCTCCCCTCGTGCTCCTGTGGCACCACCGGGGGGTCCCACGGCACCACGGGGCCTCCACGGCACCACCGGGGGTCCCATGGCACCACTGGGGCTCCCACAGCACCACTGGGGCTCCCACGGCCCACGGGGGCACAGCACCAGCGGGGGTCCCACAGCACCACCGGGGCTCCCACAGCACCACCGGGGGTCCCACGGCACCACTGGTCTGCCATGAGTGGTGTGGACGGAGCCGGTGCCGGTGCCCAGGGGCCGGCGGTGCGGGTCGGAGCAGCCAGCGCCTCTGCTCCACCGCTCCCCGGGCTCCTTTGAACGCGCTGGCTTCAATTACCTCTAATTACACGCGGTGTATCAGAAGGCAGACGGCTTTGAACCCGGTGGAGAATCGGGGCCGTTTCCAGGCACAGCGCAGCGAGCCGCCCCAGCCACATGAAAAGTTGATGTTTCTGGAGCTATTAGAGAAGTGTCTTTTAATGATTTAATAAAATCGCCGGCGTAGCAGTGAGTCCTCTCAGATGCCAGAACCCTCGTGCAATCCGCCACGGCTCTGACAACCGGCCTCCTCGCACCTACCGGCAGGGAAGGGTTTTGGGACCAGCCTGGGGTGTCAGCAGCGAGGGGGCTGGCGGGGACGCGGGGAAGGGGACAGCCCCGTCCTGCCGGCACCGTGGTGGCCACGGCCTCCCCTCCAGACACAGCCGAGGCGATGAGAGCACGGGGTACCTGCAGGCATAAGAGCGGGGTGAGAATCCCATTTATTCCGAGAACGCCTGGCGACCTTTTGCAGGCAGCGCAGATAAATGCTGGGCCAAGCGGCATTGTTCTCTCTTAATACAAGAAATAGAAACATTAATCATCTAACCAGTCATTTATCATGGTTTGGGGGCATTAATTTGATGGTATGTCATTTCCCATTGGGTTTGTGTGTTGTGGAGGTTGCATTCAAAACACCTTCAATTAGATGTAACTAACGATACCGAGCTATTTTAGGGCCTGGTGATCCCTTCGAGCAGGAGGCTGCTGTGACGGCTGCCGGGGCGACCAGACCACCTCTGCCTCCCCTCAGCCACCGGTGGCCTGACGGTCAGATCCCTTTGCTGGAGGAAAAGCCAGGCAGGGGCTGCCCCTGGGTCCTGCAATGGGCTCTCACCATGCACTGGGCAAATCATGACCCTCTGGGAGCCTTGGAGCCACCCGTTCCTCCTTCCTCCCCAGCTGCTCAGGCAGGCAGACCCGGGAGATCAGCAGCTCCCGACCCTCCTCATCCTCCACGGGCCTGCTGCAGGAGGCCGGGCAGCTCCCTGCGCCCAGGTCAGAGGCACCCAAAGGTGGGCGAGACCTGGGGGGGGGGGGGTGCTGGGAACACCCCACGAGCTTGCCCAGCCCGTGACAGCGAGCACCGTGCTGGTGCAGCCTTGTGAAGCGGCCGTGTCCAGGCTCAGGGCTGCGTTTGGCTCCGGGCTCGGCTGCGGCCTCGTCGTGCAAGGCGGGGAAGGCACGTAACCTCCCGCCGCGCTCATTTGACTGGAGGGAGCTGTTAAGTCTCCGAGTGGAAAAGCACCCCTAATGACCCGCGTTATTAATGGCTGCTCGGGGAGTAATAGCAGAGCTGGGCAGATCAGAGGAGCTTCGTGCAAACAGCTCTGTCACCCTGCCTCGCGGCTGCCCTGCACCACCCTTATCTCTCCCAGACTGGGGCAGCTCCCGAGCAGAAGCTGCCCATTGTGCCAAATTGCCCGGCGCAGCAGGCAAACACTCATTAGGGGCTGGGTGGAGCCAACCAAGCCCGTACTCAAGGGCCACCCCGACCACAGCAAAGCCAGGCTGCGGCACCAGCCTGAGCTGTCAGCACCAAGCAGGACGAGCTTCGCCACCGCAGGTCGCAGCCGGAGCTTGGCCGTGCCTCGGAGAAAATCTCTTGCCGGGGGAAAAGCAAGGAGCTGCCCTCCGGCTGGGCGCGCAGCTCCCACCGCGCCGGTCGTGGTGCTCGGCGATGCTCACCGGTGAGCCCCGTCTCCTTAAACCCTGCTCCAAAGCAAGCCAGGGAAAGGCAACTGCTGCCCTTTGAGAGCGGGGTGATTTACCGCACCGCCTGCAATGATTCATTCGGGGCTCTCCTGGTCTGTTTGGTCAGGGCCGTTTTGCAGGCTCGGGGCTTGGCTCCTGCTGCACCATCTCAGCGGGGTTTCTCCCGATACGCGTGCGTGGTCCGTGCGGATGGGACCTGCACAGCTCCCATGCCCAAGCCCCCGTGTCCCCAACAAAATCAGGGACAGGGCTGAACCCACGCGGTCTCCTGGCCTGCCTGGGCCCCCCTGGACAAGGGAGAGAGGTCAGGGGGAGCGGGAACGATCCTCAGCACCAATTGACCCTGTCCCAAGGCTTTGTCAGCACAGCAAAACCTCCTGGAAGAGACGCTGCAGTGAGCTGCCCCGGCTGGCAGAGAAACCCCGAATCACTTTTACGGGCTGGAGAGCCTTTAAAAAACCCAAGCGAGGCCACTTGCATGTGTTTGTCTTCTCTGCCAGCTTGGGCTTTAGCGCAGGAAATGTGGCCAAGGAGATTTCTTTAAACAGAGGGAGACCCTGCCCGGGGGGTGCAAGGATCTGGGGCCAGATCCTGCTCGGTGCAGGCTGCCGATGGCTGGGGGCCCTGCCTGCGTCCCAGCGGCGATCCTGGCGGCGCCCCCCCGGGGGCCACGAGCAGCACCTGCCCTCCTCGCGCTGCTTTGCCGACGTGCCCGGCCCCGGCCGCATCCTGCGGCAGCTGTGGGGGCTCTGCCCAGCTCTGGGGGTTGGAAACGCAGGCAGCAGCCACAACAGCTCGGGGAGGCTGGGGGGGGCGACCCACTGCTTGCTGAAACCGCTCCCCGGGGGCCTTCCTGGCCAGGCTGCCGCTCCCTCGGGACGCCGCAGCAATGCTGCTTGTTATTCACCGAGCCCACGCGGCTGCGTTTCTGCCTGGGCTCCGGGCAGTGCCCTGGCTGTCTCTAACGAGCGCGAAGCCTTTCTAAAACTTTCCGGCGAGCTGACAAAGTCCTCCGTGATGTAGCGGTCCCAAGTATTTGCTTGATCTGCTGTTGCCACACATTCTTCCGAGAACAAACACGCAGAGCGACGCGCGCACGTCATTCTCCTCCGGAGAGCTGGCTCCTTTTCTCTGGTTATAAACCAAAGCTGACAAGTGTCAGCCCTCCTGCCAAATTTGCACTGACTGGCATTCTCATGAGTGTTGGTCAAACAGTGAAATCCATTCATTTGTCTAAAAGCAAACCAACAGCATTCTCCTTGTCTCAGGCTGGAACAAAGCCTGTGCCTGTCTGCTCCCAGCGCCCTTCCCGTGCATTGGGGCGCCGGGCGCTGCCCCCCCCGGCCCCGTGGGGCAGCACGGCCACAGCCCCGGCCCCTCCAGCGCTGCCCGGTGGGGAGCTTTAAGGGAGACCTTTGGGCAAAACCAGAAACCTGAAATTTCGGTGTATTTCGAGGCAGGGAGGTGGCAAGGCTGATGCTCCAGGTGGGCTCTGCGAGGTCACTGTGCCTGGCTGCTCCCCTCCAACCCTGGCGGAGCAGCCCCTCGGCAGCCCAGCACCACGTCCCCGTCCCCAGGACCCACGTCGGCCCCGGTGCACCCCAGGGATTCTCTCTGCAGCCGGTGGGTGCTCGGCGCTGCTCGCTGCGCTGTGGAGCTGCCCCGCTGTGCTCCCAGCTGAGAGCAGCATCAGCGCCCGCTGCTAGGGCTGCCGGCTGGGCGTGCGTGCTTCGTGTTTGGTGAAGTGCTTCTGAGTGCGATGCTTCAGCTCCAGACCAGCAACAGATTGAGCAACAGAAGCATCTTTCTCTGTTGTGGAGCCTTCAGGAAGCTGTGGGTTGTTTTCTATTTTCTTTTTTCTTTTTTTTTTTTTTTCTGTTTTTAAAGACGTTGGAGATGTGCTGGGAGGAGAGCAGAAAGCAGGGTGAGCGCGGTGCGGGCCCGGCAGCTCCTGCGAGCAGCCTGGCGCTCAGCTGAGACAAGTGACGGCTCTGAAGGCCGGGCCGTGAGTGCTGCTGCTCCTGCAGCCCTTTGGAGCCGGGTCCTGGCTGCCGGGGCTGGGCAGTGCCCCCGCGGTGAGCGCTGCAGGAGGGGACACCCGGGCGGCATCGACCTCCAAACCAGCACCGATCCTGCCGGGGGAGGTGGTGGCGGTGGTGAGGACGGGAGGCGACGGGGGGGTCTCTCCGTCTTCCGTTTCCCTCTTGCTTTGATGCAAGTCCTCCCATTTTCTCGCAGGCAGCACGGAATTGTTTGTGGCTTCGCCGAGAGCCCAGCGCCGTGGGTTGCCGGGGCAAAGCAAACCCTTTGTCTCAGCCCCGCGCTCCAGCTGGCGTTCGCATGAGGCTGGCGAGCGTAACTCAGCCCAAACAATGCTGGAGCCCCGCCAGCGCGCCGGGGCATCCTGAACCCCCCCGGCGGCTCCTTGCACGCCCTGTGTGTGGTACGGGGCTGGGCAGGGGCGTGCCGGGGGGCTGGGGGTCCTGCTGACAGCCCCCCCCTCCCCGCCAGGGCTCTGCCCCCCTGCACGGAGCCCAGCATGCTGCAGGCTGGGGGGGAGCGGGCACCCGGCTGTGCGTGGCCCTTTGGAGAGCCACCCGTCAAGTTGTGCCCCGTGCTGGGCACTGCCTCCCGTTTTGGTGACGGAAATGTGGTTTTGTGGTTGCTGGAAAGCGGTGGCAGGGCCTGGGTTCGTGTGGGATGGGCAGAGCCCGGCCAGGGCCGGCCCTGAGCCTGCCCCTCACCTGGGCACGGGCTCGGGCTCCCTCTGCTCTGCTCAGGGGGGTGAAGAAGAAAACGGAAAATCTTTGTCACTGCTCAGCAGCTGCACGAGGCTGGCCCTGCGTGGAGATGGGCCGGGTGGTGTGAGGTCAGAGCTGTCCTCTTCTGCAGCTTTTCTGCAGCTTTTCTGCAGCTTTTCTGCAGCCACCAGCCCGCCCTGCCCCACCGCGGGGCTCCGCGGGTGCTGCACCTGTGGGGAACCCAAATCTGCCTCGTGCCTCTCGCAGCGGCTCCAGGCGTGCCGGGCAGCTCCGAGTGAGCGCCGAAAGCTCCCTGCTTTGCTCCTAATGCACACGATTCAGGGTCGGGCTGGGAAGCGGGGGTTATTGAGCCGGGGATTGGGGTGTGCTGGGGCGGAGGGGGGCTGCCCACCCGCGGGGCAGCGACCCCGGCCCAGCCGTGGGAGCGGAGAGCCACGGCCCCACGAGAGGCAGCAGTGGCTCGGGGCGAGCGGTGGGATCGCTGCCACGGGCCTTCAATGGTCATTATTCCTCCGAAGGGAGACCACGGCACGGCCCCTGCCCGAGAGCTACTCGCTGCGACCGAAACCGGCGCTGAGCTGTCGCCGAAACCCGTCCCGGGCTTAGCCCCAGATGAACGCGCGCGGCTCTCGTGTATCGGTGGTAAAAGGCTTCCTGTTTCAAAGCTCCCCAAAGCACGGGGGCAGCTTGTTTTGACGTTTGATTAGCCACAGAGAGCGGCTCGAGAGGGCTCGACCGAGGGAGCGAGCACTCGGCGGCAGCCGCGGTGCTGAGCGCTGGGGGCGGCCGGGGCCGGGCGGGCAGCGCTGCGGGGCAGGGCACGGCACGGGCTCCCCCCGGCCCCTCTCGCCGCCCCCCCCAGGGCCCCTCTCCGCTCCCCCCGGCCCCTCCGGCCCTCCTGGCCCCACGCGGAGCCCTCCGGGGCTGCGGGAGGGGGGTCCGGGCACCGCCGGCTGCGGGGGTCGGCATCGCCCCAGTGCCGGGAGGGGGGCTCCGGGCACCGGGAGGGGGGCACCGGGCACCGGGTGGGGGGCTCCGGGCAACGGACACCGGGCGGGGGGCTCCGGGCACCGGACACCGGGCGGGGGGCACCGGGCAGGGGGCACTGGGCACCGGGAGGGGGGCACCGGGCACCGGGTGGGGGGCTCCGGGCACCGGACACCGGGCGGGGGGCACCGGGCAGGGGGCACTGGGCACCGGGCGGGGGGCACCGGGCACCGGGAGGGGGGCTCCGGGCACCGGGAGGGGGGCACCGGGCACCGGGAGGGGGGCTCCGGGCACCGGGCAGGGGGCACTGGGCACCGGGAGGGGGGCACCGGGCACCGGGTGGGGGGCTCCGGGCACCGGGAGGGGGGCACCGGGCACCGGACACCGGGCGGGGGGCACCGGGCAGGGGGCACTGGGCACCGGGAGGGGGGCACCGGGCACCGGGTGGGGGGCTCCGGGCACCGGGAGGGGGGCACCGGGCACCGGACACCGGGCGGGGGGCACCGGGCAGGGGGCACTGGGCACCGGGAGGGGGGCACCGGGCACCGGGAGGGGGGCACGGGCCGGGGGGCAGCGGGGGCGGCAGCGCTGCCCGGAGCCGGCGGAGCCCAGCAGCGGCAGCCCCCCCGCAGCGGCAGCGGGGCCCGGGCCGTGCTGAACTCTCCGGGCTCTGCTTTGCTTTGCTTCGCTTCCTTTCTTTTTTCTTTTTTTTTTTTTTTTTTTTTTTTCCCTTTCCCCAGACCTAAAGCATGTTGTGTCAGGTCGGTCGTGACACTGCAGGGCTGTTTTCCTTTCTCTTGCTATCGCTGCTATCAAGTAGGAGTTAACAGCTCTTGTTTATACAATGACTATCTGGCCAGAGGCTGATTTAATACCTCCCACTTCTTTTAAGTGCAAATAGACTCTAATGTGTGTATTAGGCTACTTGAATGGCTGTTCTGGTGAAATACTCGCTTTCCAAATAACTTATCTGCAGTCAGCGCTGGGGAGAGGGGAGAGCAAACTTCTTTAGAGTTTAGCAATAATAAAAAGAAAACAATCCGCTTAATATTTCCCTATTTGCTTGGCTCAGCCTTCAGCCACGCCGAGCCTCGGAGGCTTCCAGCCGCCGGAGCCTTCTGACGGCTTTGCGGGCCCCCCCCCGCAGCCCCCCGCAGCCCCCCGCAGCCCCCCGCAGCCCCCCGGCCGGGCCGGGGCCGCAGCCGCCTGCAGCCGCTGCTGGCAGGAGGAGAGCAGCGGTAATCCCATCCCACCCCAATCCCATCCCAATCCCATCCCATCCCAATCCCGCCCCATCCAATCCCATCGCATCCCGGAGCGAAACTGCCGGGTTTCTGCTGAGTCACAGCCACCGGGGAACGGGGAGAGCAATTACAGCCGAAAACTGGGAAGGCATCCCAAACAAATTGGTTATAATTAACAAGTAGAAGAATAACACCAGTAATACCATTAGCAGGCCCAAAAGCCATTTGCAATATAATATCTATAATTAGACAGCGCACAGCAAAGCCGGGGCTGAGCTGCTGCCCCGGCAGGGGAGGGCAGGTGGGCGCTGGGGACCCCCCCCACCCTGCACCCCCCGCACCCTCCAGCACCCCCCGGCACCCTGCAGAACCCCCCAGCACCCACCAGCACCTCGTCCATCCCCTGCACGAGCCCTGGCTCCGTGCATCCAAGGGTCCCGGGGCTGGATGCGGTGGGCACGGGGAGGCCGGCGGGGCCGGGGCACCACTGCCCTGCCTGCAGCGGGTCGCTGCTGCTGCGTTTCCCCACCTGGGTTTGTTGCAGGGGAGCGTCTGATGGAGCTGCTGGGCTTGGGTCTGAGCTGTGGCTGAGCCCAGTTAGGGAGCCCCGGGCCTGATCCCTTCGTCTCCTCCTCGTGTCAGTCCCGAGCTCGCGGCCAGATCGATGCAACAAGCGGGCCGGGGCTGTCCTGGCAGGGGGACCCGGCTCCGAGCCTGAGCTCAGCTCCCCTGAGCTGCCCCTGGTGCCACGGGGCTGTCCCGAGGCTTGCCCTGCTGTGGGCACCTGGGCACATCTGCGAGCTCAGAGGTTATGGGATTTTCCGTCGGAAACCTGCCTGGGACCTCGAGGGAAGTCCACGGCCCCTTCCCATGCCAAACCAACCTTGCCTCTGCTGCCGGCCGTACCCGTTACCCCTCTCACCCCTCCTGTCCCAAGTTCAGGGGGATGGAGGAGAAAGGCTTGGCTTTTGAGGCTCAGGCCCGTGTTCCGTGCCAGCACGAGGTCGCGGCACATCCCCAGCAGCTTCCCACCCGCCGGGCGCCTCTGCCTGGGCTGCCCCCGGCCGCGGCGGTGCAGCCCAGAGCCTGGGCTGGGCGGCACGGGTATTGCCCAAGCAGGTCCCGCGGACGAGGGTGAGGTCAACGGGAGCTTTGCTTGTGAAAGGACCGGGTAATCGGGGCCTGTCGTGACAGCACCGGCTCCCGACGCGCTCCTCCGGCCGCCGGGCGAGGCCGTGGCCCCTCGCAGGGCGCTGAGCGTCCGCCCCGAATTTAGGCGCAGGGGCTGCAGGGGGGTGCGGGGGGGGGGGAGGGATGCCCCTGGCTGCCAGGCACAGCCCTGCCCACGCTTGTACACACTCCTTGGAGGGTGTCCGTGTCCTGCCACCGCTTCCCTTGGTTTTATTTTTGGTTCTTTTTCGGTTTTCGTTTCTGCGGGAAGGTCACAGCTCAAAAGTTCTGCTGAAGGATTTGGTAAAGAGCGCCGCATTTACAGGCTGGGGTGAGACGAAGTGTCTGAGTGCATCAGCAGCCAAAGCTCGCCCCAGCCACCGGGGCCGATGGGCCCGCGTGGTTTCGCAGGTTGCTGCGTGCGCATTTCCCTGCGAGGGGCCCCGATGCCTGCTCTGAAGAGGGCAGAAGAGAAAGTGGCCCAGCCCGGCAAGTGCTGGGGGGCCCGCAGGAGGCTGGCGGTGCCCCCGCTGGGTTCGAGGGTTCAAAACACCCCAAAGGGAAGGCCCCAAATGCCCCAGGCAGCTCCCGGTGCTCCCGGTGCCAGGAGCGGCCGCGGGACCCAGCCCGCTCGCGCTGGGGGGGGGGCTGCGAAACCTCACTGCCAAGAGCAGATAAAACCCGCGGAGCTTCCCCACAAAGCCAAATAAACTTGCTGATAGCTCTCCTCGCTCTCCTTGCTCGGTCATTAGTATGCGTTTCAGTGCCTTTCCAGCTCTGAAATCCTTGTTTAGATAAACTTGAAAGCTAAAGGAAATTTGGCAGGCAGGGTCCTGCCCTGCGCGGAGGGCAGATAGTGTCACCTTAAATGTAAACACGCGCTATTGACTGGGGCCGGGACCGGCTTGTCAGCGATAAAGCCACCTCGCGGGGTGGCTGCCTTCACACAGCCGCGCACAATGAGCGCCGCTTTCATGTTTGGCGAGTTAATCTATTAATGTCGTCCAGGAAATGAGATGGGAACAGAAGCGACTCAGTTACCGGCGGGGCGTGCGTGTGTGTGTGTGTGCGCGCAGGTTTCTCCTCTTTTCCCCCCCGCCGCCTCCTCTGCATCCTAATGGCAAACCAACGTGGTCTGATGGAGCCGCAGTAAAGCCTCGCTCAGCCTCTCCCAGGATTAACGGCTACACGGGGAAGCACGAGGGGAAGGTTAAAAAAAAAATATGGGAGAAAAGCCCCGCGTTTTGGTTCAGGGCCCGTGTCCTGCAGGGAGGCACCGCGGCCCCGTGCGGGACCCTGAGCCCCGCAGCGGTGCCGGGGGCAGCCTGCGGGCGGCCGGGTGCTGGGGATTTGGGGCAGGGCGAGCAGCAGGCGCAGCGGGGACCGGCGTGGGATGGGGCACGGCGGCTCCTTCCCCGCGGAGGCCGATTGCGCAGGGGAAGAGCGGCTCAGTTTCCCCGAAAGGGCGGCGGCGCGGCGGGTCTGCTCGGTGTCACAACACCCCGCGCTCAGGAGCCGTGCCCGAGCTTTCCCCCTGAGCCGGGCGGGTGAGGACATCTCCGCTTCCCTTCCCGCGGCCGCGAGACCTCGCGGGGTGCCGTGGCCTCAAGCGTGCAGCACGTCTCGGCCAAGCCGTGCGTGGGACCAGCGGCCTCCTTCAGGGGGACCTTGCATCGCCCCGGGGACCCCAAAGCCTCCTGCGCTTGGGCCCATCTCTGGCGTGCTCGGCCCTACAACCCTCGGGGCACGTGGAGGACGAGGGGCGGGAGTGGGCTGGGGCTCCCCTGCCGCCCCCAGGGGAGGGACGCGGCTCCTGGTGGCCCCGTGCCTCGAGCTCCAGCACGGCCCGTCGGGCTGCGAGAGGAGGCAGCCACTTCTCCCGCCGAGGCTTTCCTCTGAGATCGTTACGACAAAATCTCAGGGAAGGAAAGAAAAAAAAAAAAAAAACTTATGGGAAAAGATCATGGTTTCTAATTGGGATGTGCAAATATCAATTTAAGTAGATTTTAAATCAATATGAACCAGAACATTTCCTTTCATCCCTAATTGTTCTTTCCTTTTTTTTTTTTTCCTTTTCAACCAGGTGAGCTTTAATAACCTAAAATAAAACATCTGCTATTTCAGTGCAGTCCTAGCGTGAGGAATATCAATTAACGAGAGGCATTCTTGGTCGTCTGAGTTCACCACAACAGCGCTGGCTGGATGGAAATGTGAAGAAAATTACAACCTTTTCGGGGAAACCATTAAATAAAAATCAGAATTTGTCCGTAAATACCGCTGGGGGAGGGAAGCAGCTCGTCTAGTGCCTTCTATTTTCAGCAGCGGAACCGAATTTCCAGCGTCGAGCGCGGTCCCTTTCCTGTCCCCTTTGCCCACCGCCCCGTCGGGGCCCAGGAAGCCGGTGGCACGGGGCGTCCCAGCACCCGGTGACGCACGGTGTGGGGTGGCCGTGGGTCACCGCACCGGGATGGGGACCCTGCGGGTGCCCAGCACCCATGGGAGATCGGCCCTGGATGCTCCACCAGCTGCTCCTCTCCCCAGCCTGCAGGGGACGGGGCCGTCCCCAGCGTCTGGGGGCTTTTCTTGGGGGCTTTTCTCCTCTTTGGGGGCCGGAGGCATGACAGCGAGAGCCACGCTGTGCCCCCAGGACAGGGCCGGCCCCGTGGGAGCCCCGTAACGCCGCCGTGGTTTATCGCGATCTGTCCGGCACAGGGCAAGGAGCGACGGACGACCGAGCGCCCAGCAGGCAGCGTGGGCTCGCAGGGCTCAGCACCGCGCAGCATCGGGCCCCCCGGTCCGCTCGGGCCTGCTGGGGGGCTCGGTTTGCCTTCCCCAGCCACGCCAAAGTAACCCCCACGTGTGAACCCACGGCAGGCGCCGGGGCCAAAGGGGCAGCGCCGGGGCCCAGCCCTGCGCCCTCGGCCAGCCCGCGGGGAGCCCGGGCAGCCTGGGGATGGGGTGGCCACGGGGGCTGCCGGGGGGCTGAGGGGGGGCCGAGGGGGGGCTGCTGGGGCTTTCTCCTCCCCGGGGCCTTCCCCGCGGGGCGGACGTGGCCGTGGGACAGCCGGGGCTTCGCAGCCCCCGGGAGCAGAGGGAGCGTGCGGCCCAGCTGAGCACCGGCCGCGTTCCCCAGCGAACGGCCGTGGCCTTGGGCGGACCTGGGGGCGCAGGCTGCCGGGGAGGGCCTTGCGGGGTGGGCACTGGGCTCACCGCCCGGGGCCCCCGAGGCCGCCAGCACCCCGAGGAGCAGCGCAGGACCGAGGGCGGGCGGCTCCAAGCAGCGCGGGCAGGGGGTGCCCCAGGTTCGCCGCGGGTGCTGGGTGCTGGGGGAAGGCAGGGCTGAGTCCTGGCGCACCGAGCCCTGCCCGCATAGGCTGCCAGCTGCCTTCTGCTCCCGGCGGTGAAAAAATAGCAACGTTTAAAAATGAAATAAAATAAAATAAAACAAAACAAAATAAAACAAAATAAATGAAAAATAAAATAAAATAAAATAAATGAAAAATGAAATAAAATAAATAAAAAATAAAAAATAAAATAAAATAAATAAAAAATAAAAATGTTAAATTAGAATAACATAAAATTTAAAAAATAAGAATTAAAAAATAAAATAAAAAAATAAAATTAGAATAAAATAAAATTAAATAAAATTTAAAAATAAATAAAATTAAATAAATAAATAAAATTAAAAAAATAAATTAATTTAAAAAAATAAAAGGGGGGGGACTATAAAGGTAGCAGGAAGGAGGAAGGCGAGGAGCCGCTGGCATCTGCACAGGGGAGGCCTCTGGGGGGGTGCGGAGGGGGGGGGGGGCAGCGGCGCGGCGGCTCCGGCTCCCCTTTGAAAGTCCGGCCCGGGTTTTGCGGCGCGCCCCCTGGCCCCACGTGGGGCACGGCGGCCCCGGGCGCGGCGGCCAATGGGAAGGGGGCGCGCGGGCAGCGCCCGGCCCCGCCACGGGGCGCGCAGCAACCGGCGGGGGGGGGGGCAAGGGGCGGCCCCCGGCCCCCTGGGACCCCCCCGGGGACCCCCCCTGGGACCCCCCCCGACCCCCCCGGGGCCGCACCGCCAGGGGGTCCCCGGCCCTCCGCAGCCCCCCGGTACCGGCCCGGGAGGGGGGGGGCAGAGGAGCCGCTGGGTGCTGGCGGGGGGCAGGCCGGCGGTGGGCTTCGGCTGGGGGATTTTTCTTATTTTTTATTTTTTTTTTTTACTCGCCCCCCCCCCCCCGCCTTTTCTTATTTAAATCGCTCCGTTTCATTACGAGGGAGGGAAAAAAAAAAAAATAAAATAAAATATTCCTTTGATACACAAAATCAAATTGATATTTAGCCTCTGCTTACTTTTTTATGCATGGCTCCCTTCGCCGCGCGGTAGTGACAGATTGTTTGAGCTGGGAGGAAAAGCCATTCAGAGCTAATTAAGCAGCCATTCCGGGCACTATTTGCAAGCGGGAGGCTGAAAAGCAGAGGCATTTGTCAGCGCCGCGGCCCGCGTGGCTTTGATCGACAGCTCCGCCGCCCGAGTGGCAGCCGGGGCCGCGCCCGCCAATGGCGTCGCAGGAGCCGGCCGCGCGCCCTTCTGATTGGTCGGAGCGCGTTTTGACGGACGGCGGCCCCACGTGGGGCGGGGAGGCTCCGGGTGACGCGAGGCGCGGGAGCCATTTTGTGCCGCCGGGACGGGGCCGCGGGGCTCGGCCGGGGACGGGCAGCGGGACGGGGACGGGACCGGGGCTCCCCGGGCACTGCGGGGCTGGGGCCGGCGGTGGAGCCCGGGGCCGGGCGGTGGGGGCCGGGGTCCCCCATAGCGGGCTGTGCGCGGCCTGGGGGAGCCGGGGGGGGGGGGGGGGGGGGGGGGCGCGGCGCGGGGCCGATCCTCGCCGGGCCGGCGGCGGCGGGGCGGAGAGCCGTTCCGAGCCGTTCCCAGCCGTTCCCCGGCCGCAGCAGGGGCTCCTTCCCCGTCCCCCCTCCGCCTTTGTGCCGTTTTACCCCCGTTAAACCTTGGGCAGCGTCAAAAACAATTAAAAAAAATAAAAATTAAAAAGGGGGGGGGGGGGGGGGAACAACACAACACAGCAGCCCCAGGGCCGCCCGCTCGGTGCCGTCCCGGTGCGGTGCCGGGGCCCGGCCCGCTGCCGCCTCCGCCCCCCGCGGCGGGGCTGCCCCGCGCCCAGCCCGCACCCCGCCGCCATTGTGACGTCCCCCCTCGGCGGCGCCCAATCGGCGGCCGCGCTCGCCGACCCCACGTGGGCTCCCCGCGCCGCCATTGGCCGGCGCCGCCGAGGCCGCCCGGGTTCGGGTCCGTCCGTCCCGCCCCCTCTCCCCGGTTCCCCCCCCCCCCCCCCCCGCCCCTCGCGGAGCGCTCTGGCGGCGGCGCGGGCCGCGTGCTCCGGCGCTGCCCCAGTCCGCGCGCGGCGGCGGCACCGAGCACCGGGAGCCGGCACCGAGCACCCAGCACCGGGACCCCAGCGCCCAGCAAAGCGGCGGCGGCGGCCCCCAGCCCGGCCCCGGACCCCCCCCCCCGCCCAAGAAGCAGCAGCAGCAGCAGCATGGCCCGAGGAGTCCCGGCGCTGCCGCCGGCCCGGAGCTGAGCCGAGGCGGAGCGGCCGGCGGAGGCACCGCTCGCCCGTCGCATGCCCGCGGCACTCGGATGTGTACGGCCTTCTCCCCCCCTCCTCCTCTCCTCCATGGCCGTCGTGCTCCGGCGTTAGTTCCTGGCTTTGCTTCCCCCCTTTTCTCGCACAGGAATACCTCGGGGATTCTCCTTCCTCACCGCTTTGTTTTGAATTTTTTTTTTTTATTATTATTATCGTTTTGGGCGATTTTTCCTTTTTTTTTTTTATTTTTTTTTTCCTGGTTTCGGTGTCTTGAGGGGGGGGGGGGAAGCCCGGCGGCTCGGGCGGCGGCGGCGGCAGCAAGCGGCGGTGCCGGCCGGGCTCCGCGGGTGCGCAGCGCCTTCCCCGGCCGAGCCGCGCGGTGCGGAGGCTGCGCGGGGGGCGAGCCGGGCGGCCGGGCCCCGCTGCTTCCCCCCCCCCCCCCCCCCCTTTACCCCTCCCGCCCCCCCCCCCCCCTCCTCCGCCCCCCGCACGGACTTTCCTCTCGTCTCTTTGTTCCAGTTCTCGGCCTCTCCGGGAGCGCTCCGTGGCCGGCGGGCAGCAGCGCACGTCGCGATCGCCGCGGCTGGCTCCAGTGACCGCGCCCCAGCCCGGCCATGTACCCCCAGGGCCGGCACCCGGTGAGTCCCGGCTCCCCCCCCCTTCCCCTTCCCCTTCCCCTTCCCCCCCCCCAGCCGCTGAGCGCCCCCCCCCCGCCGCTCCCCGCAGGCTCCGCACCAGCCGGGCCAGCCGGGCTTCAAATTCACCGTGGCCGAATCCTGCGACCGGATCAAGGACGAGTTCCAGTTCCTGCAAGCCCAGTACCACAGGTGAGCTGGGAGCGGGGGGAGGAGGAGGAGGAGGAGGGGGGGGGGGGGTTGTTCCGTGGCGAGCCGCTCCCCGCGGCGGCTGACGGCCCCCCCCCGGCCGCTGTGCTCTGCTCCCCCCCCCCCCCGACAGCCTGAAAGTGGAGTACGACAAGCTGGCGAACGAGAAGACGGAGATGCAGCGCCATTACGTGATGGTGAGCGGCGGGCGGGCGGGGGGGGGGGGCCGGGGGAGGGGGGGGCGGCCCCGCCGAGGAGCCCCCGGCCGAGGGAGGGGGGAGAAATTAGAGGGGGGGGGGTCCGCCACCGCCCCCCCCCCCATCCCGCCCTGCGGCAGCCGAGGCTCGGGGCGGCAGCGCTGAGCCCCCCCCTCCCCGCCCCGGTCCCAACCGCGGGGGGTGGGGGGCGTGGGAACACCGGGGTCCCCCCCCTGCAGCACCCCCCTCGACCCCCGGTGCTGCCCCCGGGTCCAGCCCGGAGCGTGCCCCCCCCCCTCCACCCCGGCTGGGGGCTGCTAACCCCCCCCCGAGCCCTCCAGCCCCCGGCTCTGCGCCGCTTCGTGCCCGGGGGGGGACACACGGGGGGGCCTCGGGGTGTCGGGCAGAGCCTGCAACATCTGCTGGCTGTGAGGTGTCGTTTCCTCGGCTGCCAGCGCTCCGAGCGCGGCCCCGACCAGGATGCTTTCTGGTAATGACCTTATGCAAACGCCGGACGGTAAATTCATTCAAATTCACCTTGGCTCCTTCTTTTTCTTTTTTTTTTTTCTTTTTTTTCCTCCTCTCCCTCCCCCCCCCAGTACTATGAGATGTCGTACGGTTTGAATATTGAGATGCACAAACAGGTGAGTAACTGGAAGGGGGGGAGGTGGGACGGAGGCTCTCCCGGCGCCCTTCTCCCAGCGCGGGGGGGACCAGGGCAAAGCCGGGGACGTGGCTCCGGGGGAGGTCTCGGGGCCCGGCAGCTCCTGTTTTGAAGGGCGGGTTTCTGGCAGGCCGGCGGGGTTGTGTGCGTGTACTCGGGAGAAACTCGGGTTTTGCGAATCCGTTTTGTGCGGGGAGGTGGAAGCGGCCCCGGTGCCGGGCGGCGCGTACCTGGAGCCGTGCGTGCCGGGCGCCCGGGAAGTGCTGCCGTCGCCTGCGTTCGCCTCCGGTTTTATTGCCGGCACAAAGCGCCTCGCTCTGAGGCCGAGCCCCGACCCTCGCAGCGCCGTGGCGTGAGGCTTGCAGGGAATTATCTTCGGGACACCGATAGCTGGTGGCGTGTTGCTCAATGGCACGGATTTGTCTTTGCATCTGGAAAATGAAGCAACGTTTGGTGCCTTTTTTTTTTTTTTTTTCCTTGGTCTCCTCTAATATGTAACTTGCCTGAAGGAAAAATATGGAAGGCCAGAGCGGAATGCGGTGTGCTGCCTTGATAAGATTATAGTTAAAGAGCCTAAAGGCTGGGCACATGATGGTAAAACTTAAAGGAATAAAGTTATTATTGAGATTAGACCTGATTATTTGTGCTGCTGCTGCTTACTGGTTTTAGAAGCAGCTCTAATTAAGAACCGAAGGCAGATACAAGTTGACATCAACTTCGCAACTCACGGATCAGCCCGTTCAGCTCCAAAGTGGTTTTGCTTAATAGCAGCATCGCGGTCCTGCCTATGGAAGTGTCGTTAGCAGATGATTAAATTCAAAGCAGCGTGTCTGTGAGTCTGCCTCTCCTTCACACACGGTTCCCTTCGGCTTTTTGGTGTGTAGTCACAGAGTAGCACAAATAATTACTGCTTAGCCGTCAGGGCTTTTTGTTGTGCTTTTGTTTGGCTTGGGTTTTTTGGTTGTTGTTGGGTGTTGGTTTTTTTTTAATGTCTTCTCTTCCACGCAGATTATCCCAACTCCCTTTTCTCTTGTCGCTTCTGCCCGGCCAGAGGTGTCCGTGCGAGGCCGCGCCGCCTCGGGTGCCTTGGGTCGCGGTGCGGCCCGGGATGCCCCCGCGTGCAGGATCGGTGCCTGCTGCCCTTGGAGAGCTCTGCCAGCCTTGCTCTGGAGGGCCGGTGCGTTTTGTCGCCTGCTCGCTTGGTGCCGTGATGGCTCGGCCCCACGCAGGTGTTGAAACATCGCTCTTTTTGCTGATGGGAGCTTTGGAAAGCAGCTGCCGCTCTCTGAGACGCGCGGGCTGCCTTGCGCCGGGGATGGCTGCCTACAAAGCCCTGCTCCGGGAGGGGTTGCGCTGCCGGACGGGGGCTGGTCGCTGGCCTTGGCTTCGTGGTGCGTTGATGGGATGCTCCGCTCCTTCCGTGCCATGACGCGTAGCCGTGCGTCGCGCCTTCCCCGTTGGCCTCAGGTCTGGGGCGGTTTCGGAGGTAACGGAGGAGCCCCGCTGCACCCACGGGTGCTTTTTGGCAGGGAGGCAGGGGTTGCCCTCTCCATCTCCCGCCTGGGTGCTGCAGGATGGCAGCGAGGGCCGGCGTCAGCACCCTGGCGCTGGGGACCCCGAGACGTGCCGGGGGCTCCCCCGTCGGCGCGAACCGCAGCGGGCGAGCGTTCCCGGGGTGCCCCCAGCCCGCGCCGCGCATCCCCGCCCGCGCGCGTTGCTCCCGGTGCCATATGCTGCGCGCCTCGCGCTCGCTGAGTGTTTTTGGGGAGGCGAAGGCGTCTCCTGCTTCGATTGACAGCGACGTGCGTGGTGCCGGAGGAAAACAAAGCGGCGAGCCCGGCGCGCTTCCAGGCCAAAACGGGGTGGGAACGGGAACGGGGATGGGGCCGGGAGCCAGGACCCCGGGGGGGCTGAGCCCCTCCTGGGCTGCCGCGTGCCCACGGCGGGTAGCCGCGTGCCCACGTTGGGCAGCCCGTGCCCACCCGAGCCCGGCGTGGCCGTGGCGGGTCGGAGCAAACAAGTTTTATCGGCTGACCTGTTTAGCGGTTGACTCGTGTTTATCCGCGCACAATCAAGTAGGCTGAAGTGCCTGAATTATTCATGCGGTGTCCTGCCCTCCAGACTTGACTGCTTGTGATTACATCTGCTTGAGACAAACATTGATGGATACTTCATCTTTAAGCAAAAGGGGATTGTCTGTCTGTGGGCTTATATAACAGATTATCTCTTCTACGCTGAATATTAAGCGCGTGCATATGCGCCCGGGTGTGCGTTTTTTGTTTTTTTTTTGTTTCCCCCCTTTCTTCTCGTTTTGTTTCTTGTTAGGAGAAAAATGCAGTTTCATAAACAACTCCATATGCAAGGAAATATTTAGGAAGTGACTACCCACTTTGTTGCATGTCAGGCAGTCAATCGCTCCTTACATCGGTCTCGCGGTGAATGAAGCGCTCTGTTACCCCGCTCGGCTTCCCCAACGTGAGGCTGCTCAGGGCTTCCCTTCCTAAACCCCAGCGAAACTCTCTTTAAGGTTAATTGATTTTCACAAAGAGCCCTTCTTCCCCGTGTTGTTTCTGCATTGTTTTTGTTCAGATCTCTGCAGATAATCGCCAGATGCCATCTGAGGGAGTAACGATTCCAAAAGAAAAACTAATTTTGCGTTGGGAAACAGGACACCTCCGAGGGGGAACCTTTGTGCCGCATGCTTTTTTTTTTTTTTTATGGCTGAGAACTCTCCACATAAGCACTTCTTGTTTTCGTGCTTAAACACTTAATGCTTTGGAACAAACCTAAACCCTCCTGACACTTCCCTGGGAAGAGAGGCTTATTTTTTTTTTCCCCTTCTCTAGAATATTCCAGGAACACAATATACTTTCTGTCGTGCTCGTTAGCGAGGAGTGCCAGGTAATAATTTGCTAAATTCTTCGGAAGCCAAGTAATTTGCTAGGGTGATGCTTTCAGGTCTCCCAAGGTAGGAGCGGGCCCGTGCCAGCCCGTTGGAGCTGCGGGTGCCCCCGGCCGGGCGCTCCCCGGTGCTGGGGGCTCTGCCCCCCCCCAGCCCGGCCTCTGGCAATGCCGTAATGAGGGGGGGGGTGCCCGCCCCGCCGCGCCCCCTCCCCGAATTTAATTCTCATCAGCGAAGCTCTCCACTTTGCTAATAACGATAGCAGCCACAAATAGCTTTCAACATGCCATTGACAGCCTGGTTGGAGAGAGCACTTGAAATAGTGGTAGACAGCTGAAAGTACCCATAATTGTGTGCCGGAGTGAGAACCACACTGCTCAAGGGCCTGATTTTCATGTGCTTAAAGAGACAATATCCTGGCTTCAACAAACGCTTCTGGTGCTTCACGGCTGGTGTGATTTACTCCTCGTCCTCCTCCCGCGCCGGGCTGGGGCAGCGCCGGGTGCGGAGCTGGGGCGAGCCCGGGGGGGCTGCGGGGGGCTCCTCGCCCTGTCCCCCGTGAGCAGGGGTGCTGGGGGCTCGCAGCGGGGCTCTTAAAGCTGTTGTGGGGCGCTTTGTGGAGGGGACGGAGGGCTGGGGCCGCCTTGTGCCTCGTGCTTGGCCCTTCCTCTCTGGCGCTGTCCCGCCTGGTTAAGTCGGCACGCCGGGGCGGGTTGGGGCTCAGCCTGGTGTGGCCCGAAATCTGTTCCGAAGTGGCACTGGGGACACGAGGCTCGCTCCGCTGTGCTCGCCTGCCTGCCTCTGTCCTGGCGTAATGCTGCTCCGTTCAAGGCTCGAGGCCGCTCCTCGCAGCTCTCTGCTGCGTGCCCTGCGGCCAGCGGCGCAATGTTTAAGGTCCCCCCTGTTGTGCCCAGGTGTAATGGCAGAGGACGGGGGCCGGGGGGCCACCCGCAGCTATTTAACACCAGGCTGGTGCCCACTGATGTCCCTTGACGTAGCTGTCCCTGCCCTTATCCCTGCCCTTAAGCGCTCTGGGCGCTGGGGCTGATGCGGGCACCGCAGGCGTCTGATCAAAAAATGACAAAAATCACAAAAAACGCTGACAGAACGCCGAGCCAGGAGCATTTCTGGCGCAGCAGCAGGTCGGATACCTGGCAGGGTTGGGGGCAGAGCGGGATTAATCGGGATTTGGGGTTTTCCTCGCCCTTTTTATCTGCCGTGGGCATCCCTGCCGGGGCTGAGCATCCCTCGGGGTGCTCCGGTGGGTGTCAGTGCTGCCACCGCCCCCCTCCCCGGGCACGGCTCCCGGCTCTCCATCCTCTGCCGTGGACAAAGCACACGGTGCGTGCCGCGGGGATGCGGGGCCAGCCATCGCCATGGCAACCCCGTGCCACAAATAGGGATTTTTCACGGCTGGAGCTGCCCGCCGGGGCTGGGGGGGGCTCCGCAGGGCACGACGAACGGGCCCTGGCACGGGGAAGGTGTCGGGTGTGGATCCGGCCCTGTTCCCGCAGTGCCACAGCGTCCCTTTGTGCTGCCAGTTAAACTTCTGCCTCCTCTCAACTGGAGTGTGATGTGCTGGGGAATGGGAAAAATTAAAGTGATCAAATATTTATAGATTATCGAGTCTCCTGCTAACAGGAAACGTGGCAGTTGTAGGATTTTGGACATTAATACATTCTTGCTTGCTGAATCCCACGTAGGAGGCCTTTTTGTTGGGGACGAAGCTTTTCTTCAAATCTTTGTTGGAAATGTGGGCAAAGCTGGGCTTGAGTGGCTGTTCTCGGTGCAGTTTGTGTGTCTGGGTGGTGTCAGTGCTCGGCAGCGCCCAGGGAAGACCCAGCGGCAGCTTGCTTCTCCCTGGGCTCCCCGCAGCCTGTTGGGGTGCAGGATTCTTCCCTCGGCACCCGAACGACCTGCCCGACGCTCAGCCCGAGGGGCTGCTCTTGCTGGCACCGGGGTTCTCCGTTCGAATTAGGGCCGAAATTGTTCTGGAACCTGTCAGGAGCCAGCAGGAAGGGGCTCACGCATCTCCTCACGGAGAGCAGTCGCGCTGGAGGAGCGGTACAGAGCGCTCGTGGCATCCAGAATCCGATCGGCTTCATCAGAAGGAATAAATATTTAACGGGGCTGCAGTTTATATAGAACCCAATCGATCTGTCAGTGCCGAAAAGGCCTTGGGAGAGGTTTACCTATCGCCGAGCGGCGGGTGGTGCGGGCCCCGGGGTGCTTTCCCGTGGCACTGCCGCTCCGAAGCAGCCCCGCGCGGGGCTCGGTGGGGTTTTTGGGGCTTTATCTCGCGTGGATTTGGCGTGAGGACGAAGGTGCTGCTGCCTGGGAGGCACTGGACGCTGGCAGGCCCTGAGAGGCTCCCGCTGGCCGCAGCCCTGCTGGGAGGAAGGAGCATCCTAAGTGCTCCGAGCGCGAGGCGAGCGCCTTCGCCCCTGCTTTCAGGTCCATTACGGTGCCGCGGCGCTCGCGTAGCTGCGGCTAATGCACCTGGGTCTCCAAGGCAGGAGCTCGGAGATGCCTCCTGCTTGAAACAGAGCACCAGCCGATTCCCATGACCTCCGAAAGGGCTAATAAAAGCATCAGGTGTCATCCGATCGCCGCGGTGCTTTCTGAAAAGCCGGCCTCCAGAAATACCGCCGTCGCTTTGAAGTCGGAGCGGGCAGTGCCCGGTGCAGGTGCCGCCTCGCCGCTGGTTGTTTGCGAGGGTTTATCAGGAGGGTTTGGGGTCCTCCTTGCGCATTGCCGCCCCTTGGTTTTCTTGTTGGTTGTTCCCCTGCCTCTGCTCCGTTCCTCAAAGCGGTGTTGAGATTCTGTTGTGTTTTTTTTTTTTTTCCTCCCCTGTAAACGATCACGTTTGGATTTCTCGCTTTTAGCGCAGTGTTTGGGGAGCGGGTGGGGGTGAGCCCCTCTCCGGGCGGCACCCACGAGGGCTGTGGCTGCAGCTGGGCACAGCGGGGGGCTCTGGGGGGCACGCGGGGCGGGGGGCTCTGAGCTGGTGCCGGCCGATGGGAGCGAGACCAGGTAACCGCTCCTGCCCTGCTGGTAACTGAGCTGCTCGGGGCCGGCGGGAGGAATTCCTCGGCGTTTGATTGTGCTCCAGGGCTCTGCTCCGACCATTGTTGCGGCGCTGAATCCTTACGGCTGCTCAGGAATTGTTTGAGTTGGACCAGAAGCTGTTTTAACAGCTGCCGCGGCCAGCGAAGCGGCCGGCGTTAACTCTTGGGATCCGGGGCATGCTCTGCCCCGGGACGGCCGCCGCTCTCCGTCCCCTGCTCCCGCAGAGCTCGGACCCTGCTGGGCACCGGGTTCCCCCGTGGAGGTGCCCCCGGTGGGGATGAGGCCCCTCTCCAAGCCTTTATCCGTGTCTCGGGTGCCTTCGCCCTGCGGGGTGGGAGCATCCTCGGGGCGCGCGGTGCGGGCACGGCGGCAGCCCCCGGCACCGGGGTGTGAGACGCAAGCTGCTGGCTCGCCTGAAACGCGCGGCAGGGTTTTTGCTCAAGGAAAACGTTATTCCCGGCTAATGGAGACGTCGCAGAAACCGCAGTTTGACAGCATAGGCTGTTATTATTAAACTCCTAAATAATGTGGCCAAGCCGACAGGTGCGAACGGCTGCGGGTTGAATATCTGGGGTGTGACGTGAGGGTGGCAGAAGTAACTCGAACGGGCTTCGGTTAGGGTGGGGAAGGAGCCCGGCGCAGCTGGGATCAGGGAAAAACCATCGGCTGCGTACGGCACCGGCCAAAATCGCTGTTGGCAAACCGCTCGGTGCGCGGGACCGAGATGTCAGAAGGGGGGGAGCAGCCCCTGCCCCGCGCGGCGGGCACCGTGCGCCCCGCGCGCTCTCGCTGCGCTCCGGGGAGTCGCCTCCTCCTGCGCGGTGGCTGGGGGGGGGGGAGGGGAGGGGAGGGGATGCAAATCGCTGCTGCTGGGAAGCCCGGCGCAGTCTGCAGAAGGCAGCTTCGTGCTAACCCGTGCCTTTTCTCCTTCCCTTTTTTCAGACAGAAATTGCTAAAAGGCTGAATACGATTTTAGCGCAGATCATGCCTTTTCTGTCACAAGAGGTAAGGACGTTTCCGCGCCCCGGATGGGGGCTGGACTTCCCTAGGAAACCCGCCCCCGCCAGAGCAGCTTTTTGAGGGGGCTGGGGTCGGTTTGAGGGAAGCGGGGCTCGGCCCCCCGTGGGTGCTGTAAAACCTTTGGTGGGGGAGAGCAGGACCCCGGGAGAGGCTTCATGGGCTCTGCCCTGCCCTGACCGAGCTGGCAACGCAAAACCAGCCCCCAGTATAAAAAATAAAATAAATTAAAAAAAAAAAACAGAAGGGGGGGGATCAGGGTGGCCCCGGGGCATGGGGGGGGTGCCGGCTCGGTGCCGCGTGTCCTGCCCTGACCCAGCCTTTGTCCCCGCAGCACCAACAGCAAGTTGCACAGGCTGTTGAACGTGCCAAGCAAGTGACAATGACGGAGTTGAATGCTATCATCGGGGTACGTGGACTTCCCAATCTGCCTCTCACCGTGTGTATACCCCTTTTATTCCTATCATTTACCATAACCAGAGGCAATCCTGCGCTCGGGCGGCGTTAGGGAAGGGCAGCTCGCGGCACCGCGGCCGTCCCAGCCCCCCCGATCCGGCACTGGGCGAGGTGGGGTCGCAGCCAAATTACCCCCCCCCCTGGCACCAGACAGCCCCCGCCGGCCAAATGCTGCTCGTCCCCGAGGCTGGGAGGCGTCTGAGGGGAGCCGAGCAGGGCCCAGGTCCCCCCCAGCCCCCCGAGCCCAGGCTTGCCTCTGCCTGTACTGTTGATGTGAAATGTGCTGTAAGCTTGCCAGAGTTGTTCCATGCATTGACTTACCCGCTTCGGTGTCGCCGGGGTCTGTCGCGTGGATCCTCGAGCGTTTTTAAGACTAACGAGTTTAATTGTCTCTTTAATTGACGTAAAGGTCTCGGTCCTGCAGGAAACCTGCTCCTGTCGGAGCTCCCCCACATGGGGCAGCGCGGTCCCCGAGGAGCGTCCCGGCCCGAGAGCTCTTTTGGGTCTAGCTCCTGGTTTTCTGGAGAACATTTAATTTTTTGGAGCACTGCTTTTGGTTTTTCTATGGAACATTAAATTTTTTGGAGCGCTGTTCGCACTTCTGCCGTAACGGTACGAGGGAACTCCTCGGCTGTTTGCGTTTCACCCGCTCTCGTTCTCCCGCTGCTGCACGGAAGCAGGGGCAGGGAAGCTTCTTGCTGCTGCAACGGGGGAGCGTGGAGCTCTCCCTGCATCCTGCCCGCCCTGGGAAACGTGCAGGCCGTGGCCGTGGCTTTTCCCTTTTAACGGGCAGCTCCAGGCCAGGCGGCCGGCCCCGCAGCCCGGGCAGGGGCTGGGGAGCCGCTCGGCGCTGCTTCGCCGCTCGTAGCCCTAGCCAGGTGGCAGGCAGCTAGAGGCAGATATTGGAATTCAATTAAGGTAAACGAGCGGGGCCTGTGACCCCCATTTTCAAGGTAATTGCTTCCTCAGAGCAGAGCTAAGGCGAGTGTCGTCCCACCATTAAGCAGCCAGCCATTTAATGGCTTTGCCTGACAGACGTGCACGAGGCAGGAATTACGGGCAGAGGAGAGCGCGGGGCCGCCCGGCGTCCCTGGGGAGCGGGCGCTGCTGCCTGGTGCCAGGGGGGCTTTGGTCATCCCGTCCCCAAAACCAGAGCTTTTTGTCCTTCGCCAGGGAGAATTTCTCCCCCGTGTGCTCGCACACCGCTTTGTTGTTGTAGGGTTTTGGCGTGGGGCGGGTCGCTCACGCGTGGCCGTGCTTGTGGGGTGGAAGAGAGCAGCCCGTGGGGCGTGCACGGCCCCTGCACCCCGTGTCCCCTGGGGACAGGGTAGGGACAGCGGGGACAGGGTGGCTCCGCTGTCCCTGCGGGGCCTCGCGGCCAGAGGAGGTGGCTCTGTTTGTAACCGCGCCAGCGCCTCGGTGCAGGTGCCCAAAACAAAACCGACCGGCGCAAAAAATGCACCAAACCATTAAAACCTTTTTTCGCCCCTTTTGAGGTCAAGAACTGTTAATTTTATGCATCTAGGCCATTGTCTCACAGTTCCTCTGCTTCAGGCTTCTGTGAAATTGAGCCCTTGATTTGGTTATAGCTCTGGAAATGATTAGACTACTTTACTAAATTTAACGCAAGTGGTGAACTTAAGTGGTGAACCATTAAATCGGTTAACAAAGGCATGAAGCATGATGTACATAATCCAATTAAAAACACTCTACATACGAGATATTCCTTGCCAGCCTTTCTCGTAAACCGTAACCTCTTCATATCTTAACCATATTTGTCTGGCACACGCCGGGTAGACCCCAGGAGGAAAAGGGCTCTGCGCCTGCGCATCCCTCGCCGCCTCCTCTCGCTTGGCCGGGACCCGGGGCGAGGGCTGAGCATGGGATGGTTTTGGGGTGGTGGAGGTGGCCGAAGAGCTCCTGCACCCCGTCAGCCCCCAGCTTGAAGCTTCACCCACGGGGCTGCTTGCTGATGAACCCCCCCCCTGGTGATGTGGGGTTGGAAACTGCATTTTTCTGGGAAGGAATGGAGGTGGGGAGGGGTGGTGCTTTTTGGCAGAGCAGGCACAAAGCGAGGAGCATCGCTGAACTCCGCTGCATCCCTCTGCTCCGCCGACACCTGGGCAGGGTCCCCCCTGCTGCGGGGTCTCTGGGACGGGATTCCCGGTGGGATGTGTGCCCACAGCTCCGAGGGCTCGCCTGCGTGGATGTGGCAGAGCCAAGCACCCTGGAAGGACGGGAGCTGGGAGCGAAGAGTGGGCACCCTGGGCTCGTCGTCCCTTCGTCACCTTCCTGCCACGCTGGGGGCGAGGGGTTTGCAGCCTCCCAGGAGCCAGTGAGGGAGCTCCCAAGGTGCCTTCCTCCTGCTCACCGGTTCCTGCCTGCCAAAGGGAAGGAAAACGACTCCGAAACATCATTTCGAGCTGTGGCGGGACGTTGTGGCTTGGTGCTCATTTCCACACCTTCGCTGGGTGGCTCGTACCCCATGGGGCCGGTCCCACGCAGCTCAGCGAACCGTTGGATGGACGTGTTTGCCAGCAGCTTAAAAAAAAGAAAAAAAGAAAAAAAAAAGGAAGAAAACACCGTTTTTCTGCTCCACTGGAGGGAGAGGCTCAGGGGGCCGAGCCGTCCTGCCTGCCTCGCTCTGCCCCGCCTGGGTGCTGCTGGGCCCGGTGGGGCTGTGCCGCGTCCTTGGGCCGTGCCGAGGCTGCGCCCTCAGCACCACGCAGGATCTGCCCGTGCAGCAGGGCGCCCAGGGCACCGTCCCCTTCCTCCAGGGCTGCTGCTGCTGCCACGTGGAGTTGGCTTCTGCCCACCGTGGAGAGACGAGGAGAAAGCATTGGATTTTGGGGCTGGAAAAGTGTCCGGGGAACGCTGCGGTCCCACGGCCAGCCCTGCCTCAGCCCCGCTGAAACGGGTGGAAATCACGTGGGGCTGGGACTGCGAAGGGCGCATTGATTTCCGCACGAGGCCAGGCTCTGTTCCTCTCCCTTGGAGATGGGAAGGATCGATCTCGGGATGCTGGCACCGCTGGCGGAGCCGTGGGGCTGGGGACCCCCTCGGGAGCTGTGGTGGCCCCCCGGTCCTGCCAGCATGGGCTACTTGCGCTGCTGCCTCGTGCACGCTGGACTGAGGATGTCTGTGGGCTTTCGGAGGGCCTGAGGATGCCTCCCCCTCTCTGCACCATGGATGGAGCAGCTCAGCAGAAGTCCAGAGCTCCTGCTTTTGAGGATGAAACGATTCGTGCTTTTTCTCCACCGGCGCTGCAGATGCCTAATTGCCTTCTGGATTTGGCTCCTGCCACAGCCGAGACCTTTGCACTGCCCGGAAGAAGCTGCGCTTGGAGATAACGCATCTCCTCTGCCTGAAACTGCAACTGCTTACTTTCCAATCTGACCCCGGGTCGTGTGCTGGGTGGGGATTTCCCTCTTGCCTCGCATGAGGTTTAGAAACCCGGGCCAGCTGCGAGGTGCGGGCAGACGTGGGCTGCCCACCCCGGCTCTGCCCGGGCAGGGGGAGGCAGCTCCGTCCCGCGGGCACGGGCAGCAGCTCGCCAGCCCCACCGCCCCTGTGGGAGCTCAGGGGGCAGGTGAATCCGCTGCTTTCCCCCAGGAATTCCTGGGGCCCTGTCCCAAAAAGTGGGACTGCAGGGGCTGCTGGGCGTTCGCGGCGTGCCCCGAGGAGTGTGCAAGGTGCCGGGTGTGCAAGGTGCCGGGTGTGCAAGGTGCCGGGTGTGTGTGGCCGTGCAGCTGCTCTGCTTCTGTGCCATGGGCACGTGGAGGCTGCGGGCTGGAGGGAGGGCACCGTCAGTGCCCAAGGCTGGGAGCCCCGTGGTGGGGAGGAAAACATTGCAACCTCAGCAGCTGCGGCCGCCCTTCTCTTTGGGAGCCCTTTCCCCCCGCTGCTGACACAGCGGCTTCAAAAGGCTCCTTTGGAGCTGTCGGGGCTCAAAGCGCTGCTATCTGGGGTACTTCCAGGCACCTTTTACACGCGTGACCTGGACCCAGTGCCCTGAACACAGACCCCAACACCTCTCGGGCTGATCCCCCCACTCTGTGCCTTCCCGGTACCTTTTGTGAGCTTTGGGCTGCGACCTCTGTGCTGCCCCATGGGGCTGCAGAGCGCGTGCTGGTGTGGGGCGCATCCCCTTGCAGCGCTGGGGAGATGAGCTGGGTGCTGGAAGCGTAGGATCCCCCTGAAGGGCCCCGTGTGGTGTTTGTGCCTTGTTCCCGTGGATTAAACCGAACCATGCCGTGATGGTGCTGGCGGGAGCCCCGTGCTCCCTGGGCATCGCGGTGCACAGGGGCCCTGGTGTCGGGATGCGGGATGGCCCCTGCCTGCTGCCACCCCCTCGCTCCGTGCTGGGGCCAAAGCCCCTCTGGAGCTTGCACGAAGGACCCCTGCCCGCTCTGTGCATGCCCCCATCAGGGTGCACATGCGGGTGCGCAGGCTGGCGGTGCGGCTGCTCGCCGTGCCGCGGGCCCTGCATCCCCAGCTTGCCCCCTCGGCGACTGTTTGTGCCGCGTTTGGTGGCACCGGGGAGGGAGACGACGTGGCTGGTGCCAGCGCAGGCTGGCAGGGGAGAGGTGGGGGCTCTGCTGGTCCCCCCCAGCCCTTCGTTCCTGTGGTTGGTGCAGCAGAGGCAGGAGGGGTGGAAATGCCAGCACCGGAGGGCATCCTGGCCAGCCTGCGGCGTGGGGAGCTGGAGCAGGAGCTGTGGCAATGAAACGTGGCGCTTGGAAACGAGCGCTCTGAGCCAGGCTTGGAGCAGTAACCCGCTAACTCAGGTCTCAGCACGCTTTCTCCAAGCGAGTTTGTGTCTGACCCAGAGGCGTGAGGAACGCGGCTCCTTCTGCACCTTCCTCTCCCCAGAGCTGCAGCTCGGCTGGCCCCGGGCACGCCATGGGGTGGCCGGGCCCGTGGGTGCTGGCCGGGTTGCGGTGTGGCAGAAGGGTCACCTGCAGCTCAGCCGGCCCCTGGGCGCTCTGGTTTTGTCCCTGTGGCCTGGCTGAGCGGCGGCTGCTCCGTCCAGAGCTGCTCTCCGCAGCCTGCGTTACACTGATGCTTTTGCTTACGGCTGCTGGAGAGCAAAACCAGGTCTGCGGCGACGACGCAGGTCGCCTCGCGTGAAGGATGCGTCCCGTGCCGTGGCTGGGACCACCCCCGGGGTCCCCGTCCCCCCCCACCCCCGGGGGTCCCTCCTGCTAACGGGGCTTCTCCTTGCAGCCGGCCGCTCGCGTGCCTCGAGATCCTGCCGGGCGGCCCAAAACCGCCCCCGTCCCGCTGCCCCCTCCCTCCCTCCCTCCCCGGCTCACTGGTGGTCTCATTGCAGCAGCAGCAGCTCCAGGCTCAGCACCTCTCCCACGCCGCCCACGGGCCCCCGGTCCAGCTGCCGCCGCACCCCTCGGGCTTGCAGCCCCCCGGCATCCCACCCGTCACCGGCAGCAGCTCGGGGCTGCTGGCGCTCGGCGCCCTGGGCAGCCAGGCCCACCTGGCCGTCAAGGACGAGAAGAACCACCACGACCTGGACCACAGAGGTATGAGAGCCCAGCCTGGCGCTGCTTGGGGTGCGGGGTGGTCCCCGAGCGGCGCCGGGAGCCCCCGGCGTGGGGTGTCGCTGCCTCCAGGCCGCCCCAGAGCTGCTCCTGCTTCGTGCGCCCGCTGGGGCGCCCGGTGGGTCAGAGCGGCCTGGGGCTGGTGGGGTTTGGGAGGTGTCATCGGGCCACAGGGGGGGCTGGCTCCAGATTGCTCCTTTTTTTGCCCGTTTAGGACAGGGAATGCAAATTGCCCGGGAAGTGGCACCGGCAGGTTGACCTCTGTCGGGTTGATTTGCTCCTGTGGCCCTGAGCTCGCCCGCGGGGCTGAGTCCCTGCAGGCACCGATGGGGCCTGGACGCGAGTCCTGCGGCCCCGTTGAGCCGTGCAGCGATGGCTGAGCACCCCTCCTCCTCCTCCTCCTCCTCCCTCCATCACCCTCAGAGCTCTGCTCAGAGGCTTTGATGGCCTGGAAACCGGTGATGTTCGCTATCATGCATGGTTTTGTTTTTTTTTTTTTATTATTAGCAATAAATCAGTCTTTTTGGGAGAAAAAAACAGCGCACGGGTTCAGCCGCGAACCACAAGCAGTGAAGGTTTCCCCGCAGCCCCGCGCTGCCACACAAGGCCTGGCCTTTCCCCCGTCCCGCCCGTTTGCAGGGTGGATTTGGGTTCAGGCAGGGGACTGCAGCGAGGAGCTTCTGGGTTTGCTTTTTCTGTTCTGAGCCTTATTCTAACCGCTGCCGGTTTTGTGTCTTCTTTTTTTTGTTTGGCTGCGACCTCGCCTCTGACTCCGGCTTCTCCTAAAAGAGCGCGACTCGAGCGCGGTGAGTCCAGTCCCCCCCCCTTTGTCTCCCCACTCTGGCTTTCCGATGGCTGCGCGGTTTTGCTCCACCTCTCGCTTTAAAGAGCGGGCTCCCGGGCGTCAGCTCGGGGGACGCCTTTCCGATGGGTCTTACGAAAAAGAAAAGGGAAAAAAACAGGCAAAATCCCCGCCCCGTTAAGGGATGCGGTCGCTCCGTTGGGCTCGGACCCCCCCGGCGGCGCGCTCCCCAGTGCCGGAGCTCGCGAGCGAGCGCGGTCAGGTCCGCGCGGATACAAAAAAAAAAATCCTTGGGCGATTAGGAAAGCTATTTTATTCCTGATCACTCTCCTATTATCTTGGGTCATCTAATCTGCCGGGCTGGTTGGGGCTATTACGCCGTGTTAAGTAGGACTTGGGAGGTCAAGCAGTTAACTAACCAGCTAAATAACCGCGGTCGAGGGCAACTGCCACCTCCAGCGCTGATTTTATTTTTATTTTTTTTTATTTTTTATTTTTGGCCCTGATGCGGCTGCGTTAATGGCAGCGGGGTTTGGCTCTCGCTACGGCCGGGCGCTGCTTTGCGGCACAATGGGGGGCTCAAACAGGCAGGGGGGGACCCTCTGGAGGAGGGGGGGGGTTGTTTCAACCCGTGCCCCCCACCCTGGGTGCCTGCTGCCTGCGTCCCGCGGCCGAGCTTGCCAGCACAAAGCCCGGCTGAGCCGCGGCTTTGCAGCGATTTCCTGCCATCCATGCACGCCCCGGCCCCTCGCTGCGGAGGGGCCCTTGGAGAGCCGAGGGCGGATGGGAAGAAAAGTGCTATTTAAGGGGGGGAGAGGGGAATCGGGCATCATTAACCTGCCTGCTCGCAGGGGCGGGGAGGGGGCCGTGAAAGATGGGAATGTTCCCGATCTATAAAATAAAACACGGGGCATTCCCCGGGGAGGTTTAATGCGCACGATAATCAGAGTTAGTCATTCATATTTTCCTAGCCTTGCCTGAGCAATAAAAAATATTTAGTTTCTTGGCGGCGCGCCAGCAGAAGGCTGAATGGATCGATGCCTCTAAATGCTTGACATGATTCTCTGGTAGCTCCGAGGTTTTTCAGCATGACTGCCTGAGAAGAAAGACCCCGGTGTTATCCAAAGCTGCTTATTGGGTACCGAGGAGAAACATGAACTGCTTTAGTTCTCCCTTTCAGAAGGAAAAGAAAGGCAGGCGGAGGGGCTTAGAAACATTTCTGCTTAGCAGGGGTGGCGGGCTCTGCTACGAGACACGAAATGCCGGCGATTTCTCCTGCAGCTCGGAGAAACCTAATTGAATCCCATCTGCGCAGGGACGTTGCTGTGCGGTGGGGCCGGGCTGCCGGGGTTTTGCCAGCCCCGGCATCGATTCCCCGCTGCTGTTTTTGCTCCAAACCCAGAGCTGGTGGGCGAGGAAGGTCCCGGGGGGGCCACGGGCTCGGATGCACCCGGGGCTCCTGCACAAAAGCCCGGCGAGCTTGGCTTCGCTGCCTCCAGGCTCCTGTTGCCGGGTGTTTTTCCAAACATTTTTTCAACGCCCTTTGGCTTGGCGGAGCTCGGCTGCTGCTGCGGCTTAGCCGGGGCTGAGATAAAGCAGCTCCCCGGCCGCCGGGCCCCGCTCTGCCCTTTGCTCCCCTAATAAAACCCGGGGACGAGGTCCTGGCTCTGCTGCCACCGAGGAGAAAGCGGCTGCGGGCTCCCCTGGGGCCGGGCTCTCGAGGGCGCCTGCCCTTGTGCCGAGCCCGGCCCGGGGCTGTGGTTTGGTGTCCCTATTTACCTCCCGGGGAGGTGCTGTAGTTGCACGGCTTCCTCGCAGGGTTTTCCTTTCGGAACACCAAACAGCTCCTCCCTTCTCCCTGCTTTTGTGGCAGGCGGGCTCGGGTGCCCAGGAGCGGCCGCGAGGGGCTGGAGGCGATGCCGGAGCCAGGAGGCGCGCGGGGGGGGCCCTGGGATTTTGGGCTCTGGGGCTGGGTTCTGGGCTCGGTGCTGGCCGGAGGCTGCGTGCTGTGCCCTTCGGGCTGCCGCTCACGAAATCCCGTCTCTTTGTGCTCGCGACTCAGCCGTGCCTGCTGTTTTTTTGCAGAATAACTCCGTCTCGCCCTCGGAAAGCCTGAGAGCCAGCGAGAAGCACCGGAGCTCCACAGACTACAGCATCGACTCCAAGAAGCGGAAAGCGGAGGAGAAGGACAGCATGAGCCGATATGTGAGTCGGATAGCAGCAGGGGCCGGGCTCGGGAGTGCCAGCAGGGGCGGGCAGCGCTCATTCGGGCAGGGCTTCGGGTAAAAGAAAGCTGGGTTTGGGCAAAACGTGGCGAACGCGGGGTGGATGCGCCCTGCCTGGTGCTGCCGGGGGGTGGGTTGGCTCTGCGGGGGCTGCTCCGGCGTTTCGGGGCGCTGACTCCCGCTGTGTTGCAGGACAGCGATGGTGACAAGAGCGACGACCTGGTCGTCGACGTCTCCAACGAGGTGAGTGGAGGGGTGTTCGGCAGGTCTGCCTGCTGGGCCGGGGTCTGAGGGGGTGATCCTGGGGTGCGAGCGCTGTCTCCCGTCCTGCAGGACCCCGCCACCCCCCGGGTCAGCCCGGCCCACTCCCCCCCGGAGAACGGCATCGACAAAGCCCGTGGGCTGAAGAAGGGGGACGCGCCGAACAGCCCGGCCTCGGTCGCCTCCTCCAGCAGCACTCCCTCCTCCAAGACTAAGGACCTGGGCCACGTACGTGCCGTGCCCTGCCCCCTGCCCTGTCCCCTGCCCCCCCTGCCCTGTCCCCTGCCCTGCCCTGCCCTGCCTGCAGGGTCCTGGGCTTCCCGAGCAGGGGATGCTCTCCCATGGGTGCTGGTGGTTGAACCTCATCCTTTATATGATTTATTTTTTTTTTTGGTCCCTTCTCCATCCAGAATGATAAATCATCAACGCCCGGGCTCAAGTCGAACACTCCGACGCCGAGGAACGACGCTCCCACCCCGGGGACGAGCAGCACCCCGGGGCTGCGGCCGATGCCCGGCAAGCCGAGCGGCATGGACCCGCTGGGTGGGTACCACCGGGGCTCCCCTGGGATCACAGCAGCCTTGGGGGGGGGGGGGGGTTATCGGGGACCCAACCCAGCTCGGCACAAGCTGCGAGCAGTTTGCGTGGGGATGGGGGCCAGCAGGGGGTGGCGCACCCATCGCGCCACATCCCCCTGACCGTATCCCTGACCCCCCCCCAGCCTCAGCCCTGCGGACGCCCATCTCCATCGCGGGCTCGTACGCGGCTCCCTTCGCCATGATGGGGCACCACGAGATGAACGGCTCGCTCACCAGCCCCGGCGCCTACGCCGGCCTGCACAACATCCCCCCGCAGATGAGCGCCGCTGCCGCCGCCGCCGCCGCCTATGGCCGGTCGCCAATGGTGAGCTTTGGAGCTGTACGTAGCACTTTTAGCTCCTTTTCTCGCTCACGGTGGGCGCGGGAGGGGCTGGGGATGTGGGGGGGGCTCCCCTGTGTTGGCTGGGGGAGTGGGGGGCACCTTGCTAGTTGTGGTTCGGGTTGGCTGCTGGCGAGGGGCGCTGGGCATGGAGTTCGGGGTGCGCACCTTTGGGTGCTGTGTGTCCCTCTGCAATGGGATATCCTGACCTCTGTCCATGGGAAAACCCGCTGCACAGCCACCTTCCCCTTCATTCAGACCCTCGTGGTCTGAATTTTTAGGTAGACCCGTGTGGAGCCAGGAGCTGATGATCCTTATGGGTCCCTTCCAACTCGGGATGTTCTATGATTCTATGATTAATACTGCTAAAGCCTCATTGTGTGTTTTAAGGCCCAAAACAGTCAGAATGAGAATTAAACCACTGCCATTAATGCAGAGTTTGGGGTTTCTGCAGCACCAGGGCACAGCTTGCCTGCTCCCATCCCCAGGGACTTGGGAATGGCTTGGAGAGGGTGGGAAAGTCCCATGCTGCTCCTTGAGGGCCTAAAATCTTTGGTTAACTCCCCAAATCCTTCCCCTTTCTGGTGGCATGGGGGGTAAAATTGCAATAAGCTGCTTAGCAAAGGGGGAGCCGCGGGGCTGCGTGTCCGTGTGCCGGGCGCGGGGATGGGGCTTGGGAGGCTGACGTGCACCGTGCCCGGCTCGTGCCCGCCTCACCGCGCGTCTCTCGGCAGGTCGGCTTCGATCCACACCCGCCCATGCGAGCCCCCGGCCTGCCCACCAGCCTGGCATCCATCCCCGGCGGGAAGCCGTAAGCACCTCTGGGTTCGCCGCAGGGGGGTCGGGTGCGGGGTTTCGCCGCGGGGGGACCGCGGCGCGCCGCTTGGGCTGGGTCAAGCGCCGGTGGCACCCCACTCGATGGTGCCCCTAGAAAGGCTGTGCTGCGTTTCGGCAAGCCTATTTCCCGGGGCTGACCCCCGCGTGTGTCCCCCCCAATTTCTGCAGGGCCTACTCGTTCCACGTCAGCGCCGACGGGCAGATGCAGCCGGTCCCCTTTCCCCACGACGCCCTGGCCGGCCCCGGCATCCCGCGGCACGCCCGGCAGATCAACACGCTGAGCCACGGGGAGGTGGTGTGCGCCGTCACCATCAGCAACCCCACCCGGCACGTCTACACCGGCGGCAAGGGCTGCGTGAAGATCTGGGACATCAGCCAGCCGGGCAGCAAGAGCCCCATCTCCCAGCTCGACTGCCTGGTAAGGGCCCGGGGGTCCTCCCCGGGAGCGTCCCCCTGCGTCCCCACGCCGCCGGCGCGGCGCACGGTCCCCCACCCTCGTGCTAACAGCAGCTCCGCGCCTCTGCCTCCTCCAGAACAGAGATAACTACATCCGCTCCTGCAAGCTGCTCCCCGACGGCCGCACGCTGATCGTGGGCGGGGAGGCCAGCACGCTCACCATCTGGGACCTGGCCTCCCCCACGCCCCGCATCAAGGCCGAGCTCACCTCCTCCGCCCCCGCCTGCTACGCGCTGGCCATCAGCCCCGACGCCAAAGTCTGCTTCTCCTGCTGCAGCGACGGCAACATCGCCGTGTGGGACCTGCACAACCAGACGCTCGTCAGGTGAGCCAAGCCCTGCCGCGGGCCCCCCGCGTGGCTTTCCAGCGCGTTCAGTGCGGGGACGGCCCTGGAGGTGCAGCCCAGGTGTCGGTGCGCACGGCGATGCTCCCCTGCCGCGAGCAAACCCGCATCCCGCAGCTTCCCCAGCTCCCTTGAAGCGACCTCCGTGGGTTGTGCCATGCGTTCTCCCTTCAAGGCTTGATTTTTTTTTTTCTCCCAGGCAATTCCAAGGCCACACGGACGGCGCCAGCTGCATAGACATCTCGCATGACGGTACGAAGTTGTGGACGGGGGGGCTGGACAACACGGTGCGCTCCTGGGACCTGCGGGAAGGGCGGCAGCTCCAGCAGCACGACTTCACCTCCCAGGTGAGCCGGGGAGCCCTTGGGCTACAGAGGGGGAAGGTCCTGGCCCCGTGGAGCCCTCGCGCAGGGGTTTTCTGTCCGTGAAAACTGGGCCTGCCTGCTCTGGATGGGCCCAGAAGTGGCTGGTGCCTCTGTGGCGATGGAAGGAAGCTCTTCCTGCTGGGCACGTGCTCTGCGCAGCCCTGGCTCGCTTGGTGCCTGCGTGTCCTGGGTGTAATGCGGGAGCGTTCGAGGCAGTGAGAGCTGTAGGGCTACCCTGGCTCTCATTTTATTCCCTTTTTTGTTGCTTTTTCACTTGCTGCAAGACTGGGCTGTCGTAAGGAAAGCAGTGCTTGCCCCGGGATGCTGGCAGGCCTTGCAGGACGGCTGGAGGAGCCCAGTGCGTGGGGTGGGAGCAGGGCACGGGCACCTGTGTCCTCCTGGAGACCCTCCCAGAGCCCTTCTCCAAAAATAAAAATAAAAAAATACCTGGGACCTCACGTCCCCTTAGCAAACGTGTCCATCCCATGGGGCTGGCACCCCCAGAGCTTTGCATGGCTCCAGACCCCTGAATGCGCATCTGTGCTTCTCCGAACCCTGGGAGCCAGGACTCGCAGCTGACGTGGCCGTGCTGCCGTCCACGCTGAGGCTTTCTGTTCTGGACATGCCAGACAGACACTTTTTGTCCAAAGACATCAGGGCCCTGGCGGGAGCGCTGTACCTGCAGGATGCTGCTGGGTGCCTCGTCCAGACCCGCAGCAGGGCCCGCGCTCGCGCTGCCTTCCTGCGGCTCCCGGCTTTGCCAAGCCCCGTTCCAGCTCTGGGGCGCGTGGTGATTTAGGAGGACGGGGCTCCGTCCCTTCCAGCCCGTTTCTCTTCTGAACCGCTGGCCTTGCTGTCAGCTCTGTGAGCAAAACCACGCTAAAATCGACCAGAGAAGAAGAAAGAACAGAGCGGGGCGGGCGGAACCGGGGGAGCTGCGGCGCGGCGCGCCTGGTGCTGTCCCCCCGGCGTCTCCGGCGAAAGCCGGAGGGACGCAAACCCTGCTGAGAGCACCCGTCTGCCCCCACAGATCTTCTCGCTGGGGTACTGCCCCACGGGCGAGTGGCTGGCGGTGGGCATGGAGAGCAGCAACGTGGAGGTGCTGCACCACACCAAGCCCGACAAGTACCAGCTGCACCTCCACGAGAGCTGCGTCCTCTCCCTCAAGTTCGCCTACTGCGGTGAGTCGCGGGGCAGCGGGCGCCGCGCTCCCGTGGGTGCCTCGGGGAGGGCTGGGGCCGTGCACGAGTTTTTGGTGCTGGGCGGGCCGAGCGTGGAGGCCGCAGGCAGGATGCATCCCGGTGAGGGTGCCGGCGGGGTTGTTGCCGCGGAACAATCCTGCTGCTCCACCCGCTCGTGGTCCTGAGCCGCCACGACGTGGGGAGGGCGAGCCGCAGGCTGGCGGCGCATGAAGGTGACGCAGTGCTGGGGTGGGCGTCCAAAAACTCCCCCATTTTCCAATTTTTCCCAAACCTTCCCTTTCCCGAGTGACCTGTTGGGGGGCTGGAAGAGGGGCGGCCACCCGGGTCTGGCGGGGTGGCTTTGGGGCCGGGGTGGGCAGCTCGCCCCTGCTGACGCCGTCCTGTCCGGCCGCAGGTAAATGGTTCGTGAGCACGGGGAAGGACAACCTGCTCAACGCCTGGAGGACGCCCTACGGAGCGAGCATCTTCCAGGTACGTGGATGCTTTCTGGGGAGGGGCACGGGGGGGTGGATAGCACCTGGACCGTCCTGGGGGCTTCCAGGTTCAGTGCCGCCACGCTGACCCATTTTCTGGTTTTTGTTTTTTTTCCCCATTCCCCACTCCTTCCAGTCCAAGGAATCCTCGTCTGTCTTAAGTTGCGACATTTCAGCGGATGACAAGTACATCGTAACGGGCTCTGGTGACAAGAAGGCCACGGTCTACGAGGTCATCTACTAGCCGCGGAGCGGAGCGGGGCTGGCGGCGCCGCGAGCCGTGCTGCAGCCGGGCGGTGGCAGGGCTCGGCGCACGGAGGCAGCGGCCGGGGGCTCGGCCACCGACGGGCGGCCTGGGATTACACACGGATTTATTTGGAGGTCTGCAAATATGGCACACATTGAAGCCCTAAACGAATTTTTTGGTTTGGTTTTAGGGTTTTTTTTTCTTTTTTTTCCTTTTTTTTTTTTTTTTTTGGTTTTCTGGTTCTTTCCGTCTGCGCTTTGGTGGCACTATACAGGACTTATTTTTTATTGTGACTTTTTTTTTTTTTTTTTGTGCATCCTGCATAAGACTTGTGAAAAATGTAAATACCGGACTAGTAAATAGCATTGGAAGGGTGGGGGACCCCTCCCGGTACACTAGGTGTGTATTTTTCGTCTGCTGTAATTGTATTCCACTGATGGTTTTGGTGGTGGCAATTTTTTTTTTTTTCCTTACCCCCTCCCCGCCCCCCCCCTGGAGCGTCCGTTTGGGACGCGACCTGGACATGCAGCGTGTAACCAGACTGAGCAAAGATGTCCACTGGTGAAAGTTGTTCCTACTGTCGTACACGTGCGTTGTTCGGTGTGTTAGTCGTGTTCGGACGCTGTACGGACTGCGGTGAAGTCGGTCGGATCCTCAGCTACTGACGGGACATCAGCAAAACAATCACGTTTTTATATGGATTTTTGTGCTCGTTATGTTTGAAGAAAAGGGGAAGCCCATGATCCGGGAATCATCTGCTCAAGCCCTTCTTGGTCTTCGGACATAAGCAATGAGGAGTGATTTCAAAGAAAGCATAGTAAATTCAGCTCAGGGAGCCACGAAAGATAATAGCAACTTATGTGTTTTGTATTCAAATGAAAGTAAAGAATTAGAATTGATAACCTTTAAAATACAGTTTTTTAAAGCAAAGTTTACTAACAAGTAGGGTTTGTGTGTGGTGGGGGGAAGGGGCTGGCTTTGGTAGGGTCCTGTGGCTATATGGTCTTGTGTCTTCTGGTATATAGGTTCCGATGAAGCAAAACCCATCCCCGCACAGGCCTGCATTTCAGCATTTTGTACTAAAGGGTAAAAAAAAAAAAAAAAAAAAGAAAAGAAAAAAAAAAAGAAATAACGGGAAATAAAAGTATTTGTGTAGCAGAAGTGCTCACCCTGTATTGTAGCATATGGAAGAGAATTTTTATACTACGTTTTTATGGATTATTTTTTAGTTTTTTGATCTTAACCTGGTCAAAGCCCACTTAGGGTCGAGGTGAGAGCTGCCCGTTGGGGACGGGTGGCCCGTGGGTGCCGTAGAGCGGCCGGCGGCCGGCCGTGAGCTTCGGATGCGCCTCCAGCATCGCCTCCCTCCGGCCATCGTGGCTGCTCTGGGGGGAGAGGAGTTGGGGTGGAAAGGAGATATCGTGGAAAATGGATCTTTTCCCCTTCAGGACGGCGTTTCTGAGATTTTTGCCCTTTTTTCTGTTCCAAACCGAGGGAGACGTCCCAGGCAGCGCGTGCCCGCCCCGCGCGGCTCATTAGTGCTCGCTGCGCCCTGGCCGCAGGAGATGGGATTGATCTCGTGCGCTAATTACCCGGCAAGGAACGGAGGAAAAAAAAGCTCTTTAAAACTGCATTTAAGGAAGGTGGCTCTAAGGGCGGTTTGGCTGAGAAAAAGGACTGAAAAAGCCCCTTCCCACCAGCCCCGTGCGCTCTCGGTCTCGGTGATGCTGTGGGGCTCCACCAGCTGCGTCCCCCCGCCTGTGCCCCCAGCCCTGGTACAGCCTCCGGGAGCATCCCCTGGTCTGCAGCCTCGGGAAAAGGGTCAGTGGCTCCGGAAAAACCTCGATAGCAGCTGCCCCCTGCCCTGAGGGCACTGCCGGCTGCCCTCCTGCCTGCTCGCCGCGTGCAATCGACGCTTCGTTCCCCCCACGAGCCCCCCGCCAGCGAGGAACTGCGCATGGTGGAGGGCGGCCGAGTCAGACTTCTCAGGATGTAGCAGGATGTGTACAGCTGTTAATAACTACAACTGTTTTTTTTGTTAAAAAAAAAAAAAAAGAGGGGGAGAAAAAAGAATAAAAAGTAAATGTAATGAAGCTCAAAGGGAGGCAAAGTGTCTATAAACGGTTCGACCTCTGAAACCCCGCACTGAGTTGGTAATAAACGCAAGCAAGCACGGGGAGAGGCTGTTGTTCCTGCATGGGGGGACCAGGGTGCAGAACCCCCCCCCTCGCCAGGAGGGCCCTACCCCTCTCGGCAGCCTCGGGGTGCTGCGGGACGCGACCGCCCGTGGAAGTGGGCTGGGACCGCGAGCTGCGCTGCGTGGGAGCGGCTGGACTCCGGCCCCGGCGCTCGACTCCTCTTTTTCCTCTTGTGGATGCTTTCGGTTGCCGCCGTGCCCCAAGGATGCTGCCTGGGGGCTCCGCTGCCTCCTGTGCGGGCGTCCCCACCTCTCCGGGGGGACCACAAAGCTCACCCCGGCCCCGTCCTTGCTTTTTTCTTCTCAAAACGGGCCCGAAGCCATCGCCTGCTGCTTTGTTTTCGCCGTCAGGAGCCCGCAGCAAGGACCCGCGGCCCGATGGGGATTCTCCCTGGGGACGGTGCCACTGCTGCTGTGTGGGGCCGGGGGCTCCCGCGTGCTCCGAAATTGCCCGACGCCAACGTCCCGCATTCCTCTGCTGCCAGCCTGGGTGCCCCGGCAGACAAAGCGCTTTCCTTGAGCAAGGACACACGCACGGTCCTGCAGGGCTCTGCCCCGTGATGTATTGAACATGACAGAGCCTGCTGCGAGGGAGAAATAAAAAGCAGGAGCAGCACTCTAACTGCTCGGGCTTCCGATAATGTACGGCGGTAAATGGTTATGAGTGCATTTAAAGCTGATTTTAAGCTGGATGGAATGAGGGGCTTGCACAGGGGACCATTAAAAGATAAAAATTGCAAGAACTCCTTTGTTGTCAGGTTTTGGAGAGCCCAGCGCACGGCACTGGAAGGGTTTGCCCAGGCCTGGGGGCACCCGGTGCTGCCCCTTCGGGCGACTGAGCGGCTCTCAGCAGTTCCCGGCAAACCGTTGCCCTTTGCAGTTAATTTGGTTTGACTGCAACCTTTCCAAAAGTGCTGACGGAGAAGGTGTTGAAGCCAGGCACAGTCTCTCCGATTTCCATTTACGTTATCAGCCAGGCGCCGAACGTGTGGACTTTGAAGTATTCCGAGCCCTGCACACTACTTTTTTATTATTATTATACGTTCTTAAGGCCTTTTTTTTTTTTTTTTTTTTTGGCGTTTAATGCTTTCAGTGGCCGAGGCTGCTGTGACCCTTGTGCAAACCTCGGGTGTCAGGCTCCTGGATCCCATGGGCATCGCAGTGGGCACCCGGAGCTGCCCACACCATGCTGCGGGTGCGCTGCATCCGTCCCCAGCACGCAGCACCCATTGGGTTGTGTTACCTGCTTTTTTGTCAACGTCTGCCTTCTGTGAGCACCGTAGCAGCACTCTCACGCAAGGATGGGCTCCCACACAGGAGGCACGTGGGGTGTTTGGTCCCGGCAGCTGCTGAACCGAGCCGCTACCCTCTGGAGGTAGCCCACGCATCGTGCCCGCACCGCTCCTCCTCCCCAGCCCGGTTTTCTGGGGCGGCCATCAGGTGAAATTACGCTTTGAGTAACCGATAATTAGCAAATTACAGTGCTCAGGTCCTGGCGCTGGGGCAGAGGTTGTTAGCTTGCCTCGAAAAATATAATAAAGAAAATAACCGGGGTGGGTGGCTGCCCATGCTGCCGCCCAGACGCACCCCCCCCGGCTCCGGGCTGCTGGAGCGGGCTGAAACCCCGCTGGTCGTGGCTCTTGTGCCGCCCCATGGGAACGCTGTCCCCAAGGAGACTTTTGGCCATGTGGCTTTTCCCATGCTGTGCCTCTGGTCCCTACAGGGCAGCACTGGGCGTCGGTGTCGGTGTAGGGAAGCCGTGCTGCGCTGTGCCACCCCGTGCTGCGATGAACTGTGCCAAACCGCGCCGTGCCGTGCCGCACCGTGCCCGCCCCGGACACCAAGAAAACCACTCTCGGGCTGGGCTCCCCGGGCGGGCAGCCACCCCCTCTGCACCTCCGGTTACGGGGTGCCCCCTTCATTCACCCCACAACCGCATCTGAGGCTCCGGGGACAAAGCGGGGTGCCCGCAGCGAGCACGCGTTGCGCCTGCAGCCCTCGGGCGCCGTGCGTCGCGCACGCGGTGCCGGGCAGGGCCGAGAGCCCCGTCCCGCCCCCTGCACCCCCCCGTGCGCTGCTGCGGCACCCCGTGCCACCCCTCGGCGGCGGCTCTCCGAACAGATGGCAGGAGGAGGCTCTGGGACACCATCAGCTGTTGTTATCGCTAGCTGATGACACGGAGTGTAAATTCTGTTGGCACTACTCCCTTCGTCTGTTCTGCCTCTGCATCCCACCAGTTTTAATTACTGTAATTGAGTTATAATGAATGATTGTGCATTACCATTGTCTGTAATGTGGCAGGGAGTATTCTGTTCGTTACACACTCCATCTAACAACATGCCCCTCCTCGTTGCTTTGTTTATCTGGTTGAAGGGTGTCATCACTTCAAATGGCATAGATAAAACAGTACTCAGAGTGTCTGCGTTTAGATGTTTATCGTTTTTCTGTTCTCAGGCAATGGTGCTTCACTGAATCCCGGTGGAAAACTGCAGAAACAGATAAAAACTAATTTGGCTTAATCCCTCTTTAAAAAAAATAAATAAATAAAGGAAAAAAAAAAAAAAAAGAAAGCAAACCACCACAACAAAAATCCTGCAGGGCTTTGGCCCACTGAAAAAGCCATCGGCACACCAGGATTCCCGGGGTGGGGGGGCTCCCCTGGGGGGGCTTGCCCAGGGCTTGGCTTCCCTGTGCTGGCTGCGCTAAGGCACCCAGCGAGCCCAGCCCCATGCCCGTGGCCACCACCTCAGCGGATTTTGGGGGCTGAAGCCACGATCAGCAGGCACAGGAGAAGCTCCCACGTTCAACACCAAGCACTCGAGCAGGGACCCTTTATATCTTCGAGGCAGAGGCCAGGACCATATTAATTTGTAAAGGCAGAGCTGTGTCCCGAGGGCACCCATCGCGCTTCTTGCCCTCCCAGAGGCTAACAACTCGCTCGTGTGCACCTCGTGTGCTTCTAGGCTGCGGCTGGCTTAGGAAAAAAAGTGTCGTGTGAGCATTTTTTGTAAAAGACTTGGCCCCATCTGCACGCTGTCAGTAAATGGCTGAGCTAAACAACACGGTGTTATGAATAGTAGCATTTGGTAGTTTTAAACCTTTTTCTTTTTCTTTTCTTCCTTTTTTTTTTTTCTTTCTCAAGGTAAATTCCAGCGGGATCAACACTACACAGGAATTGCCCCGGAGGAAGCTGGCTGCTCACCAATTCGTCTTGTAAAAAAGATTCATTATTACCGTTGAGCCGAGATGAAACAATTCTCTGGAATTAACTAGCCTAATTTTGACCAGCCGATGTTTTGCTACAATGAAAGTTTGGATTGTTACACATAAAAGCCGACCCCCGGCTCCCCCGGGGGGGGGGAAGATGGGCGCGATGATAACGCCGGCGGCGGGCAGGGTGCACGTGCACGCACGCACGCACCCGAAGGAGCTGCGGCCGGGGCCAAAATCCGTGCCAAAAACACCGGCACAGCACCCGGTGTGGCCACCCCGATGGGCCGGGCTCAGCCACGCTGCTCCCACGCCTCAGCACCACGGGGCTGGGGGCACGGCGGGGGGGGGGGGCACCGGCACACCTGGGACGCTAACGAGGCTGATGAGGATAACCGCCTGATAATTGGTATTTAGTGCGTGCAGGTCTGATAGCTTCTGCTGAGAGGTTAATTAATGGTTCATTTAGCCATTAGAGGCACTAAACGGGAGGACACGGAAAGGCCTTGCTCGCTTCGTGCTCACCTTTCCCCCTGCGCCCCCCCCAGCCTTGCTCGCACCGGGGAGCAGACCCCTGCCGCGGGAGCAGGGCTGCTGTGGGTCCCCGCATCGCATCCCCTGACCCCCTGGGGGCTCAGCCCCCCCCGTCTGCTCCTCGTGGGGTGGGCACAGACCCAGAGCATCCCCGCGAGGCGCTTGGAGCCCCAGCCACGGCCGCTCTGATCCCCCAGCCAGCCCCCGCCGGGTCCGGGAGCTCTCCTCGAGGCACCCAAGCAAACGGCCCCGCGGTTTCCCAGTGCTTTATGGCGGCGCAGAGCAGCTGTGCTGTTCTCAAGGCATATTGAAGCAGTTTAATTACATTTTGACACTAAGAGCTGTTTTATTATCCCAATTTCTGTTGTGTAACTAGAACATGCAACGGATTGCGGAGGCATAATCCATTAATACTCACTTGTGAGGATTTGTAGCTTTGGACTCGCGGCCTTATACCTTACTCGCAGATAAATATATTATCCCCCTGCGCAGCCTATCTGGGGGAGGCAGCGGGCTCCAGCCCGCTGGCAGATGCGGTGTTTATGGACACTCATTACTCCAGGCAGGGCACGGTGGGGACGCGTCCTCAGAAGGGGCTCGTGCCTCCACCTCTGGTGCCGAGCGAGGACCGAGCTGGCCGTGGGCTGCCCCGCAGCGGCTGTGCGCAGTGGGTCTGGCCTCCACGGGAGGCTGCTCGTCCTCGCGAGGCTTCAGCCTCCCATCAGGGTGGGTGAGGAGATGGGTGCACATGGCTCAGGAGCACAGGGGTGGAAAGTCTTGTGTTGGCTACCCAAGCCCATGAAAGGTACGGCATCTTCCCCTGGTGCCACTAAATTCATACATGTTACACGTTCCTGGTGGTTTGGCTATTAAAAAACCCATGAAAAGGTGCAAAACTTCCAGGCAGGGCTGAGTCCATCTTCTTCAAGGCGCGGAGCAGGCGGCTCCCCGCCGAGGCACTGGCAGCGGGGCTGTGAGCCCCTGCCTGGCCCTGGGGGGGCAGCAGGAGCCAGAAAGGGCAAAGCACGAAATGCAAAATCACCGCCCGGCCAGGTACCCAGAGCACGCTGGCATCTCCCAGCCTGGCTCATGCCATAGTGGGAGGGCGGCCGTCCTCCGCGGTACACAAAAGAGGCAGAAAACGGCAAATCTGGGGTTTGGAGGTGCAGTCAGTAACAGGGAATTATTGCCAGGGAATTGGGCAGCTGGCCCTCGCCCAGCAGCTGGGCCCTGCTCACACTGCCAGCACCCACCGAGCTCACCCGGAGCTGGGGGGAGAGCTGCCTTTCCCAAATCTGACCCCCCCCCGGGGCTGACAGCAGCGAGGCTCAGGCTCACGGACGCTCCCTGCCCGCTGCTTCTGCAGGCCTGGGGGCCCTGGGGATCCTTCTGAGGCTCTTCCTCCGTTATCCCAGGTTTGGCCGTGCTGCCCCGGGCTGGAGGTCGCTGCTCCCCCCCACCCCCCCCCGAGCACCTCGCTGCCAGCACCAAGGGGCTGCCCGCACCCCTCCGCCCAGCTGCAGGGAGACTTCGCACTCTCGTGATAAATAACGTGCAGGGAACAGGAGCCATCTGAACAGAAAAGCAATCATCCTGGCTAATAAACCGCTCAGGAGCTCTCCTGAGCCGTAAAACCCTGCCTGCTGCTTTCTGAGGGCGGGGAGCGAACGCGAGAGCAGCCCAAGGCTGCACACGCTTCGTCTGTGCGGGTCTTCATCCATCCTGCTGCGCCCCTGCTGAGTCCCGGCGCAAAATTCGGGTGGGAGAGGCCCCCGGTGCTGCTCTGCAAGTTTACGCCATTTCTCCCCCTGCAGCTCTTCCCTGCAGCCCCCAGCATCTCAGTAATCCCCGAAAGCAACCAGAAAATTCCTCAGCACAGGAGCACAGCTCCGCTCGCTAGCGGCCAGGATTATCCCAGCCCTGCCCCGGGGACCCCGTGGGTGCCCGGGCTGGTGCGAGGACCTCTCCCTGCTTCGCCTGCCGCTCTCTGAAATAAGTTACTTTTCTCCTCCCCTTTTCCAACACTTAACCTCATGATCCTCTCTCTTTGAACACACACAATTTTGGCACGCAGCTCTGCGGACCACCCTCAAAAGCAAATCTCTTTAATTTATGGAGAGACTCAGCTTAAAGCACGAGGATTTCTCCCTCCCCCCCCCCCCCCCCCATCCTTTGCATTTTGTCCTGACTGTAAATTTTTAACGACAGTTTAGAAAACACGAGCAAATCATCGGTGACGTTTTTATAACCTGCCTAATACTTTAAATAAAAGGTTCCCCAGAAGTGCGTGTCGGGAGCTGGTGAGGGTGATCTGCGGGGACAAACGTGCCGAGCACCGGGGGCTCATGGCCCGGCCGCAGAGCCTGGAGCAGCCCAGCCCCACAGACCCCAAATCCACGTTTCCAAGCCCCCACCTGTGCCGTGTGCCAGGAGCAGCCCAGCTGCAGGTCCGGGACAGGAAGGGCATCAGAAACCCCAGGGATCTGGTACAAAACCAGCCGGTCACATCTGCCTGAAAATAAAAACAAATATGGATTTTCTTTTGAAGATGCTCGTGTGTTTTGTTTCTAAACATGGTAGTTTAAAAATGAAATTTAGCCTTCGCATTTACACTTTTTCCCCAATTTTTAAAATTAAAGACTGTACGAGATTTCAGAGGTTAATGGGAGGGTTAAATAAAGCACTGTGCTTGCTTCCTCCCAGCTGGGCACTACGCTCAGCAGCCCAGCCGTGCTGTTCAAACAGGCCAGCCTCCTGGAGAGGGTGCTTTGACCTGCCCCGGTCCCGATCCCCCTGACCCGCCTCTGGTCCTGCAGGCAGGGTTCGCTTTTCCATTTTTTTGGTGGAAATGCACACGGCCTGCGCTGAGACTCGCCCACCCCTTCCCTCCCCACGTGCCATCCCCTTCACCCTGCGTGTCACCCGCCGGCGCCAGGAGCGATGCCCGTCGATCCTCCAGGTCCCTGGTGGCCCTGTCCCACGCCCCCAGCACCCACGCGTGGGGGTCCCGCTGGAAACCCCGGCGTTCCCTGGGGGAGCAGCCCTGCAGCAGCCCCTCCACGTGCCGCTGGGCTTTGCACTGCTCTGCGCCCTCGCGTGGGGTGACATTGAGGAACGCGTTGCCTCGACGTTTATGATTAGTCACTAAATTCGTAATCTCATCAAAGAGATATCACAAGAGCTTGACAGGGGCTGTTTCCCATAAATCCACGCTGATTGGCATTAATTGCACTGTCCTCTTCTGATTCTCTATTAATTGAGTCCCGTATCAGCTGCTCCATTATTTTTCCCGGGATCGATGTCAGGCTGACAGGCCTGTAATTACCTGGGTCATCTTGTTTGCCCTTTTAAAATACCAGCACAACATTAGCTTTCTCCCAGCCCTCTGGAACCACCCCGGTGTTCAAAGACTTATTGAAAATCAACATTAACGGCCCAACCACTCTCCTTGACCAGATGTTTTAAAACTCCTTGGAGCAGCTTAACCAGACCCGCCGGTTTCCAAACACCCGCATTTAGCAAGCGCCCAACGTCCGTGCGAGCTGCGGTGGGTGCAGGAGCTCTTTCATCACCAACCACCGCTCCCAGGCCTCGCTTCCCCCTCACCGCAAAGCAGGAGTACATCGCCACCACGTCCTGCTCCAAACAGCTCTTCTCAGCCTTACTCTGCTGGCCTCCACTATTCCTTTAGTTTGGGTTCCCCGGCTCCTTCCCCGGCTCCCGGTGCTGTCTGAGAGCAGCCCTGAGCTGCTGTCCTCGGGGCAAGGACCAAGCTGCTCTCCTACACCTGCAGACACTTGCAGCAGCGACTCGTAAGAGCTTACAGCAAAGCCAGCAGTGGGACCAAAAGAGCAGCTCACAGGGAACAAAGGACAAGCCCCGTGCACAGCACGGAGAGCAGCCAGCCCCTGGATCTCTCAGGACACCACCGACACCCTCGCAGGGACACCCAGCGCAGCAGTGAGAGCAGCACAACAAGCTAAGGGGTTACTGCCTGTCCTCCAAGCACCCAGCCAGGGTCTGGGGAGGGGGAATTTCTGTGCCACACTGCGATAACATTCACCCGATAACATCCATCTGTCTTCGTTAGCCGCAGGAAGCGCAGGGAAGGAGCGCCGGTGCGGCCCAACACGGGCCCTTTTCAAGGATCATTGTGCCCTTCCTGCAGGTAATAGAGATGAATGCAAATCGCCCTTAATGCCTGTAAGGCATCCCCACCGCACGCCTTACCGACTGCTTTCCACCAGAAGAGCACCCAGGGGTGAGCGTGGGCAGCCCCCAGGGCCGGCTGTTCCCCCACAGGGTTTCATCGGCACCCACCACGCAGGATGGGTGCTGGGGCCAGAGGGTGCTGAGCTCTGTCCTGGCACTGCCGGACTCACCGTGTGCTCCTCAGCAGATGTTTGCTCATGCCACCAGGCCACGGTGACCCCATAAATCACAGCCAGCCCAGCAAACACAATGCACAATTGTTATTTAAGAGCACCGATGGCGTTTGAACCATCACCCAACCCACCTCAGCAGGAGGCCGGGGTTGTGACCATGTTCTCTTCCAGGGACATCAACTTCCTGCAGCCCAGGCTGGTGGTAATTATACCTAGGTACAGCTCTTCTTAATTGACTGCTAATGGCTAGCCACCTGAGGACAGCGTTATATTAAGAAGGTTAATTGGGTTGGGCTAGGTACACACTTTGGGGGATGCATAGTGCTGAGGGACTCGCCTGGTCCCTGTGTGCCTCACTGGGACTTGTTTCTCTAGGCTTCCCTGCTTATCCTTCCCCAAATTCATTAAAAATAAATCAATATGTGCCCTTTGATATGAACCTGATGAAAACATGCTTGCTGTTTGTCAAAGGGGGAACTCACCCGGGGCGTCTCTCTTGCTGCTGTGACAGCACCAGCACCCTCGGGGCGCAGCGCTCACCTGCAGCTCCTGACGGCTGAGTCAGGGACTGGGGCAGAGGATGCCACACCAGGTGCTCCTGGGTTTGCATGGAGCAGGGATGGCTTTTTTGGGAGAAGATTTGGAAAAGCACCAAAAAAAAAAAAAAAAAAAAGCACCAGAAGCCAGGGCGTGGGAAGCCCTCTTCAGGCTTCCCCCCTCTTCAGAAACAGGGGACCTCTTCCAGCTTCACCGGGGAGGGAAGTCTCCAAGGGATGGATGGTGCCAGCAGCCCCCAACCCGAGCCTCACCCACCATGGCTTTGAAAGAGATGTCACAGCTCTTGCACCACGTTGTCCCCAGCGCGGAGGTCTCTGATGGGCAATGCCCTGGCTGACGGGGTCTAAAGGTACCGAGCTGTTGGCATAGCCGTCCCCTGTCCACCACCGCGGAGTAACCAGCAGCATCTAAAAAACCAGATGTGTCGCTGAGACCGACGGACAAATCAGTGTTTGCGCCCAAGGCGAGACAAAGGGCAATCTGTTGGGCTCCCGAGCTGACAGACGAGGGCTGTGTTCTCCCCGCTCGCATTTTATCTCCGCGCACCAGCTCTTCTAACTGCTGGGAAAAGAACAAAAGTGTGCACGGCAAAGGAAAGAAAATATTTATGCAGCGAAGCGCAGCATCACCGCTGCTGGGAGGAAGAAGGGGAAGGAAAAATGCGAGCGCGCTGCTGTGCACGGCTCAGCCTCGTGTGCTCGCAGCCCCAGCACCGCACCAATGGTGCTGGGACGGGGCCGGCGTCCCCCTTGCTCCCTCCCGGAGCAGCGGCGTGAAAGGAGCAGCGGGGCCTGAATGCGCGTCCACGGCCATGTGAAAATGGATTCCAGCAATACTTGGAGACCGAGCCCATTATTCCTGAAAGCGGCTGGGTTACAGCAGGGTTTGATGCGAGGCTGCCGCAGAGAGGTTATCTCCTCCCTGTGGGATTTTTTATTTATTTTTTTATTTTTTTGGTAAAAGGCGAGCCATTTTGTAGCCTCACCTTGGGTGTTTTATTCTCCAAAGAAAGCTTGAACTGCAGGAATGTCAAACGAGGCTAAGTAGTTGCCCTAGCATCACCGTCAGACAAAAGCCGACACTTTCTGGCATTAAATTGCTAAGAGACAGTCAAGGACTCTTCAATGCGGCTGCAAATTGTGTGACCAAGCTGGAAAACACAAGCCACAAGATATTCTTGGCCTGAACGCACCCATAATCAGATGAAACCATAATGGTGCGCAGACACCAGGCCCTTGTTTTCAGCGTGGCGAAATGCCTGCCGAAACGCTCGGCTCAGGCCCATGGGCTGGCTTCCATGGCTCGCTGCTGGCTTGAGGTGGGGTGCCCGGAGGTGTTGGGGTGCCCGGAGGTGCTGGGGTGCCCGGAGGTGCTGGGGTGCTCAGCAGGTGCTGGGTGTTGGGGTGCCCACAGTGCCAGGGTGCCAGGCAGGGGTAGGTGCCCGGGGTGCCCGGTAGGCAGTGGGGTGCCCTCAGTGCCGGGGTGCCCAGCAGGTTTCGGGGTGCTCAGCAGGTGTTGGGTGCTCATAGTGCCGGGGCGCCCATCGGGGAGCGGGCAGGGTGGGTACAGGCACCCCGAGCAGCTCCGCCGGGGTGGCTGTGCGGCGGTGCCCGGCCGCCCCTTGTCGGCGCCGAAATGTTTCGGAATCAGGCATTTAATGAGAACAAAAGAAATTAATTGGTGGTTTAGGCCTAATGAGACTGCTGTGCAAATTAACAGTCCTCATCAGCAGAAACAAACAGAGTCCTTAAATGAATTGCTGCGGAGCATTACCCTGAGTAAGCTTTTGCCGGGATGATAAATAGCGGGTCAGGAGGGACCATCTGTGCTCCCCCTCCCCGGCGCGGGCAGGGAGCGGGGAACGAGGCTTAGGGAGAAAAATAGATCTCAATAAAGCATAAATTCTCCGTTTTATTCATCCCGGCCCAGCTTGACACCACCATCTTACTAGCGAGATAAAGAAGAAAACCACTTGCATTTGCATCTGAAAAGAGCAAGAGCGCGGCCCCTCCGCCCGGCGAGCCGCGGAGCTGTGGTTTGGGGATATTCAGCCCCCATTCAGGCGGGCACAAAAGCCGGGCCCCCGGCACGGCAGAGCAGGGCCGGCTGATTGCGCCGCGGACAGAAGCCCTGTATATCCGTCACACAACCCATTTGTTCCCTCTGTTTACTTAAGACGTTCTTCAATTCCCAGCGAGGATTTGTGTTTCTGGGTTGGTTTACTTACGCTCATGCGCTGCAAAAAAAAAAAAAAAAATCTGTCTGATCTTTAATAATCAAAGTAATTAGAATAATCCTTTCAGGGCTGAATGAGGGATTATTTCTTCGTGTCATTTTAGTTTCATCCTCATTTGGGCTCATAAAATGTGGAAAAAGCACTTCAAAAGCCCCACTGTAGTCCCCGGCCCTTGATGCTCTTGCAAATTCCCAGCCAGCCGCCTGCCAAGCCCCGCGTTCTCAGGGAAATTTCCAGGCCCTTGCGTGTTTGTCTAAAGCAAATTTATTTATTTCGGCGGTGGTCAAATAAACACTGGGTCCGCCGAGATTTGTGGATCGTTTGTTGTTTCGCTGTCTTGGGCAGATAAGGAAACCTTTGATGAAGTGAAGGGACTTTGTGTGTCTAATCTGGGCCCAGCAGCTACACGCAGCGATTGTAAAATGCTGCGGTGTCTGCAGGGAACAGTAATTACATAGGAGGATTAAAAGGTCCTAAACCTCACCTATATTTCACTTTTGTAAACTAGCGAGGAACAAAGAATTCTTGGCTTGCCAAGAGGAAAGAATAATTGACACAATTCGCAGACGCTGGATTATTATAATGTAAATAAACGAATGGAAGAGGACAAAACTAATTTAGGCCTTAAACTTTTCATCTGGCGTTTAACAAGGGGGATAAACACAGCTTTTAGAAGCAGTGTCACAAACCCCAGAGCCCCCCCTCCCCGTCTCACCCGTGCTCCTGCTCGGGGGGCGCAGCCCCAAAAGAGGGGCTGGGGCAGAGCTGGGGGGCTGGGAGGGGGGAGCGCTGCCCCGTGCCACTTGATGCTGATTTTATGCCTTGGGGGGGCTGCCCTCCAGCCTCAGCCGTGTGCCCCCTGCTGCAGCCGTGGCCCCTGCTGCGTGCACCACGGAGGCTGCGGGGACGAGCCCCATGGAGGCTGCGGGGACAGGCAGAACGGAGGCTGCAGGGACGAGCCTCATGGAGGCTACGAGGCCGAGCCCCGTGGCGTGCAGAGGCAGGGAGCTGCTGGTTTTCCTCCTGCCCCATGACCTTGGGCCCTCACCTACTCGTGCACGCATCCAGAGGAGCCGCGTGGGAAAAACCGAGCACGCAGCCGACCTTGTTTTTGCGCTCAGCTGGCAGCGCCTTCCTGCTTTTGAAAAGCAGAAGCTGAGTTTTAACAAATGTTAGCCTTCTCATCAAAGAAATACTCTCTTCCCCCCCCCGCCCCCGTCTATTTTCCAATTGCCACATGAAACATAATAAATCGATGTTTATAAAACGCTAAGTGGCACAGGAGTGCAAATAGCCAGCAAGCAGCCACGGCGCTACTCCTGCTTTAAGACAACAGATACCTACGCATAATGTGCACCAGAATTATACAAAAACAGGGCCAAAAAAAAGAAAAAAAAGCCACGTTCTTTCTTGCCAGCTTGACTCCTGATTTCGGCTAATGAAAAGCACGCAGGCTCCGTCCGAGGGTGCTCAGGCCAAACCCCAGAAGCCGTTTGCAGCAGGAGGAACGAGCGCGGCTCCTCGCCTCCTGCCAGCCAGCCTGGGGCACCAAAAACAGGGCTGGAAAACCAAGAAGAGCACAAATCTGCACAGCGTGTGTGCGAGAGCAGCGTGCACGCGCGTGTGCATGTGAGCGTGAGCGTGCACATCCATCCAAGCGCTCCCCAGAGCCGCTCTCCGGCTCCTTCGCCCGGGTGCTCGGGGTTGCTACGGGCAGGGGGAAACACTCCGGGCTCGGGGCGTTAAATTATGAACAATTATCAGCGGGAAAATGACAAGAATGAGAAAATTAACAAAGAGCTCAATACATTCGGCTAAATGACTAACATAAATGCATTCCTATTAGGCAGTCAATATTGGGCTGGCAGCTCCTGTCTGTGCCTATTTCTCATTAGACAAAGCCTTGACCTTGACCTCATTGTCCTGTTTGCTGGGAGACAGAATCCCATAACAACTCGTTTGGCGAATGTATTGGACCAGTAATCCATAAATATTGATTCATTGTTTGCAGTGTAATTTAAATGTCAGTTATAAGCCCAGGGCAGATAAAGATCTGTATCAACAATAAAACTGGATAGAGGCTATAAATCCCCCGGGGCAGCCTGGGTTAAAATGGATATGCAACGCATGCATCCTCTAAAAGAAAAGTGAAAATGAAATGAAGAAGAAAAAAAAAAAAAAGCAAGCCACATTTCCTGTACATTAAAAGGAAGGAAGATATTGATTATCTGGGCAACCAGCGTGGTTTTGCAAACCCCAGATTGCTTGGAACTGACCCTGCAAGCGCACCCCTGCGGCCCCTTTGCCCCTTGCACGCTCCCTGCAGGATTTTCCAGTCCTCCTCCGCACCAGCCGTGTTCCCAAACTCTGCTGCATCCCTGCAGCCCCCTCCTCTTCCTCACCCCGTGCCTGGAGGCTGTGCAGGGGTGCCCAAGGTGTGCGACTGCAGTCTGGGGGTCCCCAGCACCCCATAAGCAGCTCAGCACCACTGCAGCTCGGGTGTGCGGCATCACCCAAGGGTGCGAGGCACCTGCTCAGCGCCGCTCCCTGCCGCCGGGCAAACAGCCTGGGTGCAGGGCTACTCCCCGTTAAGGCTGCACGCTGTGTTCTCCACCTCCCCAAAGCCTGTCCAGCTCTGCCTTCTGATCCCAAATTGGCTCCAACCCAGGGGCCCACCAGCTCAGCCCCGCTGCCCACCCCTGAGTCTCTCCCGGTGCTGGGGGGTTTGCGGGTTTGTCAGGAGATGAAAAACCTTTCATAGGCTGCTCCCAGCCATAAATTCAGCAGCTTTCCCCCGTGGAGGTTGTGATTTTGGTTGGGAACCATGCTTGGCAGCAAAGGAAGGGGAAGGTGGCTGCTGCTCGTCTGCCAGGCCCTGGAGGTTGCTTGCAGGGCTCGGGTGCCACGGCCGGTGCCAGGACCAGGCTGGGCCCCCCGGGGTGCTGTGTCTGCTCCCGGCGCTGCCCCTTGCCCTGCCCAGCTCTGTGTGGCTCCAGGAGGGTGCTCTGGGAGGATGCGAGCACCCAAACCAGGGATGGGGACTCAAGGAAAGCCGGGCGAGGAAGGGAGATCTGCAGAGGAGCGATCATATGGGGTTATGTTTGCTTAAGAATTACTCTCTGGCCACATAACCGCTTTGCAGCCGCTCGCTTTGCAGCTTTACCTTCCACATTTGTAATTTTCTCCAAGAAAGAATCCAGCTCTCACCATGCACCGGTTAAAATGCCCCTTTTGTACTCGCTGTGTTTGCATGACTCTCATAACAAGAATAGCTGGGTTTCATCTTTTTATATTGGGCCCATTGGCAAGTCACAGGCGATGCATAAAAACATTTTTGCAGCTTTCTTTTTGTCTCCTGGAAATGAGACACAAATTCTTGGCTCTCCCTTTCAATACAGTCTTCTTTCTGCAAATGTATGTAAACTTGCAGCTCAAAACCATTATGTATTCAGGTATGAATAGATAGCAATTTGAAATGTTTCTTCTTGCTGTAGACAGAACTTCACATTTTCTCCCACCGGTATTGTTTTTATGCAATACACTACAGTTTTTTTATTTATTTATTTTACTTTAAGTAACAGCCATTTAAATTTTTTTATAGTCTAATATCTCTGTGAAGCAGCCTCAGACACCGAGCTCATTATTTATTGAGATCTATCAGTGACTTTAAAAGAAATCTTTTATATCACATTTGCAGCGTGGTAATCTCCTTAGTCTGTTTGACAGGAAGAGAAACCACAGTGCATAAACTCCGGTGCTGCCTCTGAATACGGGTTAAATGAAATACACTTTTTGTGGGCTGGAGGGGAAAGTCCCAGAGATTAACCAGCCCCGTGGGATCCGCGCTCACCTGGATGGATGCCGGCGGCAGCGGGGATGCTAACGGGGTTTAAATCTCCTACCTCTGATAACCAAAACACGGAGCCTGTTCCTTTCCATCTCCCAGACAACAAAACCAAGTCTTTCTTCACCTTCCTCCCCAGCCTTCTCTGACAGAAGTGGCAAAACTTTATATCTGAAGACACGGAGTCAACGTGGGATGAAGGGAAGATGTTTGGGCACAGCAGTCCTGTCTCCATCCACCCAGCCGGCTGGCAAAGCCACCCCGAAAAAATCGGAGAATGAAGGAGCTGGACCACGAACAAAGCCCCTTGACCTCACGGCCACAGGCTTGGCCTAACCCTGAGCCGGAGCACCAACTCTGTGCTGCAAAGGATTTCCCCCCAGATGGGCTTTTCTGCCTCCTAGCGAGTCCCTCCGGCACTAGGCTGCGCTCCTGGCAGCAGAAACCCACTGGTGATAGCAAAAAGCTGCAAACAGCCCTGCGTAAAGGGAAGGCGCAGGGCTCGGGCCCTGCTCGGAGGTGTGCCTCGCAGTTCCTCCTCTGGAATTAATACAAACGTCCCCTGCAAGTTTCATTAGCATCCAGTTTAATACAACGCCACCGGAGGCTGGAGCAGGACGGCACCGAGCGCGCTGCCGAAGGGCGCGGGCAGCGGACGCGACCTTTTAATGTGGCATTGAGGTATGCGCGCTCTAATCTTATTAGGCTTAGGGGCTTGAAGTTTAGAAGTTTAATTCAAACCCACATTATTATGACTTACCCTTTATGCTCCCCTTACGATGATTAATCCATGAAAATAAAATTAAAAAAAAAAAAAAAGTCCCTCCCCCTCTTAAGTTTGCAGGACACAAAAGAAGCGGTAATCCGTCTTCTGGAATAATTTAAAGTGGGGCTGCAGAGAGACTTTGCTCGGCTGCTGGGGCAGACTCGAAGGACGCGGGGGAACCATGGCTGGCTGTAACCTTTGAATTCAGGGAGTTACATTTTAATCCTGTATTTGAATAATGTGACCGAAAGGCCTTTTCTGTTAAAAAAATATAGAGCAACAAAACACCAAACCCAACCTGGAGCTGGTTAGGCAGGTGGCCAAAACGGTTCAGGGTTTAATGGAGAGTTCTCACAGATGGGAGCCAAATTTAGCACGATTCGGGGCCCTGACCCGCGCAGGAACGCGTGCTCCTCCAGCTCCCCGTGCACAGCACCACTGCACCGCGGCGTGCAGGATTAGGCTGGTTTGGGAAGCCTGGGGCTCTGCAGAAAGCCAGCGGCAGGAGGTCGGTGGGGGAGGCTCTTGGTGCCTTTCAGACCAGATCCAGCGCGGAGAAGAGCAGGAGGAACTGAAGCCCCGGGGGAGCGAGAGCAGCCGCTGGAGGAGCAGCTCCCTGCATCCCTGCTAGGTGTGCTGAACAGCACAGAAATGGGGGTACCTGGAAAGGGAAGGCATGAAGGCTACAGGGCGGCTGGTTTTTGTGAAAGCGAGCAGACAGCGCCCGCGGCAATCAGCAGTCGGGAAAATCAGCAAAGCCCTCCATCCCTTCTCCTGTTGCAGCCGCTGCACCTTGGCTCCAGCCCCTGTAAATCCTATTAGTGGTGTGTTAATTACCGTGTGGAGCTACCAGCGGCGAGCAGCACACCGCACCCTGGGACTGGCAGCACCACATCCTCGGTGATAACCCACCCCAGTCCCAACGCTGCTCTCCCCTCCTCTGGGGTGCTAATGCCCTGGTCTGGGACACTGGGGAGCAGCGTGGGGCTCCCGTGCACCATCTGGGGAAAAAAAAAAAAAAGAGATTTTCTCATCCTAAGCATTAATATACCCTGGCTTTGGGATGATGAAATTGCAGACATTACGGAAACTCCAGGAGAAATGCCAGGCGACTGCTGAGCACCACGCTCCAGTACCTGAGAACAGCAGTTCCCCCGCATCTTAATCCAGTATTATTTACCTAGTGTCAGCTTCTCAAACATGCTCTGGAGGATGCTGAAGGTGTACAGCTCGCAGGGCTGCTCTCCCTGACAACTACCAGCTCCCGTATCGAGTCTTAGGGATGCTTAAGTCACGCTAACCGGAGGAGACACTCCGCATAAATGCATCCCGATGCTTCAGCTCCGCTCTGCACAGCCGGGGGCCCGGCAGAGCCGCCCTGAGTTTTCCTGAGCTATGTATCAGACCAGCTGTGGAAGCCCGTCCCAAAAGCTTGCTTCTCCATGCACAAATCCAGCAGACAGTTCCCAGGGAGAGGAGGCCATCGCTCGGAGCCCAAGAGGCTCGGGAAGCCAATGGGGCCAGTGGAGAAGAGGATTTTCCCCCCAGGCTGGGTGTCACTTCTGTGAGTTTGAAGCAGGTCACTGCCCTCATTCCTTCTCCGCTTTTACCCGAAATACAGCTGGCCCCTCTGGCACAAGGGAAGGGCCCTCGTGGGGTGGGAGATGCCCTGGAAAATGGGAAAAGCTGAGGTCAGTGGCGAGCTGATGGCAGCTACGTGAGCCCCCTGCAGAAGATGTCCCCTCCTGTGCTGCTGAACACCGGGGAGCCTGGTCTTGGGGGGGGGTCTCCCTGGGGCAAAACTCCCCCCGTGTCCCCAGCCCCAGCCCTGCTCCCCACCCCGTGCAGCCTCCGCCAGAGCCGGCCCCGCCGCGGGTGCAGCTCCCCTTGATGTCGGAGCCAGCGGGCCGGGTGCCCGCCTATCGAGCGGCAGGATTTGGCCCCATATGTTTTTCCTCTGCCTTAATTTACATTCCAGGAACGGATCAAAAAACCAAATAAAACGGCAAGGCGATGCCAGCTCATACATCTGCCTTTGGAAACCCTCAGCTGTGGCCGCTGATGTTGCCTAATCCTGGCCAGACAGCGCAGCTGAGGAGCTCGGCAGCGGCCGCGGGCAGCGGTCCCTGCCCAGCGCTCGCGGGACGAGGTCTCGTAACGCGTCTGCAGAAAACCTCCCCTCTCCGGTAACATCGAAGGCAACCACACGTGGGTACCGGGCTCACATCTGGAACATGCAAAGGGGAGAAGCTCGGAACATGCTCACGCTTCCCCGCTGCTCTAACTGCCGTGAGGTGATGGCGCCGGGTCTCACTGAGGGCCAGCATCATCCAGAGCCCACCCCAGCCGCCGCTCGGCCCCGAGCCGGGTCATTTTTGCAGCGAGTTCACGGGGAGGTCGTGTTCCCCCTGTGTTTTGGAAGCGCTTCAATGTCGGCCAACGTGTTCTGCTTTGATCAACACACTGCACAGGCACCGGAGCTGATGGTAATAGAAAACAAATTGAGCCGGGCTGGAAATGTTTAAAAGGAAACAAGGAGCGCGCGGGAGCCAAGAAGCAGAGCCCGGCGCGCCCCGTGCTACACGCAGCAGCGTTTCGCCCCACACCTCGGGACATCAAACACCGGCGGAGCCGCCGAGAGCAGCCCTGCCACCCGCACCCGCTGCCAGCGCTGGCGTGGTGCAAACGGGGAGACTGAGCTTTGGTTTGGGGCTGCTGCTTCTGCCCTGCCTGCCTGCTCTCCCTTTGAAGAATCCCCTAAAACGGGGCTGACCCGACTGGCAGGGCAAAGCAGGGACCAGGTTTGGGGCTGCTTTCGGTGCGCACACCGAAAAGCAGCTCCCAGGACACCTGCACCCATGGCACCACCGGCTGCTGCTGGGACCACCCAGATCTTTCCCCGGCAAACAAATGGGTGGTTCCTGGGGTCGAGCTGCTCACTGGGACCCCGCAAACCAAGGGAAGGGTCCCCCCAGCTGGCTCTGATCTCCCCATAGCTCTCTAAAATCCAGCACAATGAAACACCTGGCTGCCTTGCAGCGTGAGGGGGTTGTTCCCAGGGGACCTGGGTCGCAGCAACCCCCACGACGTCCCAAGAAACCCCGCAGAAAAGCCCTCACGCCCCAGACCAGCGTGAATCTCGCCGAGAGCTCCAACGGGACGGCTTCGACTCCCAGCCCCAAACTGGGAAGCGTTTTCCAAGTGGCGAGGAGCCAGCAGAACACGGAGTTCATGAGCTGCGATCCCGGGCTTTAAAAAGAAAACAGAAAATAATGAAGCCTAATGAACATGAGAACGTCAAAAGGGGTTAATGATCAGTCAGAGATTTGAGTGATTCCCAGGCCGCCGCCGCAAAAGGCTAAATCTCCGCCTGAATAGAGGAGCGCACAAAGGGTGCTAGCTGCGGGACGAGGCCCGTGGGGAAACGCCGGCCTCCAGCGAGCGCTGCCTCTGCTCCCTGTTGCCTCCATGCCACAGCGATGCCCGGTGCCAAACCTCCCCTCATCATCAGGTTTCTCACCTCCCCTTATTCTGCTCACCATTTCCTGGGTCAACGCAAGCACACCCTGAGCAATGTCTCGCACCCAGCTTGCCCAGCACCTCCGAGACCCCCACAGGAGCCGTACCCTGGCTAACGCTGCCTTGCGCCCGGGGCCGCTTTGCTTTCGAGGCCGGGCACGTGTGTGTCTGCCGCAATTCTGCCCCTAACCAAGCGCTTTGGGGTCCCCCCAGCACACACCACGGCTCTGCCACGTCTGCCTGCCAAGCCCCACAGAGACTCCTAACTGGCCAAAACGTATTTTCCATGACAAATTCCTTTGAGTCATGGAAAGACTCCGATTTATCTTTATTTATGTTGCTCCTCGGAGGTTTGGTGCGGGCTTTCTCCCCCGGTCTGCCTGCTCTTCTCGTCCCCATCACCATTGTGCCTGACCCAGCGGTGTCCCCGCGGGGGCTGACGGGCTGCCCCGTAACCTTTCAAGTCAACAACAAAGCCACTTTCATTTCTGTTTGCTTTGCTGCACCCATCTGCGGGTGCGTGGCCAGGGCGGGTTTCTGCACACGCAGGGGGAGCGCGGCGGGCGCTTGGTGCTGCGCCCGGGCTAATTGTCGTGGAAAGAATACAGAGCACCTGAAAACGAGATCGGTTTGCGGGGGATTACAAAACGGGGAGCTGCGGGGACTGTTAATGCCTTCCGTCCTCAAATCCATCACTCAATATGTCATTGCCCGGCTATGGAACAAAAGAGATTAGAAAGGCATAAAGTAACCCAATGTGCAACTCCAGCAGATCCCTGGGCGCAGAGCTCGGGAAATTTAGCAGATTTACATCTCTGTCCGCGCCCGCAGCAGCCCGGGTGTAAGGAGCAGTTGTCAGGAGCACTAATCTGCTAAAAGCCCCAACGCCGACTGATCTGCGGGCCAGATATAATGAAAGCCCTGAGCCGCCGCATGCATAATGCGGGGTGGGAGCGGGCAGGCAGAGACATTTCAGGCTGGGGGTTTGCTGGCTGGGGTTTGCTCCCAGGAAATTTCAGGAAGATTAGCCCACCAGCGGGAAGGGGTACAAAAGCTGTAAGGCTCCACGCAAAGTAGCAGAGGGGTATTTTCGGTGTGGTTAAACACCTGACCTGGAAACGCCGAGGAATCACCTGTGGCTTGAGATCTCGCATTCCCCGATTCATTCGGAAAGTGTACCTGCTAGGCCAGGCAAGGAAAAGTTTACAGTTTCCAGTATTTTAACCCTAATCTCCGACAGAAAATCTGATTTGGGATGTAATTTGCATAGCATGTCTCATGATTTCATTTAATCTGCCCAATCCTCTTACGGAGCAGAACAGCATAAGTTATCACAGACAACGCGGTCTGCTTCGGAACTGCAAATCCACCCGCCCATCCACCCTGGCAAACCCCTAACTCTTGAGTTAATCCCACTCCCGAGAGGACAGGGCACCTGCCAGCACACCGCTGTGCTGGAGGAATGGGAAGGGGACGGGGACGGGGAGATGAGCCCCTCTGGCTGGTTCCCCTGGCCCCATGTCCCCCCAGCAGCTCCTCTTTGGGGGCAGCAGCAACGTCCCCATAGAAGACCTGGGGCCAAGTCCCGTCCTTTTGGGGGGCTGGAGGTGCCGGGAGGTGCCGACGTCCCTGCCCTGCCAGTCCCAAGGCACGCAGCGCCGTGGCCTCTGGGTCAGCCTGCAGCCCCAAAATAGCTTGATGGGTATTTCAGGGCTTTGAGTCACTTCTTTTCTTTCAACCAATTTGCCTATCCCCAGATCTTATTAGTAACTTAAATACCGCTGTGATTGACGTGCTAAAGATACGCGTTCAACTGCATCTGCCTTCCAGAATTAACTTAACCCCAAAATTTCCTGCCATTGGGAAACCCACGCAGGGCTCAGCTTGAGAACATTGCTGCAGTTCAGCTTCTTCAGTGAACAGAGCATCTGAAAAAGCCTTTAGGCTTCATCTTTAATTTGTCCGTATAATTGCAGAGCAAATGTATGCCTTATAGCAATCAGATTCCAGATCGATACCGCGATCAGAGCCACGTCCTATTTTTCAATTAGCTCTTCATAATTGGTCCTGCTCCCCCACACTCAGAAAACCAACCAGTTGCATAAAAAAAAAAAAAAAAAAAAAAAAAACGAACAAAATACTTTTTAAATGATTTGTTGTGATCGAATAACTCCCCCAAATACCACAAAGTATTAAAATCCCTACTTCAATATCCTTTATCCTTTAAGGTTCTTTATAATTCAATAAACAGGATTTCAAATCCTCCCCAGCCCAGGGTGGACTTGTTCTGCACCGCCGTTCCAGGCCACTCTTCTAATGCATACTCTTATTAAGCTGTGCAAGCTTACAGCTCTTTAATCTTTTTGAACACATGTTGAGAAGAATAAAAGCAATTTTGTTTGGGAAACTGAAGGCCATGTTCAGCTGGAAATAAGCTTTTTCTATAATCTCACTTCTTGCTTTACAGAGCCGGCTCCGGGGCCGTTACCCAGTAACCCTGAAAGGCACCACCTCACTCCATTCATTTTCTCTCTCTTTTTTAATCGTGGGAGGGGAGCATTAAGAAAAATCCTAATTTTGGCTCTTTTTCCCTGGGTTGGTACGATTTTATCATTTCTGTCCTCAAAATAATCTCAGATCTGGGCTTCTTTTGGCTCAGAGCTAATCTGGAAGTAATTCCCCTACCTCTGCCTCTGCCCTTGGCAACACATAAATACAGATTAGAGGGTTATATAAATGTAATTTTCTAATTAATCATTTCGGAGCCAGCCACTGCATTTTTAGTATACCAACAAATGCACATGAAATTCAACTGTTAGCAAGGGGAGGATTTATGTAACAGCCAGGTTTCAGCCCTGCAAGACAAACCACCGCAGCGCCCCGTGATGGCTCCAGCGTCCCGTTGCCAAAACCCACCAGGTTTCACCCCAAACCCATCCCGTGGTGCCAGGTTGCTCCCGTGCCCTCCGGCAATGCCTTGAACCTGAAACTCTTCATGGAGGCCAGTAAGAAACAGGGTTTTGTCTTCTGTCTAAACATTGCAAGGAAAAATACTTGCATGGCCTCTTTAAAAATAAACTGAAGTGTTCATTAGTTGGCCTATTTTTTCAGGTGTATTCTAATAGCACTAATTAACTCTAAGGTAGATTTTAGCACTTCAGCCTCCCTTTCTGCCTTCAAATGCCAAAACAAATCTTGCCATAATTACCAGCAATCCTTTTCATTACCGGCTGCCTAATTATCCTATTAATAGCACATCCTAAGAGACTATATTTGCTTGGCAGGCAAATATTTGTTTTTAAATTAGCAAACACAAAGACAAACTGCTCTGTTTGCTGAAGGATTTTGAAATGCAAAATGGTTTATATTCATGGAAAAAAAAAAATAATCCAAGTAAAACCAAATGCTTAATCCATTTGAAGCATTTGAATCTTTCCAGTGTGTTCAACAACGGGGAGGAGAACTGTGCCAGGAGAGGTGTCTTTGAATACCTTTGTAATAACTCGCCTGGGTTTGTGCGGGAGTTGTGTTGGCTTTACCATGCGGGGAAAGATGGGGTGGCTGCAAATATCTAGAGGAACAGGAGTGTGCCTGGGAGGCCGTGGCCCTGCAGAGGACAGGGGAAGTGGATTTTCCCCATGCAGCATCCCTGCACACCCAGGGGGCTCAGCCCAAGCTCCCAGCTCCAGCTTGGTGCTGCAGTGGGGCTGCCCCATCGCCTCCCCTTCTGAAATTGTACTACAGGCTGATTTTTATTTTTTCTTCCTGTGCACGGAAAGAATAATTTTTTCAGCATGCCCAGCTGCCTTCTCCCAAATTCCTCATTTGGATGGAAACACGTGGGAAGGGAGCGGTGGCTCCCCACGGAGCACGTGCCAGAGGTGACATCTGGCACGGGTGCGTTTGGGGTACGAGGCTGCAGCAAAAAGCTGACCATGGGGATGTGGCAGGCACACATCTCCCCTTCTGCATGGGGGCGATGCCCCAGCCGGTGCAGGAAGCTCCGTCTCCAGGACTGAAAATAAACAGGGATCAATAGATTTATCTGCAGCGGAGGAACTCCTCTGACGTGCCTGCAGTCTATTTCAGAACAGCTGAATTATTTATGGCCCTAGAGGGGCTTTTTCCCTGTAGGCTTGCAGAGCATCTACCTTCACAGATACAATTACAGGCAGCTCTCTTCAGAAAACCAACGCCTCTCTTTCTTTTTTTTTTTTTTTTTTCTTTTTTTTTTTAAAAAAAATAGCTACTTCTTTCCCAGGTTATAAAAAGAGAAATACAACCCCGTCCTGTGAACCGCTGCGATGGAGGAGATAAACGGGCGGCGCTTTGCAGCTGCCTGCTGCCGCGAGCCCGAGGGGTGAGAGCAGGCCGGGGGGCTGAGGGCAGGCGGTGCGGGGCCTGCGGGCTGTGGGGTGTGCTCGCAGCGTGGGTTCGTCCCCGGTACGCCTCTGGTAACCCCACCGGGGGCTGTCTGCCCCCCTCCGCTCCCCCCAGCCTGCAATGGGGGGGCCGTTTGGGATGAAAGGACGCAGCAAGGGTGCTCAGTGTTAAGCACCGCAAAATGAGGGCAGCGTCAGCCCTGGAGCAGCTCTGCGTCGTGGCGGTGGCCCCTTCCCAGGCCTGCCGGGCAGAGCAGGGGCCAGGCGGGGCTCGGGGTGCGGGGCCACGCTGCGAGGGAAAATGAGCCGGCTCCTGGGGAATAAAAGGTTAATCAGCCCGCACAGAGCACTGCCCGGGCTTTACTTGAATGACTCAAGTCTAAAATATAGCGGCGGCCACACCGAGCATACAAAGGAGGCTTTGCAATCCATTATGCCGCATCAGAGACCTGGCCGAGACCACACATGCGAGAGCAGCAGTAAATAATGCATCGCCGCCCCGGCCAGCCTCGCTCCCTCGCTCTTTTTCCCTTTCATTTTACCCTGTCAACCTCCTTTTCAGATCCCGGTGCCAGGCTGCCCGTCTGAATGATCGCCGCGGGAGAACAAATATCACCCCCCCGCTTCCAGCAGGACAGAAGAGGCACCGTCCTGCCCCGCTCCTTGCGGGGAAGGGGATGGGATGAAGCTCTCCCCCCCCCCCCCCCCCAAAGCTGCACCCCACGGGGCGCGCGTCGGTGGGGTTTTGTGGCCTCCGGGTGGCTCAGGCCATGGGGCAGGGCGTTTGAAATCTTCCCCGCAGCCAGAGGAGATGGAAACGTGCCTTTGCACAGCCATGTGCAAAAAATCAACTCTTGCCCACCGAGGGACGAAACGCCAGCCCTGGCCGTTTGCACAGGGTTTTATTTCTTCTGCAGGGCTTTGATGCTGCAAGGTGCAGCCCCCAGGAAGCTCTGGGAGCGGTGGCAGAGGGCTCTGCACCCCCCCTGCCCCGCCGGGGCACATCCAAGTGATGCTTCCCGAAGCAGCAGCGCCTCGGCCTCCCTTCCTTACCTTATTCCTCACCACTCTTCTCCCGGCCCCTCTCAGCTGAGCGCACCCAGGGGCGTCCTCCTCCGGTAAGCATGGTCACTGAATCACCTCGCTTGGAGCAAACCGAACTTAGATTCATCCCAGCGGGGCAGCCCATGCCTGCACCCTCTCCTACCCAAGCCCCATGCTGCAGGAGAGCCCCCCCCGAAGTCATCACACCTCCTGCTCCGGCTGCTGGCCCCCGCCCTGGGCATCCAGGGGCTGAGCCTCCACCAGAGGCTCCGATTACCTGGGCAAAAGCAGAGCCCCAGGCCCTGCTGGCTGACTTCTCCAGTTCCCAGCAGAAAGATTTTGGGTCTCTCCTCTCATGGCACCAAGAAACCCAACTGGGTTTCCAGCCGCAAAGCGTCAGCAAGCAGTGACAGCACCCACTATACCTGAGCACCCCCAAAAAGGGCACAAAACCCCACAGCCGACAACCCTGAGAGTTTAGACATGCAGGAAAAGCCCAGCTTGTGCATGACACCACGTTGTCCCCGAGCCAGCAGTGCCACGGCCCTGCCACCAGCAGAGGCGGGGTGCCAAGTGCAGCGAGGGCCCTGTGCTATCTCCCGTGAGTCAGGGCCACGAGACAAGAACTGGGTGCGAATCAATAAAACGGCTAATGGCTGAAAACAATAAATCAACTAGTAAAACTCAGCAATAAATCAATGAAACAGCCTGCCAGCTGGATTTTTGCATGACAACTCATTTGGTCCTACATCAACCAGTGCCTGGGGGAGAGCCGAAGGCTTTTGCAGCCTCGGAAAGTCGTTGCTGGTTTGCAGAGTGCAGCTCAGACGGAGATGTGGACACACACACAGGGCATGGGGAAGGTGCAGGGGGAGCAGTGATGCTCCAAGGGGTGCGAGGGCCTCGTCCAAGGCAAGCAGCTTCCCCGCAGAGCCGGGCCCCCACTCGCTTTTCCCAGCAGAAAAGCAGCGTGCGCAGTGCTGCAAAAGCAAGCAAGCGGCGCAGCCAGCTGACAGCTCCCCACCTCCCTGAAATCTGGTGAAAATTGGGTCAAGTGCATAGATCAATGCAGCAACAAGATGTTCACCCAGAAAACGTGCCTAGGAAGGCCCCTTCGTAGGGCAAACAGGGTGGATTTCTGAGTTCCTCGTAACCCCCGCTGTAATTTGATGCGGAGCAAATCGCAAGCTTTTTTATCGGGCATCCCAAACTCATCACAGTTCTGGGAGAACTGTCGAATCCCTGCTTTGAAGCAGAGATTTCCTCTATCTGCTCTCGCATTTCCCCCACGGACCGAGAGGATTAGCAGACCCCGGGCTCAGGGGGCTTAATGCAGCCATGCAGGGGGAGGACGGCTCTCCTCTGCCTCCACCCGCTGCCTCGGGGCCCTTCCCAGCTCCGGGGTCTCGCAGGGACCTGCAGCACCGCTGCTGCTGGGGCTGTCGGTGCCCGGAGCCTCCCCGGCTCTGCCTGCGGCTGCGATGGGGCTGCCCGAGGTTTTCCAGGCGCAGCGTGTTCGCTCTCAGGCGCTCAATTACGATTCCCCTTCTCCTCGTGTCCTTTCAGGTCAAAATCACACGTCTAATTGTTTCGGCGATGAGAGCCGTTCCAGCCGCTCCTCAGCACCTTAATTACCTTGTAGCACGTGTCCTGCTCTGCATCTCCTGCATGCATTGCGCTCGGAGCAGCTAAAGCAGGGGGCGAGGGACCATGAGACGTGGCCAGCCAAAAAAACGGGGGCTTTCTGGGCTGGGAGAGCAGCTCTCATCCCCTTGGGGATGGACGAGGCTCGTGTGGGGTGAGCACCCCATACACCCCCAGGAGCTCCAGAGCCTGCAAGCCGTGCAAACGGGGCAGGAACTCCGAAGCGAGAAGAACCCCAAACACTGCATGCACCAGCAGCAGGAGAGCAGCGGTGGCTCCCCCAGCTCTGCAGGCTGCTCTCACCTGGGGCCGGGGAGCAGGTGGTGCCGGGGTGGGCGCTGAGCACCGCGGTGCTGAGCGGGGCGCACGTGGAGCCCCAACATCTGCAGCGCCATGTGGCGCCTGCACCGAGCGCGCAGCCGCCCGCAGCCTCCAAACAACACCGAGCTAAACACGATAAATTATTCATGACCGAGTTATTTGCGGTGCAAAGGGTCCATCAGCGACTTTGATTAAAAATCCAATGAGTAATGAATATGCAAAAGCAAGTGACTGCTCGGAGGAACAGATTTGTCAAATTGTCCATACTTCATCCAGATAAAGAAAAATCTCAAGAGGTCCCGAAATTGAAAAACTTGCCATCAAATCACAGCATTATCTTAATGATTAAATCCCCTCTGCCACACAGACACTTTGCATGACTCTGAATAGGAAAATATTTGTATCTTAAATTCGGAGTAAGGGCAGCAAGAAGAGTGGCGCGCACACAAGAGGAAATGTGATTTTAATTCACATTGTGACTCCACAGCCATTTAATTATTTTAATTAGGCTTAATTAGTGGTAAATTTACAATGATATGCTTGATACCTGGCATTAAATCTTTCATGCATAAATGTTTTGTTAAAATGAGAAAATAGGCACGTGGCGTTTTGCCAGCAATTAGTGCTGAATGCTCTAATGAAAGATTACTGCTCTGCCGTGATTCATGATGACAGGCAGAGCAGGAGCGGTGCTCGTGCTCCGCCGGGCAGCCGATAACCCCGCCGCCGTTACCTGCACCCCGGGCCTTCAGAGCACGGCTGCTGCCAGGCTGGAGGCATCCCCGCACCCCGGGGAGCTGCGTCCTGGTGGCAGGGGGACGTTGGGTGGCCCAGGGCCTGCGGGTGACACGGGGAGGGGACCGGCCAGTGCTGCTCCCACAGCAGGGACCTCGGGGACATCCCAGAGCTGCTCTCGGGAAATGAGGGCAGCAGGAGGAGGTACTGGCCCGCAGTGGAAGGTGCCCACGGTGCCCGCAGCGCCCGTGCTGTTCGCAGTGCCTGCGGTGCCCGCTCCCCGCAGCCGGTGCGCAGGCGGGGTTCGGTGCGCCGCCTTTCCATGAGCAAACCTTATGTTTGCATTATAAATGTGCCCTTTGGGGTGTGCAGCCGTTGGGATGCAAATCAAGCAGCTGATGCTCGAGCGAGAGAAATGAAGCTGAAGATGATGAGAGGTGTTAGAAATCGGTGTGGGATGGGGACAGCAGTTTTGGTGCAACCTGCCGGCACGGCTCCGAGCCGGGCATGCCCGTATCCGGAGCCACAAGGGTAACCCAACAGGCAGACTTTATGGTGCAAAGCAGGGCCTCTGCAGTGAGCAGCCGATCGATATGCATGCTTTTCAGCTTGTGAAGTGACGGGAAATCATTTCACTAATCTGGGCATTAAAGGTCATAAATTGCAAATCGCAAAAAAAAAAATAAAAAAATCCTGTTTATAGCGCAGGAAGCTGCAGCATCCCGCGGTACGGCGGGCTGAAGGGGCGCTGAGTTCACGGCGTGTGGGGAAAGGTGGTGAGCTGCGTGAGCATGAAGAGGAGGGGAGAGGAGCAGCGAGGCTCCGAGACCCTCCCAGCAACCTCAAACCGGTGAGCTATGCGAATTAAACGGAGAACGAATGCTTGCTTGCGGATGATGGCGCACGATTTCCTCATTACTCAGCAGCTACAACACAACCCCTTGTTACTGAGCAAATGCAGTGGCCAGGCAAGAAGTTGGTTTGGAGAATGAGGGAGAAGGGAGATGAGACCCAAAGACACCACTTGTTCTGGGGGAACATTTGGGTCGTCCCTTTTCTCACACGCTGCCTCATCCCACCTCTTCCCGATTGTATTCGTGGGGGAATGCTTTAGTGAGAAAACAGTCCTAAACCCTAATCTTAATCCTAATCTTTTAGTCTGAAAGAAATGACTGCTTTATACCGAAACCAACGCACAGAGCAGGCCACAATACAGGCACCTAACATTTCAATTACAAAGCTGCTAAAAATCGCAGGAAGATGAATTCCAGTATTTTCTAACTACAGTTAAGCACACCGTGAGGATATTAACTATCTCCCCGGCCCTATTGATCTTCCTGTCTTCTGCTACTACTGGAAACAATTAGAGGTCAATAAGCAACATGAGATGAAATTTACAGCTGTCAGATAAACCATTTGGAAATATTTCCTTGCCCTTTTACATCAGTAGTTCTGTCAATACTGCAATCAAATATTTTTTATGGAAAAGAAAGTATCTTAAAAAATATATCTGTTCTGTCCCGTGGACTGGGAGCACAGCGTGTAAATACACAGCCAACGGCTGGCCGCGAGCAGCCCTCAGAGCAAAATCCAGTGGACAAATAGCAGGAAGACTTTGTTTTAACAGCACCATCCGTCCAGGAGTAACATTAATGCATTTACCCTCTCGGTGACCCTGCGAGTAGAAAGAAGAAATCTTCCTTCTGGACTAGCAAAGGAAGAAATCAGGGCATGAAAAGGTTGTGGGTGCAGCTTCCACGTGCAGTGAGCCAGGTGCCCCTGCATGAGGATGTGGAAATGGCTGCACGGCCTTGCTGCAGAGCCCCAGGCTGGGGGCAGGAGCTGGGCACGGTGCTGGGTGCACGCATTGGGTGCTTGTGCTGGATGTGCGGGGGGGATGCACGCGTTGGATGCACGTGTCAGACGTGGGTGGGATACAGATGCTGGACGTGCACTGCCTGCACGTGTTGGATGCATGCATAGGACACATTTGTTGTACACACACGTTAGACGCATGTGCTGGACTCCACGTTGGATACACACATTGGCCGCGTGCTGGATGCGCGCAGGCACGTGCAGACTCAACACCTGCAGCCACACCCCGTGCCCATCGCATTTGGGGCAAAATCACAGCACCTGAGGCAAGCACAGAGATGCCCCAGGAATGCAGGCCCCTCTGCCCTAGCCCCCAGCACGAATACCAGGGATTCAGGATGGTGCACTGGAATCTAATCTTGCTCATGGCAAGAGACATTCAACCTGAAGAGATGCACAGTTCTTACATTAAAAAAAGCCATAAAGTCTACGCGTACATGACAGATTTACTGAAGAAGCAATTCACTGCAGTGCCATCAAGCAAGTGTACATACATCTCAATTTTGCAAGGAATCATTCATGGTACATTTAGTAAGGCTCCAGGATGAATGGGCTGAAGCATTCTTTTGCTATTTATCTCCTATTTTCCTTGCTTGTTAACTCCTCCTCCCCAAACTCAGCTGTCATGGCCTTCCTTCCCTGCCGAACCAAGCAGTGTGGGGGCTGGCAGGAGGGACATCCCTGGAAGGGAAGGACCAGCCCATGCTGGACCCTGTTTTTAGGGTCGTTAGGGCACACACACTGCTCCACCAAGCCCCACCGAGTCCTCGAAAACAGGGGAGCCCACCTCCTCCACCCCCAAGGGCCAGCTGCTGTGGGGTTCCTGCTGCCTGAGCACAGACCTGGATGGGGGCAGATGCTTGGTCAAGGTTTTCCAGCTCACAATGAAGCTGCAATTCCTGCCTTCACCCTCCTGATCCGCCGAGTTTCGACAGGGAGAGAGACGTGCATCTGTGCCTACGTGCCACTGGGAACAATTTTGTCAACAGCACTTTAACATCCAAGTGATTCTCACAGCAGCTGGTAGTCGGAGAGCTGGGAACCGCAATAAATATAGTTTTATAAAACAAATTACCTGGCATTTGCATACGCTGTGCATGAAAGCACACACTTGGATGCTGACACCAAGCACTCCACTGGTCCAGGTCTGGTCTGAAAACAGCAAGTAGAATAATAAAGAGTGGGGAAAAAAAACCAAACCAAACCAAAACAAACAAAAAAACCCATGCTTTCTCTGTGCTATACCAGATGGCAAACAAGGGCTGGAGTGGAAAACTTCACACTTCTTAATCAAATACCACCTCAGCTCAGAGTCCTGCTCTGGGTGCAGGGAGCAAAATATCAGCTTTCTCTTGGGGGCGAGGGCAAAGCCGGCAGGCACAGATCGCAGTGCTGGCAGAGCAGCAGCAGGTTTTTTTCAAGCCTGCAGGCTACAGTGAGCATCTCACGGGCTGAGAAACACACGTGCAGGGGCTATAAGTGCATGACACGGCATCCCAACCTGCCCATCTATGCTGGATATGGAAACCTCCCCTGAAGCCGGTAATCCTCAAGTCCTTGGTAGCTGCTCTGGGCAGATTTCCATCGAAGTTGTGAGCCCCGAGTAAACCACGAACGTGGCAATGTTTAGCCCCAAATCAGTCATTAGAAAGCCCAGGGATGCAGCCCCAAGGCACAGAGCCCCGCTGGCCTCAACAGCCTCACCGCTGGGGTGACCTCAGTTTGTTCATTTAATCTGGAGTTTATTTGCACACAGGCACTCTCTGCCTGTCTCCGTGATGCTCTGAGCTCCCCCCCCCCCCGCCCTACACGGCCACGCCACCCATTAATAAATAAAATTACAAGCGTTCGCACCCGGCGCCTGCACTGCTCAATAAAAGCTAACGATAAAAGGCAGGGCGGTACGGTGACTTGGCGAGGTGGCAAACCCTTCCCAGCTTCCTGGCAGGTCTCTTTGCCAAACCAGCACCAGGCAGAGAGAAAAGCCCCCCCCCAGACACCCCCAGCCCCATGGGTACGGTCTTGCTGGAGTGCTGCGGTGGGTCCGGCCATGCGGAGCATCACGAGCACAAGCAGAGGAGCACGTCTCTCATCTGACATAAACCATCAGCGCCCCCCAAAACCAGGGCTGTGGCAATCTCCAGCACCACTGCATCTGCCCCCACCCTCCCCCTGCGCGCTGCCCAAACCGCAGAGCTCGGAGGGAAACTTCTCTTCTTGCAGGCCGGTAATGCAATTTGCTTTCCAAAACTCTGGAGCAGTGATACATAGGAGTGCTAACAGCCTGCGAGTGTCTCATACATCATCTGCTTTTTTCATTATTAAAGGGCTGTGTGTGTTTTTGGAGGGCTGGCTGTGGAAAAGCCACGGCACATGTGCTTTGTCCTTAAGGTCTGAGGATGTTTAGAGCCGCTTGGGCAGACAAGATGAAAGCGAATACACACGATATTCTTATCTGGATGTTTTGGATTACGCCTGGCATTATGCAGTTCAGCTGCCCTATTCCTGTTCCTTTTAAAGAGATCGCTGGCAGAGAAAGGTGCACCTTGAAACCGTCAAAGGCTCTCACAGATTAAAATAAGAAGGAGAAAAGACAATTCAGCAACTCTTTACTATTCAGGATTTTGCCCCAGGCAGGGGTAACGACACCATGTGTGCATGCTGCACAGACAGAAGTCTTGGTCCCTGCTTCTCGGAGCTGATGCCATGCCCGCCTTGGGAAAACCCCGTACAAACCCATCCTGCAACGAAACCTCACAAGGAAACCTCCCCCAGGGCTGCGGCCCATCAGGTGGAAATGGCGTGGGTACCCCGGTGGCGTGTGATTCTGCAGGCAAAAACCTGCAGGACTTCTTGGCTCCACGCTCCTACAACCGAGGGTGGACGTTTTCAAAATGCCAAACCTGGGGATGGTTGTGTGTGAGCAGCATCAGGAAGGAGCCGAGACGTCCTGTGCGGAGACAGTCGGTCCTTCGGCTGGTCCGAGAGCAAATGTCACCGTTTCTGTGGGGAGGCGCTTATTTGAACAACAGCAAAACCCTTATTTTACCGAATCTTTTCAATTTCAAAAACAAACTCGCAGCGAGCATTCGCTATTTGACTAGCGGGAAGCCGTGCCGATGCGATAGATGGACACTGAAGATACAGAGGAACCCTCAGCACAGCCCGTGGAAGGCTCCCCGAGCTGGGGAGAGGCAGGACGGGAGGGCTGAGCACAGCATCCCCCTGCCCCCTGCATGCTCCCAGCCTCTCGCATCCCCCGGCTCCACGCCTCCTCCCAGCCCCGTGCACCCCACCAGTGCCCCCAGTCTGGCAGCCCAGCTGGTGCCATGGGGATGCTTTTCACCAAAGGGGTGTAGCTGAAATGTCACCGTGCAGGTGGCAAGCAGGGGACACAGAGCCCGTCCCGTCCTGTTGCTGGGTGCACAGAGGGGTGTGCGCCAGCCCTGGGCACCATCCTGCGGGTGCTGAGCTGCCCGTGACGCCCTGCATCCCTTGTCCTGCCTGTGCCAGCTGAGGGCTCGCAGCACCTCGCAGGAACAGCAAAGCTGGGGGTTAACAGCATCCCATTCAAAGGGCTTTTTCTAAAAAAAAAAAATAAATAAAATCACATTATTTACAGCTCCTACCTCCTCAAGGGTGAATTTGCAGCCACGTCATTAAGCACAGACAAAAGCCTTTAAGCAGGCTCTGGGCAGGGATATTTACAGCCCAGGCGGGATGAAGCTGGGGTGAAGACCTGCGCCCCCCCCCCCCCCCATGCGCGCAGCCCCTGGGGCAGCTGCGTGCCCTCGCACCGCAGCCGCGTATCCAGGAGCAGCCTCGTCCCCAGGAGACACACGGGGCCACGCTGACCCCGGACACCGCTGCGTGCCCGCCGTGACACGGAAACCCATTAGCGGTCTCGCCGGGGGACACCCGTTAGCTGAAAGGGAGGCAGGCCCGTAAAAACAAACACCGCTCCTTCCCCTGCGCCCGCACGCCCGTGGGACCCTCCTGCAGGGCCACATCCTTCCCGCCCGCGCCGCTCTCCATCCTTCCATCAGCTGTCCTGGCGGGGTGTAAATCACCTAGCATCCTCCCGAGGCCACAGGCACCCCGCAGAGCAGCGGCTGCTTTCGGTGGATGCCCACGGAAATTAAACGTTAATGGGAGAGGCAGCATCGTGCCGCAGCAGGCGAACGCGGTGTGCGCATTAAATCTTGGATTGCCTTTATTCTGGGGGGGGAACAGGGATGCAGAGGGGAGGCTGTGCCCCTCAACACCCTGTCACTGTGACTGGCTATTAAACCATGGGCACTTTAGGGCAGCATCCAGGCTGTGGGGGGCTGCAAGCCTGCAGAGACCCCCAGAGGCTCCAGGTGACAGATCACCCCCGGGCACGGCGCTCCTGCTCTTTTCGGGTGCAAGGAGCACTTTGTGTCCTTCTTCCTAGGGCAGCCCAGAGAGCCCGTGGTGGTATCGTGCCGTAATGAGCCCCTGCACTCCCGTGTAAAATGATGTGTTTCTAACACTCCGGTTAATTCCTGCGTTCGACCTTCATAACATAATCAGGTTAATGTGGTTCGGGGGCTGAGCAAGCCCAATCTCCCCGCACATAATTCAATAACGGTTTGGAGAGCGAGATCCTCGGATGCTCGTGTTGTCATGGAACCCGTGAAATGAGATTAATCGGGGCAGAGGAAAAGAAAGTGAGAAATCAGAGACTAGTTGGGAGGATAAGAGGAGCCGAGGAGGATTGCCATCGAATACCAATAACGTTCTCATCTGAAGATCTCCAGACCTCTTAAAAGCACGGGGAGATTTGCTACTCCTTTGCAGAAGGAGCAGCGTGCCGGCCTGCACGGGGTCTCACACAACAATTCATGGGTCTGGCACTTGCAGGGGAAAGAAAAGGCACCAGAAAATGCTGCGGGTTCTTTCCACCCTGCCCCGTGGCGCAGCCCCCGCCGCGGCACAAATCCAGCTCCTGGGGCTGAGCCCGTGCAGCTCCCAGCTCCTCGCCTGGGGCAGCGGGCTGCGCAGCCCTGATTAATTGCATTAATTAGGGCAAGATGGGAAACACGAGAAATGCTGTAAATCTCCTCCTGTGCAGAAGAAAATCATTCCTGAATTGATTTTGAGCCACCAGAGAGCTATCTGTGGAGCAAAGGGCCCCTGCCCTGCCTGCACCCTGCAACAAGGGGCCCGCCTCGTCCCGTTGGGTTAATGAGACATCCTCATCCCACAGGGTTAATGAGACATCCTCATCCCATTGGGTTAATGAGACATCCTCGTCCTTTTGGTTAACGAAACAGCCTCGACCTATCCATGCTCACTCCTCACCACCGCAGGACCCCTCTGCCCCCAGGGGAGCAGGCGATACCCCACCATGGCCAAGCCTGCAGTGAGCCCCACTCAGGGGTGAAACCCTTCCACCTCCACCTTCCTCCGTCCGCCATCAAAGCAGCACAGCTACATCCCCAACATGTGCTTTTCCATGTTTTGTTTTGTTTTTTTTTTTTTTTTCCTCTGGACTTTGACAATACCCTGGAGATTCTGCACGACCCCGCTCCAGATGCGCAGCGCGGCCGTCGGGAAGGTGCATTTCCCTCGGTAAAATTGGGATGCTGCTGTTCCAGCGTGGCTCTCGGGCTGGGGGCTGTGCAGCAGCAGGATGAGGTCTCCCTGTTGCCGTGAGCGTTGGGCTCGCTGCATGCACCCGGTGGGCACCGGGCGCAGCCGTGGCACGGGGCATTCGGGGATGGAGCGGGCTTATCGTTGCTTACCCCTTGTTTGCATCCCAATCAGCGGTGATGCTGGTCAGCTTTAGTTGCTGTTATTTTACAGGGGCAAGAAGCAGACTCATTAACCTTCTACCTTTAGACAGCACCTTTTTTTTCCCCCGTGAGTTATTAGAGGCTGAGCTTGCAGAGCCTGATTTCCGTCCCTGAAAACTGCAGTAATTAAAATGTTTTCCCTGTGCCACCTCGGACTGAAACAGAGCACTCCGGAGTTCTTGTTAAAAATATCAGATGGATAAAAAAGCATCTCACAGGAGGCAGAACCACGGAGGCAGGTGTTCGGGGCCACATCTGCAGGGAGCCGCAGTGTGTGTGTGCGCAGGGGGGACAGATCCCTGCCCCCAGCCCACCGCTGAGCCTCAGCCTCCCCAAAGGCATCCTGCAAACAATTTATAGGGCGCCCACCCAGCAGCCAGTGGGCATGGCTAAATGGTATCAAGACAAATTATGGTGCACGATCTAATGGCAGGAGTAGGCACTAAATCAAACCCACTGCTGTTGTTAGGTGTTGGAGCCATAACATTTGGATATGGGTTGGCACATACCCTGATTTGGGGAGGGATAAGGTGCTGTTAGAGCCCCGTTTCCTTCACACCCCACCTGACAGACACGCAATGAGCGGTTAGTTTTCTGGGAGGTGCAAAAAAAAAAAAAAAAAGGGAAAGCATTTTAAAAGGAAGGGGAACAGCTTTCTTCTTAGACCTCTTTAATGTTGCTCTGAACATCTTACATCAGAAATCACTCCAGAGATCATTTAGACGTGCTTAGCTGATAATTTAAGCTGATAATTAAAAAATGATTTATTGACAGAAGCTTTAGTGGAAAAAGATGTTAGAGTTTCGTGTTAAATCCATAAAAGTCCTCATTCACCTCCTTTAGACTCGAGTATTATTTATAACAAGCCCTTATACCCAGAGGGGTGGGTGAGAATAAAATCCTTGTAGCTGCTGTTTCCCCCGGGGGGATAAACCCTTCTCGGTGAATCCTTCGCCGGGACAGGACCCGAGGAATCACTCACAGATCAACACTTCACCACTCCTGCTCCTGCTCGCTTTGTCAGGATTTCCTTTGCTCATCAGAGAAGGAAAACCCGAGCATCTCAGCCACCGGCGCGGTGCAGGCTGCACGGGGTACTCGCTGCGTTGTCCGACAGGACGAGGCACGGACCCAGGAGCAGCGGCGTCCCTCGGCCAGCCCCGGCCCCGCTGGAGGTGAGCGGTGACCGCTGCTCGGCCACGGGAAGACGGCAATTAAAGCAAGCATCTCCTGCGCAATAAAGAAAACTTTGTTTCCTGCGGGCCCGACAACACATTCTGCTTTTGGCAAGGCCAGAAGAAATCCAGGGAAATGCCACTGATCGCAGCGAAGTTGCTGCTATTTCCTTTGCAGCCGTCGTTTTGGGTCAAAGTCTTCCCTCGCACGCTCTAAATAAGCTCTGTCAACAGCGGCGATGCAAGCAGAAGGGATTGCCTGTGGTGGCCTACTGCTAAGCAGCTCACGGTAGTTTAATTAACATTTACTCTACACCGTGCCCACAGGTTCACCTGATGGGAGAAGACAAACATTTTCCAAGCTGAGACACTCCCGGAGGAATGCTCGCGCGCCAGTAAGCTGCGCTGAATATGAATTATCGTTCGGATATTTGCTTTATCTTGCCTCGCTGTATAATTGCTGCCTCTGCCCCCCCACCATTTGTATTTTGTCACTTGGCCTTAAACCCACGACGAAGGCTGCAAAGCCTGGGAAGGATTAGCAAGCAGAGGCGGTGTTTGTAAGGGAGGAGGAGGAGGAGGAGCAGGAGGGCTGTGAGCAGCTCAGAGCGGCGCTGGCGATGCCGGGGCACCTGGACTACAGCTTCCAGCATGCTCTTGCCGGCCGCTCGCTGCGCTGCACGCCGGGACTGCCAGCTGAGCATCACCCTTGGTCCTTCCCTGCAAAACTGCCCAAAATTGAGGAAGAGGAGGAAAGCTCCATGCCCCCGGCCGGGGGTGCCCAGCTCAGCGCCCTGCGGCGACTGCGCTCCCCTCATCCCCGCTGCCAGAAAAGTTGCAGCCTGTGCAGCCTGCAGCACCGCATTATATAACTTTAATTAGTATTTAATTTAGATGGGAGGAGATAACTGTTACATGTTTACTAAATATCAATTAATTGTCTGAGATATATTTGTTACCGCGCAGAACAATGCTACAGATGTGTATCATGCCTCTGCTAAACCTTCGTAAATACTTGCTTTTAACAAACAATCAGCTTTCAAGGCGTAACAGCTATTCCACGAGATGAAATTAAAAGATTAGCCCCAGCTGGCGCATGGTTTCGGGGAGAAGCGAGGGGCTGGGGAACGGCATCGAGCCCTCCTCCTGCCACCCCGTACCCAGGTCCGAGGGGGGCTGTGGGCGTCCCAAACCCCTCCCCGCAGATGGAGCTGGGGGGCAGAAATCTCCAGCCTGCAGCACCCCGCCACGTCCCCTGCTCTGCCCCAGCCCCGGGGTTTGTGCACACCGCGTGCTAAAGGCGGCCGAGTGTGAGGCAGAATATGAAACCGATGCTTTATCAGCTCTGCGCGGACGAGAGCGGGATTGTCACAAACAATGGCTTTCTTTATCCCCTTGCGTTTTGTTCCCATGGCATGAAGGTCAGGAGGAAAGTAGATTTATTAAAGCATAAACAAACTGCATAAATGCTTATGGTAATTCCACTTCCGTTAAAAATACCGGTTATTTTTAAAGCTACTTTAAATTATCTCCTTTCTAATGAAAACTCACATGTAATCTGTTAGTGAGGGATGTCTGTTGAACCATGAATTATTCAAAGAAGTCTCTGTTCTGTTATCTGGAGTCTCTGGAGATTATTCCCACCATTGTCCGTTGTGATGGGTCATTATGCACTCTGTGAATTTAATCTTTTAGGCTATCCAGCAGCACAGAAAAAATGTATGAATAACAATTTTCCTGTAATAACCTTCAACTAACCTTTCAACCAGAGTGAGTAATTCCAATCCTATTTTCACATCAATAGAAGAGTCAAAGCTAGGCAATTATCTCTTATCTGTTCCATAACCCTCCCCCTTTAATTTTTAAAAAGGATGTTAAAGTACTTACTGGAGGCAAGAAGAAGAAAGGAGGCTGGAATGAAGTATGGGCAAATTTTGATGAACAGTGATAGGGGTGCGCTTTAGATAATTATTAATTTCTGTCCTCCCCCCCCGCCCCCCCCATGCTGCCGCATTCCTCCGCGCCCGCTGGCACACCAGTTGCCTCCCACGTCCCTCCTGCAGGAGTGGCTGCAGCCCCCTCCAGCCCCGCAGCCCCCCCTGTTTCACCCCCAGCAGCACGGGAAGCATCCCCCTGCGGGCGCAGCATCCCTGCTCTGAGCACCAAGGGCTCCGGGCAGCGGAGATGGCTCTGGCACGCACCGGCTGCCTTCTGAAGAGGCCGTGAGGGCGGCTCTTTCTAGGAAAAAGTGAGCAGAAAGTCAGTCACCAGCACGCGACGGGCCAGGGGGAGCAGAAAATGCCGCCTGGAAAAGGCATCGGCCTCCTCAGAACCCAAACCCCTGCTTCATGGGAGCTGCAAGGCGGGGAGCAAAGGGAGAGATGTCCCAGGAGACGTCGGGCATGGGCTGGGGCCACCTGGGGGACCCCGACCAGCTCAGCATCCCTGCCTGTGCTGCATCTCTGCCCTCTCGCCCAGGGCCATGTTGGAGCCCCGGCCGTGCTCCAGCACCACCCAGGGACCAGCACCACTGCTGTGGGACGAGCACCACGCGTGGGACAAGGTCGGGAACCTGCAGGGAGGCGGTCGGCGGCGAGGGAGGGTGCGGAGGCCGCGCGTCGCAACACGGGAGCGCAGTGAATCACCATCTGGTTTTATTTTAGTTTGCTCAGCCGGGCACTGCACCAGCGATGTTTGAAGGTCAGAGGTTTGTGATGATAAGCGAAGAATGAGTAAGCTGATTGCCAGCCTCAAACTCTCCGGTGGGAATTTATATCAGCTGAACTCCGGAAAAAACTCTCCAAGCTTCAGGAAGAGACGTTTTATTGGTGAGAGAGGCTCAGGCTGGGGCAGGAGCAGGGCGGGGAGCGGGTTGTCCTTGGTCCCAGCTCCAGCTCCCCGTCCTCCCTCTGTGCTCAAAGTGCTTTTCTCATCTGGTCGGAAATGGGGAGGAATAAACAACTCCCCTGTGGCTGCCAAGCAGCATCCCGCGCCCCGGCACATTGTGCAGAGCTACCAGATTTAGAAACGTCGATGTTTTGCTGTGTCTTTTACCTGCCTTATCCACCCACTGCACCCAGGGCCCCCCAGGACGACCTCAGGATGAAATCTTTTTTTTGTGGGGCAGTGCGGCGGTGCCTGGCCCCGGCAGAGCCCCATGGCAGAGCTGCATCCCCGTGCTCCTGGCCTCGTCCTGTGTTCCTTCCCCAGGAAATCCAGCACCAAGAGGCCACCGTGAGCTCCCCAGCAGCCGTGGATGCTCCTTGCCCCCAGCACCTTCCCCTCGCAGATGGATTCACCTTTACGGAGCAGGAACCCCTAAACACTTTGGGGTCCCGTTGTGCCTCTGAGCTCCCTGCGGTGGGCAGCTCCAACCCAACGTGCCCAGGAGGACTGGGCATGGTGCCTTGTGCACCCCACACCGTAGCTGGGTGCCTGCCCCATGCTGAACTGGGTACCCCACCTGTAGCTGGGTGCCCCATGCTCTGCTTGCACCCCGTGCCACAGCCACGCAAACACCCCGGCCCTGAGATTCATGCCTCTGATCCTCTCTGCTTCTTTCTCTCAGAGGGGATTTCTGCCGTGACTTTGCTCTTGCAGAAACCTGCAGCATCTGCTCTCAATTACAAGGCCCTGCATTTTCGAGGCCAAGCCCTGGCAGGGTTTGGGGGAGCGCGGCACTGCCTGCGCCGGCTCCAGAGGAATTTCAGGCGCACACCTGCAGCAGGGCATCCCTGGCAGCTGAGCCCAGGCCGCCTTCAAGAGGAGAGGGTTGGCCCCTGCTAAAAGGTGGAGCATTGCACATACACGTGTCTGCAGAGCGAGAGTCACAACTGCAGCCCGAGCCATGTCCTGGCAGATCCCCTGCGTGCCCTGGCCCCAGCTGTTATTGCTGCAAACACAACAGCATCCATCAGTGCAAGGCCCCTTCCCCAGCCAGCGTATAAAATTACCCCATTTGCACTTGCTATTTCCTTCAGGAACAGAAATATCGCCGGAGTAATCTGGGCCGGATTGCCAGTGCTGTGCTGCAACAGGATCGCATTTGAAAGTCTAATGACAGACATATTCCTCCTAATCAGAACAGTAATTTCATGGGCAAAACACCCCATTGTTTTGCAGAGAATGGCAAGCAGGAAACAAGAATGCTGCATTAAACATTAATTGTATCAGTGCCCAGGCATTTAAGAGAGCAGGGACTTCTCAGAGCAGCGCACACCCGAGTTTCTGGGACAGTCGTCTTTAAGAGCCCTGGAAGTGGATGAGAAGGCTGATCTGCCGCCAGCTGGCAGGCTGTCGCGCTCTGGATAAATGCAGGCTATTGTTCAGGCGCTTTTACAACAACACCATCAAGCAAAAGGGGAAAAAAAAAATAATAGAAAACAAAAAATCAGCTGGCAGCGCAGAGGTGAGGCAGGAACAAGGATGCTCGGCGCGGGGGGCAGGCGGCGCGGCGCTGGGCGCAGGCATGCTGCTGGCAGCCCCGCTGCTGGCGATGCTGCGAGGCCGCATCCCGCCCGGTCCCTGGGAAGGGGGCACCCAGCGAGCACGGTGCCCCCCCCGGCGGGGAGCTGGCTGCCATCCTCCGGGCCGGGCAGCGCCGTGGGCGCGGGCGCAATAAATCAGCGCAGGAAATCAGTGCGGCTGTGTCGGGCCCGGCTGGTTGCTGGATGGGGAAGGTTAACAGTCGGGCCTTGTTTTGGGGGAAATTCTTTTACCATGAGCTTCATCGGCAGCGCATCTGTGCGAACCACCCAGGCTTTGCCCATACATGGCCAGACGCAGCCCGAGAGCGGCCGCAGCGCAGCACCGCTGCGAGCGGGGGCTGCCACCACCGCAGCCGAAGCGCCTGGCCGGAGCCGGCCCCGCAGCCTGCTCGTGTCGAAAGCAGGTCGTGTTCCTCGGCCTGTCTATTCCCCGTGCTGCCGGCGCTCCCCGGGTTCACACCGCTGTAAGCCGATTAGAGCTCTGTAGGTGTTGCTCAAATGCACTTGCTGCACGTGTCCCGACACGTCTGCGTGCGGTAATGCCTGTCTGGCCAGCAGAAATGTTTGAGCGGAGCTGGCCAAGTCTCTATAAATGACTTGTTAGTCACCCAGACTAGAACTCCGTGCCACATCTCCAAAATAGCTGTAGGCTGAGAACAGACTTCTAAAAAGCAATTAAAAAACACACACGCAGAAAGTAAATAGAGCGGGGTGAAAACTGAGAAGTTCCTGAAGTCAGAGCTTTTCTGGGCTCGCTAATAGATTAAGTGCAATCTTCTATTGAGGGGGCTGGAAATAAATCACCAGGCTCGTGAAGAGATGGGCTAGGTATACTTGTCATTTCATCTCATCACGTTTGTTCTCGGACAGTCAGCAGGAGCTCAGCTCTGTGGGCATGGGGAGTGGGCAGGGTGACCCCAGACCCAGCCAGCAGCAGAGCAGCACCTGCCTGCGAGGAGAGGGGTCCCAGCCTGGTACTTCTCTGGGGCTCGGTTTGCTTTAGTGCTTTTTTCATTGACTTAGGCTTTGACTTAGGCTTCAACTAAAACTGCAGCAGCACCAGGAATCCTGTATTTAGGATGAGCATCAGCATGGATGAGCAGCCTGGACCTGCTGCTTGGGGACACCCCAGTCCCCAGCCGTGCAACCCCACCTAGATGGAGACCTCGAGCGAGGCCCTGATCAGCATTTACCACAGCCTCGTCTCACTGGCAAGCCCTTCACTGGTGATCCAAGCGAGGAAACATCAGCTCCCAAAGATCTGAAGAGCACCTGTGCTCCCTGGTATGCGGTGCCCAAGCCTGGGTTTGGAGCGGGCTGGGCTGGGGCAGTCGGGCAGGGCAGCAGCCCCACCGAGTGAGCACCGAGCTCTGCCCACGTCCCCGACGCTCCCCGCAGAGCACGGCTGCTTCCCCGGCATAATTCGTCCTGGGAACCACCGAAGGACTCACAGTTTGGATCTCTCCAGTTGATATTTCTGGACTCCTCAGACGTGAACTTGTACAAAAACTAGCGTTGGATTAAGACCCAACACTTGCGCTGTAAAATTATGCCCTATCAACAGCTATGTTTCCTCCAGAGGAATGCAGTATGTGTTTTAATGACTCCAGTTGGCTTTAAAGCCTGAAACACAATTGTGCTGCCTGTGGCCAAATTTCCACTCAGACAATTTTTAAAAGTGCAGCCGCACGTCTAGGATTAAGGTTGTCTGGACGCTCGTCCTCGAAGACCCGGCGGGAGCCGACGGCCGACGCGCCGAGCGCTCGGCACATCTGCGCTCCTGCCGCCCAGCCCAGGAGCAGGGCGAGGGGCTGGGAGCGGTGGTTGTGGATCATCCCTGCTCCTTCAGCACAGGGCAACGGCCTCAGGGGGTCACCGGAGATGTCCCACCACGGCTGGGGGTGCTGGAGATGCTGTAGAAGATGCACCGGGCAGAACTGGGATCTCAGTGGATGGGGGCAGCCGGTGACCTGATGTACCCAAAGGGTGGCAAAAGTAGGAGTGCCTCAAGCAGAGCTGGGACCACAGCGCATGGCCCTCCCCAGCGAGATCTGCAGAAGCTCCTGGGCTGGGAGATGCCAGCATCATGCAGCTGGACTCCACTTGGGTGGAGGGGAAGCAGCAAGGCCAGGTGTGAAGGCACGGTGATTTTGCCATCTGATAGCAGGGAGGGCTGCGCAAAGACCTGAGCAAAGCCAGCTCTGCCAAGGCAGTGCTGCAGAGGAAGCCTGCAGCGGCACGGATGGACAGGAACGACTGGAGCTTCTCTTTGGGCTCACCTTCACCCATCTTCCTTGCGAGGAGGCGAGCAGTGTGCTGGAGCCCTGTCCCTCTGCACCGCGGGGAGATGGGGAGCGCCCACCTCGCAGCCAGCCGGGGGCCTGCTGTGCCCTGCCTGGCTCCCCCCAAGCATTTTACAGCAGCAGCAGCAGTGTGAGCTGAGGCAAGCTCACCCCCTTCCCCATTTCCATTCTCCCCAGCAACTCACGAAGCAAAATGCCCGAAGTGCTTCATTCCCAGGTCCAATCCCCCCGCCCTGCTCCGCACCCATCCGTCCCACCCGCTCTGGTGCTGAGCGCCTGGGTCGCAGCAAACGCTAATGAGGCAGCGAAGACAAACATTTTGTCAGCACTGACAAAGGTGAGCTTTTATTAAAGCGGAAAAAAAAAAATAAAATTAATTGGGACAGCTTCCAAATGAGCCGTTGCAATGAAAGAGAGGGCACGGCGGGGAGGCAGGTGTACTCACCCGCCGAACGAGAGCCAGCTACAAGGGACTGCGAGCAGGTAATTTTAGAGACAATGATTTAGAGCGAAGCGCAGAGAGGATTTCGGAAACCATGGCACCGGGTCCCCACGGTGCTCATTAAGGTTGTACAGATTGCATTTCCCATCTCCCCGCTAGCCCTCCAAAGTGCCTGTTATTAATTCATAAAAACATCGCAAGAGTGATTGAATCCAATGATTACTGGAGCAGGCAAACATGAGAGATGGTAAAATATTCTGTGTCTCTCTATCAAGGCTCTCCGAGCACAAAAAAAAAAGGAAAAAAAAAAAAAGAAAGTGTTGTGAAATATTAATCAGAGCTGTTTGCCCCTGGGCAGAAAGGGGGGAACAGTGCAATCAATGTAGCAAGAGCTTTCCCAGTGACATCTATTTGAGAAGCTGATTACTGTGGGTAAACATAACTAAATATTCTGGATCTTTGGATTTCACCTCTAGTGTCGCCACTAAAATCCGATTCCCTTATCATCACTCCACAGGCACAACCCCGGGGGAATCCGGCAGCGCTGCTCTCGCTGTCTTTGGCGGAGCGGAGAGCAGAGGGACAAGGCCTGATACGGATTGCTTCAATTGCATTATAAACATTAGCTTTGGGGATGATCGTATGAAAGACGTTGCAGGAGCCTTGGCAGACCGGAGGATTTATTGCCTGCTACGATCCCGGAAAGTGTAACTAATGGATTGAAGACACACAGGGAGTGCAAACAATTAATAGAAAATTACCAGAAAGCAGCATATTAGCATCATTACAGCCGGATCGAGGAGTGCCGTCCCTCGAGCCCGCCACCAGTGCAGAAGTTCGCTGGCGAAAATATTTCCCCCAGCTGCACAAACATCGGAGGGTGCGGGAAGGACGCCGCTGCCGCCCGTAGCAATAACACGGCACTCCTAATGAAGCTCTCACCACTAAGGTTGTCATTAATTAGCTGTGTAGTCTAATCTAATTGTTTCCAATATAATTGAATTGAATAGAACCAGCCACGCAGTTTGTTCCCCATCACCGATGGGTGCACAGGGGCTCCAGCAGCGCCGCCGGGCACCGGAGATGTCCCCGGTCCCCCCGGCCACAAGCAGACCTCAACGGCTCTCCTTGTCTGGTGCCTCTGCAACTTTTCTTTTTCTTTTTCTTTTTCTTTTCTTTTTCTTTTTCTTTTTCTTTTTCTTTTTCTTTTTCTTTTTCTTTTTCTTTTTCTTTTTCTTTTTCTTTTTCTTTTTCTTTTTCTTTTTCTTTTTCTTTTTCTTTTTCTTTTTCTTTTTCTTTTTCTTTTTCTTTTTCTTTTTCTTTTTCTTTTTCTTTTTCTTTTTCTTTTCCTTTTCTTTTCCTTTTCCTTTTCCTTTTCCTTTTCCTTTTCCTTTTCCTTTTCCTTTTCCTTTTCCTTTTCCTTTTCCTCTTCCTTTTCCTCTTCCTTTTCCTCTTCCTCTTCCTCTTCCTCTTCCTCTTCCTCTTCCTCTTCCTCTTCCTCTTCCTCTTCCTCTTCCTTTTTCTTTTTCTTTTTCTTTTCTTTTTTCTATTTCTTTTCTTTTTTCTATTTCTTTTCCATTTCTTTTCCTTCTTGTCAATCATCTCCAATAAAAGCAGAAAACTCAGGAGTGAGAAAAGTTTTTTTTTTTTCCAGCAACCAAAAATATCTCAGTATCCTTTTTTTTTTTTAAGAAAACCTCCTGAATTGTCAATAGAAATAAGATTCGAATTAAAGAGAAATTATTTGGTCAAAAAGCAATTTTTCTTAGGGGGAAAAAAAAAAACTTCAGCAAAAATTTCAACTGGTTCTAGTTTTCAGGAAGCTGTTAATTACTTGTCATGCACTTTTAAAATAATTCTCTCCTCGCACTTCCAACTTCAACAGAGCTTTGGCCCACACAGGCTCTGCTTCCCCGCACAGCGCCTTTCCAAAATGCCTGCACGCAGCCAAAGCAAATGGCTCTGGGAGCGGAGCGTGTATCTCTCCCAGATGTTCAGGCATTAAAATAAGCATTAGGAAATGTGTGCGAGAGTGATGATGGAATCCTTTCATTGTCAAACTTTCCTGGCTTGGCAACAACACGCGGGCTGGCGCTAATCAGACGAGAAGCCGTAACGATGTTGACGGAGCAGTGCATGAGCACAAGCCGTTTCCAGGAATGTTTTCACTAAACATGGTATTTTGCTTTCAACCGAGCTGGCTCGACCAGGAGGGCTTTCCCTGAGCAGAAAGGGCTTCAAAGAGCAGCGAGAGGGGCTGAAGCCCTGCCGGTTGTGGCGGCTGGGGCTCCAGGTGTGCCACCACGGGGGGACCGCTGCTGCCCCTGCGTTCCCTCGCACCGAGGGATGTGCTGGGGGGGGACGGAGACCGTGCTGGGCACAGGGAGGAGGAATCACACCGAGACAGTGGTGGGAAGGAAGCCCCCTTCCCTCCCAGAAGCAGAAATAGCAAAAAAAAAAAAAAAGAAGTGGGACGAAAATATTCACTTCCACAGTGAAAGATGAATTTCTGTGCAATGCTTCCGTCTGCCTAGGGAGCAATAGATAACTGGAAGCAGCTGTGTGTGTGCATGTCTGGGAGAGCTTTTTTCCCTCTTGCTCTCATCTGTGATAGTCGGAGTTCTCTCCAGTCGAGCTATGAACCCCCCAAACAGGCAATCAGGGTGCACGCACACGAAGCCCAGGCAAGCTCCTACCTCTAGGTGTTTGCAATTCCTCTGAAACACAAATGAGCGTTTTTGTTTTGCCTGGGGGTGAGTTTCATGCTGGACTTACAGCCACGGAAACTGAGCTCTCCTTATCCAAAGTAAGTACGTAACCTATTTATTATCTCACAGCTTGACCCCACCGCCCAGCAGTTACGAGTGATCCATTCTTGTTCGGACCCCACTACTCTCCCAGTACATGCATGCCTTCCCAATTCGCTCCTGTTCTGAGCCCCCTGGGGACTGTAACAACTGAAGTGCAGCGCACACAGGTGCTTGTTACACAGGAGGGAACCCCTGCTGGCTGCCTTCTCCCCTTATACCCCCCCAGGGCAGCCCCTTCCCCAGCCCCACCAGCCCCGGGAGGGCTGAGCGCCCACACCTGGGCTGCTAAACACCCGCCCTGGTGCCAGCACCTTCAGCCTTCCCCTGGGTTGCTTCGGGTTTGGGCTCATCCTTAACATTTTCACCATGGTGGGGACAGCCCTCCATCCCCAGCAGACGCAGCGGAGGGCACACGGCACCCATTTAATCCCCCAGCCTGAAAACGAGCCTGGGTGTCTCTGCCAGGTACCTCAGAGCATCTCGCCTTCTGCAGAGCGGTTCGGATGCTGCACTGCCCGGATAGCACTTGGTGTCTAATTGCAGAGGAGTGCACGTTTTATATAAAAACGTGTACCTTTTAAGTCCGAACAGGAGAACGCAGCTCCCAGTGTGAGGAGCACCATTATCCTTACGTAACCATAAAAGTTGAGATTTAGAGCAGTAAACAGAAATGGGCGGATCTGAAGAGGTCTGGAGATGAAGTCCAGCTCCGTAAGTGCTCGGGTGATTTAAACCACTCGTGTGTGTGCAGGGCCAGGTCGGGAATCCCAGGGGAACCCATGGAAAGCTTCGCCTGTCCTGGTGGGCGGGCGGCCGCGGCTCCTCCCCGCGGCTCCGTGCGTTGCGCTCCAGGTCCCCAAAGAAAACAGGAAACGTGCAGTCGGAGGGAAGAAGTCAGCCACATTTTTGACCTAATAAAAAGGTCCTAAAAATAAAAAGGACAGACAGGGGACTCGGCTGTCATTGCAAGCAGGGAAATGAGCCAGGGCAAGGGCTTGGTCTCGACTCGACATCCAAAGCCTGGTGCCTGGCAGCGCTGCCCAGCGATGGCACCCACTGGTGCAAGCTCGCCCATCTGAATAACGCTGCTCATTCACTTGTGGCTCTGATTTAGGCAATCAGGTGCCAGGGGATTTAATGGACTGGTTGTCGAGAGGGCAAAATCAACCTACAGCTGCCTGCTCCCCCTGTAGGGCCACATGCCCAGCTGGGACCAGCCCTTTGAGTGACAGGCGGTGCTCAGGGTGCTCCCCAGGAACCGGGGATTTGCCCAGCACCTTGCTTGGCTCCTGGCATCCTGGATAACCTCAGTGAGTGTGTGGGGACCCGTCCTGGACACCTCTGCTGAGCAGGATGGAAAGATGCCACATGGCGCATCAGATCCAGCATCAGTACATGGCACTGTTCTGGAGACGCTTTGTATTTCGGGGAGGCATCATGTTCTGGGGAGCTCCCCCGGTGGGAAGCCAAACTGAGAGCTCTAAGACCACACAGGGGCGTCAGCAGCGATGGATGCAACCTGCAAGCTGCAGCCAGGGCAGCGAATTCCCCAGCAGCCCTGCGTGCCCAGGACCAGCTCTTCCCCTCCCAGCTCATGCCAGCATCAGGAAGCCCCTCTCAGTGAGCATTTCTGTTCAAAGAACAACTTGTATAAATATTTTCCTAAACAAACAAGGCCAACTGTGAGGTATTCCCTGAAGAAACTTTGAAAAGCAGGATCGTGTTTGTACTTGGGAACACGGTATGCAAATGCAGCAGCTGTCTGGAGCTGCACGCAGCGATTGAGATGCGTTTAATATCTGTGCCTGGTGATCAAGTACAGTCTAGACAAAACCGCTTAAATCAGTTAGCGCACGGTTTAAGTGCTGAACTTGCTATTACTGCTGCTAATGGGAGAACAGCCCCATTACCACCCATCCGAGAGGGTGATGCAAGCTGCTCCCTTGGAGATCTGCAGAGAGAAAGAAAGAGAAAATACAGAAAAAAAAAACAGAGGCAAAACTAAAATCCTCCAGTAAAAGGGCATGAGACAGAGTGCTTGTTAGCAAGATGAAACGCGCTTCCAATAAAATGACATTTTGCTTTTTAATGTGCTCCACTCAAAGGAGTTTCTGTCCTTAGCAGTTGATTTGCAGCTCGTAGGTGCTTTCCCTTCTGGTCAGTCACCAAGCCCAGCCTCAGTACTGTTTTCCTTTTATTATTTTTTTCCTTTTCATTTCTTTAAAGTAGGATTACAAATTAAGTTTCTACTCTGAGGTGGCTGGAGCGCATAAGCCAGGATTTGTGGATATTCCTGCTAATAAAACACGGCATGTTTTGTCTGCGGTCGCTCACAGCCCAGCCATTGCGTTGGCTTTCCTCAAGGAGCAGGATGACTGTTGGCTAGGTTGTCCAAATACTGGTGAATCCCCGAAGCCTTATGACATTCGGCATGTCTGGATATTCGTTTAAGGAAGCAGGTTCATCATTATTTAGCACTCTCCCGTTTCAAATGCCTCATCTGGCCAATCAATGAGTAAAGCCAGGACAACGCTGCGAGCATCAAAACCGACACAGCTTGGACAGCCAAAGCCGAATTCCCAGACTACAGTAAAGCTCATTCATCCCCAAACGCTGACGGCAGTTAGAGGAATCGTGATCGGTTCACAAATGACTTTCAGAATAAACAAAAGACGAGAGTCATTAGATAATGTATTTGCAATTAATGGTCTGTCCAGTTCCACGCACAATGGAAAGAGAGAGAAAGGGGAGCTATAAAAAGTCTTCATCTTGTTTACTGAAGTCCTGTCATGCGTTTTAAATGACAAGTTAAAACCTAATATCGTAGCTAACCAGTAAAGAAAATCATGTTCAGCTTGGGCTGTGCAGCGCTTTAGCGAGAGCATGCATGCATGCACAGCTTCAGCCACTCACAAATCCCCTTTTTTACCAAACTAAAACTACTTTTCTGATCAAAACACATTCCTCCATGATATATATGTACAATTTAAAGAAGAAAACCTATTTTCAGACTTCTTCTTATTCTCCTTTGTTTTGAAAGATGGGAGAAGTTGGAGAAACTGGGGCACGGTCCTTCCAAGCTGAAACGCGAAGCAGTCATTCACATTTTGTCAGAAGAATCCACCAGAGGAGATGCTCACCTCTCGAAAACCGAATTCCCCTCAGGGAAACGGCTCTCTTGGGAAGACAGAGACTCACAAACCAGGCTTCAGGGTCAGTGTGAAATGGGCAGAAGTCCTGCCTGGGTTTCACCACCAGTGCTGGTCATGGCTCAGCCCGATGAGGCCAAGTCCATTTCAGCAGCATCCCCACGTCTGGGGCTTGCTCAGATGAATGGTTCCACTTTTAGGCTGCGTTAAATAAATATGTTTTGAAGCTGATAAAGTGTTTTAAAAATTCATTAAAGAGAAAGAAGCTGGCGAGAGACAGCTGAGAGCGTGGCAGCACAAGCAGAGATTTCAGTCTGAAAGCCTTTTGCAAACGTTGGTTACAGCTTTGATTTGTGCTGAATAAAATGGTGAGCTCTCCCTGCAAAGCACCACCAGGCAGCACCAATCCTTGCCATATGGGCTGGAGAACGTTTCAAGGGACATAATTAATAAGAACTAATTAACCTCATGAAATGTGCTTGTTGCTGGTGGCCTGATGTGTTTATTGACCGAATCCTATCTGCAGTGGTTTTTACTCGATCTCCCTTTTTTCTGTTGCCCGCACACGTCGCTGCAGATAAGGGAGTGGAGGCAGCTCCAGCACTTTACAGAAACGTGGGGACACAGAGGGGATAAGACAGACAAAGCACTTCACATGGTCCACTACACCTTTAATGTACAGAAAGTAATTAAAATGGGAGACAAATTCATCATCAGTCAGTTCAGTTCAAAGTGCAGCCAGGCTGTATCTTCCTTATGCATGGGTAGCATGATGTGCATATCCGTCATAAAACCTGCATTAAAAATTAGTCAAAGCTGTTAGTACATCACAGCAGACCAGATGGTTTATGCTCTGAAGTGTTTCAGGAACCTCATTTTATTATACATGAATGCCTCATGTCATAGGCCTGGGCTGATATTTTCATTAAACACACTCCACAAAGCATTACAGCTCTGTTGTCATTTTATTCAGCACGGATGATTTCCTGCACACAGGGTTTATGGTTGCGGGCTTGTCACGGCTGCTCCCACGGCTTGGCGCAGCTTGGCACAGCTTGGCACAGACTGCAAATGGCTCAGCTTGGCATGGTTTGGCACGGCATGGCTCAGCATGGCTTGGTGCAGCTTAGCTTGGCTCGGCACAGCATGGCACGGCTTGGCACAGCTCAGCTCAGCATGGCACAGCATGGCACGGCTCGGCACGGCTCAGCACACCTCAACATGGCACAGCTCGGCATGGCTCGGCATGTCCTGGCCACAGCCCTCAGCGCGGTGGGCGGCGCGGAGCTGCCTGCAGCGCCGTGCACGCCTGCACTTCTGCTGCTCCCTTTGGGGGGGCAGGAGCTGGAGGACCCTTACCCACACCAAGCTGCCATGGGGCTGAGCCCCCCAGCTCCCTCCCCATCCCAAGGGACTCAGCAAATGCTGCTAAAAGAGGAGCTCCCCAGCTGCTTTCAGTTTAGGTTTACCTTCGACCGAGCCAAATGTGCTATCAGTGCTCCGAGGCTCTCCCAGACCCATCCCCTGGGAACTCGGTCTAATCCGCTTGGCTGGGGATGAGTATCTGCAGGAGACAAAGAGCAGCTGGTAAAATCCTAATTAATAATTGCAAAGGTGATGCTTGGAGGACCGTCAGCAGGTGATGCAGGAGCAGCCCTTCAGCATGGCCCCGGACCTGAGCACCTCCAGCTCGGTTTTGTGCTCCCACAGCTCCGCTCACGTCAGGGCAGCAGCTCCTAACGTAACCGGGCGTCACCAAGCGATGTGCTGCAGCAGCCCACACAGAAACCTTGTGTTTCCACAGCCCAGATCCCAGGAGATGATCCCCGGGAACAAGGGGACCAGACCCGACGAGCAGGACTCCGTGCTCCGTCCTTGCCCCTCCGGGGTGCTCTGTGTCTGCACACAATGAAAGTAATTCGAACCAAAACCCACAAGCATGGACAACCCTCCTTGGCAGAGGACAGCACAATGGATGCGTGACATATTAAATCAAGTTGCTTAATGAGTTACAGCAAGGCCTCGGACGCCAGTGATGAGCATCCTGAAGCCGAGCGCTTCCCTGGGTACCCCACCTCGCAGCAGCGTCGCGGGCTGACCCGAGCCTGGGTAATCTAATGACAGCCTAGACACAAATGGACACGAAAAAAATAATAATCATATTGTAGCAGCCTGCTTTTTAATGCGGCTTGAAGAGACACAAAAATATTTTAATTGAGATTTTGGTCCACGCAAATCTGCTTTAAACTTCCCTTCTCCATCAAGTGTCTGGTGATTTACTCGATCAAGGCTTCCTCTTCCTTGTGGGTTGGAGACCTTGCTCACTTCACTGCAATAACTTTCTTTGCACAACATCTCTGTGTGTGTGTTCTTTCAGCCATTTTGAGCAGTAGCTATTCGGCATTTTAGATTAAGTTTAAATTGGCTCAGGTCATGTGTGTTATAATTTAAAATTTGTTATCTGAGCTCAATAGTCCATTAAAAAAAATACCTCACTGCTGAGAACAATTTGAAATGATCACATTCAGTGAAACGAGCCCCAAGATTGAAAAAGAGGGAACAAAATAACATTTCATACCTAAGACATAGTGATCCCTTCAGGTCACAGCGAAGCGCATTGGCACAGCACCGAGCAAGCAACGCCGCGTGGCTGCAAAGTCTGTGCTAGGGCTGAAGATAATACAATAGAGGATAATAAACACTGCAATGAATTCCACAACCACGATTTGATTTTTATTTTTTTTTCCTAATTTTCTTCCTGTGGTGAAGATAAACAACCTAAATTAGATTGGGGTCACTGAGATGAGCAGTTTGAGCTCCCTCAATCTCTACAAGTTTGCCGCATAACGAGGCGCTCCATGGGGGGACGCGGGGAGGATGGGGCACGGCACGGTGCGCACGGCTGCGGCTGGGTGGTGGAAAGCCTCAGCTCTGCCAGCAGGTTCTGCACTGGGAGCACTGGTTTTAGGGCAGGGATTTCTGGTGGAGGTGCAGTGCCACAGTCCCCAGGGCTCGGGGTGGGGGGGGGAGCTTGCCACCTAGACATCACCCAAATGCCCCCTTGCTCTCTGTACCGCTGAAGGAATGGTACCTTTGGGTTGGCCAAAGGGACACAAACAAGCTGCTTCTCCATGTAGCAGGTATATGAAGGCCAGTTTTCTTCACACAGGACTGGAAGGGCCGCAGAGCCTGTTCCCGGCCAGACACACCATAAAATCGCATAATCAGCCTCAAACTTGAAACTTCTCCAAGGCGATCCCAGTGCTTCCCCTCTCAGAGGGCTGCAAGCCTTCTTCTGAAGTCAAGCCTACATTTATTCACATCTGCATTACAAAATTTCATCTTCCTTCATGCTTCTGTCCCTGGTACATCTATTAATCTCAAGCATAATCTCCTCCACAGGCTGTTTTTCTTGATTAAGCAAGCAAATTCTGTCTACCCTTGTAAAATGAGCTCTCCATCCTCCAAACCTAATAACCGTGTTCCAGACCAGCTCTGCTTTGAGCAGGCTTCCCTTGTGGCTGAAACCCCATCCAGTGCTCTACCCGTGCCCTGGGCTTGCCTTGCTTGCTGATACCTCCACGACACCCATGGGCTGTGGGCTGGAGGGGGGCTCCGAAAGCTGCTCTGTCCTTGGTTCACCTGGAGAGAAAGAGAAAAGGGTGAAAAACCAAGGGGCAAAACTCAGGGAAAGAACCGCTGTGAGACGTGGGATGGGCAAGCAGCACACATCCGCTCCTTTACACATTCCCACACGGTGACTTGGCACCGAACCCCCAGCGAAAACAAGCCAAAACCCTTTCCCCATCCACGGTCACATGAAGACACTCGCTGTTTGCCAAGCTTCCAGCTCCTGAGATAAACATCTGCACATTCGCACATCTTGCAGGCTTACACTTCCCACCCCGTCTGCTCAGATGGAAAGATCTCCAGGGCAGACACTCGCACCCTTCATACCTCCGGATAGCATCGGCGTGTTTGGGGTAATTCCCCAATTAATAACAGCAGCCCCTCCTCGCTGGCATTGACCAACGTGGAGCAAGAGGAGACTTTCCTAAGAGAAGGCGTGCTCCTCGTCATTAATCAACCCATCAAAATGTGCCTTTTGAGCAGGATAACCGCCCTGTTTGCTTCCCAGCTGCGTGGATGAGCACTGGAGTGATGTTAGCCCTGGGCAGTGCACGCAGGCGCTGGGCACGCTGTGACCACCAACGTGCACACCCGTCCCCGCTCACACCGTGGCACAGCGCTGACACCCAGCCTCTCACAAGCAGCACCATGGCTCTGCTCAGCACTCTGCCTCTCCTTCCTCCTCGCCCACCAGTGCACGTCCTCCAGCCCCTTCCAGACAGTCACCAGACCCTAAGAAAGCAGAGGATGTGGTTGTGAAGTCAGCTGTTCTCACAGTTTCCACTGTAGATTTTCGCCCCTGGAAGTGCAGAGATAAGGACAGCTGAGATGCTCTCTGCAGTAGGAGAGAGCAGGAGGAGGACACCTTCCACAAGAAGCCTGGCCTTAAATCCTGACCAATGCACTGTGGATAACTCCCATTTTTTTAATGAAGGATTTTGCTCCTTTCTTTGTGGCACTGGTGGATCACAGAGAGCCTGAGCTAAGGGGGAAGGGCCAGGAAGGCCAGCCCTGCCACAGCCAGCCCACCATGCCAGCTTAGGAGCACCGTAACGGGTAAGAAATCCTCATCTTCATGGACAAAATGAGGAGTGAAAACCTGTAAAGAAACAGCTTTTTGCAAAAGGAATGCAGCCAGGCATGCTGCAGGAAGAGACACAGGGGGACCAAAGCTCAGCTTGCCCAAATGCTGGGACTTTGCAGGAAGGCAGCGGTGCTCAACCCAGCCATGGGCTGAGACACAATGGGGAGGGCTGCTGGAAGTCACCATTGCTCCCAGTTCATCTCCCGGGATGCTGAATGGGCAGCAGCTCTCTACTCTCATGAATATATTCAGAAAATCACAGAATCACGAAATCACTCAGGTTTCAGATGAAGCTGACCCACCCATCTTTTCTATCACGCTTTTTTCTCCGAGCCTTACATGTTACCATCCCCTTCGGCGCATCCCTGCACCTTTCCCTCCAGGGCTGCTCCAGGGAGAGGGTGGGTGGGGACCCGTGGGACACCCAGCTGCTAATATCCAGAGCCCTGAGCTGCTGGACCCAAGGGCTGATGCCTGCAGGGTGCCACGCAGCAGCCCGGGGACAATTCCCCCAGCATCTGGTTGTGAGGCTGCCCAAAGCCCTCCGTCAGCGCTTCCCCCGTCCCCGTGCGGTGCTGCTTCCGAGCCAGACGGAGATTGAAAGAGCTTCTGGCAATTTCCAAGGCCACTGCCATCAATCAGGAGCCTAACAAGTCCATTACTGCCGGCTGGCAGCTCACAACACGCAGCTCTGCTTTCACAACGTGTGCGGACAGAGCCCGAACCGTTTTGCTGCGTCCTGCTCCTGGGTGTCTCCGCGGCACCGCTCAGCACCCGGCCGCTGGGTGGGCGCAGGGCAGCGCCCTGGGGCATGCAGCCCCCTGCACGGGGGGGCACAGGAGGGGACGGGGATGGGGAGACAGGAAAACAAAGGGTCATCAATTTGAGAAATCAGAGAAACGCTGATAGGAAGCCCTGCTGGGGGTACCCTCCTCCTCACCAGGTTTGGCATGTACACAAAAATGACAAAAAAAAAAAAAAAGTACAGATTTGCATAACAAACCTGCACGCACGCTCTCGAGAGTGGTGTGATTAATTGCTGACCATAAGTCCTTATACGCAGGGAAGATGTGCAGATACACCAGCAGCAGTTTTGTCTCCTGATTTCCCTAAAGCTTCTAATGATCTCTAAAAGAAACCTCATGTGAGTTCTCTGCCATTTCCCCTCTTCCTTTTATCACGGTTACAGTTTACGGTTATGTATCTGCCTCTGGACAAAGCAAGGTCTAATTAGCTACAAGCCCCTATTTATCATTTATCATCAGCTAAAGTATGTAGCAACAGAGAATAAATTTGATTTTTTTTTTTCCAAGGAGGATCTTCAACTTCTGCCAACAGCATTAACAATCTGTAAAGTAATGAGGTGCTGTTGATGGTCTTAGACAGGTCTAGACAAAAACATAATTGCCTTCTGTGCTGTTATAGTTCATTAAGGCAGACGCGTCGTAGCCCAAACCTCTACATCGCGAAGTGTGGCTCAGTCCAAAATACTAACAGCGGAGGACAGCATGGACCCCTGACCTCTCCTGCTGTCCCGTGGATAGAGCCAGAGCGTTTAATGGGGCAGTTCCACGTCTCTCTCGGAGCAATTCCTGCAGAAAAACAGGGCGATTAGCCCGCACTTCTGGTCGACGTTTTCTCTCTGTTGCTGCAAGTCACGGCTACATTAAAAGGCCCATAAAAGAGCCTGCCGCATGGGCTGTGTGCGATTATCAGCACGCAATTACAGAGCAGGGAACACGCCCGGGTCAAACCATATGCAAAGAACAAAGCTCCACCAGCCCCGAAGGTGGCCCTGGTATCGGAGGGTACGGTCGGTGCCAATTAACACCAATTACCGGTGCCACGTTCCTCCTGGAGCGAGGCTTACGGTAACCGCGGAGCTGGAGGATCTGCCCAGGGACCCAGCAGTGGGATCCGTGGGTTGTGCCTACAGGAAACCCTCTGCAGGGAGAGATCAGCTGCCCAGGTTTGGTCTGCCCTGATGCTATCTCAGCCTCCTAACCCCAGAACCGCTTTCCTAGGCTGAAACCACGGGGCAGCCCCACCAGACGTGCTGGGGGCTGGATTGCCAGCTGGGGCTGGGCCGGGACGGGGTCTGCATCCCCCAGCACCGTCCGTGTGTGCCAGGGCCGCAGGAAGGGACAGGGGAGCTGCCCAGGCCTCCAGGACGGGAACGCCCAGGGCAAGCTTAGGGTGCATTCCACAGGCAAGTAACAGGTTACCTGGGCTGGGGGATTTTTTCCCCCTACTTTCTCCCAGGACCTGTTAACCCCATCCTTTCTCATGCAAAACACCTGGTCGCTTCACAGAAGCTTTCGCTGCACGAGGTTCTTGGAGGAAGGGGTGGTACGGGGGGCTGGAAGCACAGCCCCTGCACCTACAGGCACGCGGGGTGGCTCGGTGTTGCACCTCGTCCTGCAGCCCCAGCCCTGCACGGATTGCACACAGCAACAAACACTCGCAGCTCCCACCCCACTGAAGGGATGTTGCTTGGCCACTTTTCCACTAAAACACAATTGCAGCCTCAGAGAAGTGCCGCCGTGTCTGGAAATAAACGTCTCCAAAAACTCATGAGCTCTTGTGATTTATTTTTTTTTTTTTCCTCGCAGAACATCAAAAACTGCTCGTGGAAAAGGGAAAGCAACCCAAGACACTTCCATCTAATTAACCCAAACCACACTTTTAATCAGAGTTTGCCTGATGAGACCTGTTTACATGTTTGCCATTGTTCACGGACCGCGTTCATTAGGCAAGCGGTGTTAATGACGATCCCATGTCAGGAACTGGAATCAGAGGGGAGGGCGAGTGCCGGGTTTCCCTGGCGTTGGCCCATGGGACTGCTCCCTGGCCGCACGGAGGGGCTGCCAAGCACACGGCCGTCCCCTCTTTGGGAAGGGAACAACAAGAGGCAAACTAACACAAATAAGCAAAATGCTTTAAAGGAGGAGATCAGAGGCTTTCATCTTGGAGGAGAACAAAGCTGCGCCCTGGAAAACGGAAAGGCAGCAAATCTAAAGCTGAAAAAATAAACATGCTTTCACCCAAAACAGAGCTGGGGGCAGGCTCTGTGCACGGTGCAGGCTGTGAAGCCCACGGGTGGGTGCTGCCCCCTCCCCCTGCCCCAGCATGCAGGGAGAAAGCGGGATGCCCCTTGTGAAAACCCAGCTTGCTCTTTTCCTGCTGGTTATCTGGGATTTCCAGCCATTCGGGAGAACGCGTTGCCTTCCCCTTTGGCTTCACAAGGCCAAACAAAGTGGTGTTGCTCACTAAAAAAGGCGCTGCAGAGCGGGACGTGGGCTGCGAGCCCCCAGCGCACCCCCAGCTCCCTGCAGCAAGCTGCTGCCACCGGCTCAGTCCCCGGTTCCCCCCCCGGGATTACAGCCTGCTCTCCTCTGGACACAGCACCAGGACCTGTTCCTCCATCCCCATCGCCACCAGCACCTTAGCTGGGCCCAGCCCCAGCCCCAGGATTTGGGAATTCTCGGGGCTGGAAGGGACCTGGGCAGGGCGCGACGCCCCGAGTCCGGCCAGAGCTGCAGGTGCTGGGGGTCCCAGGGGCTCACCGGGGCTCAGCCTGCGGTGACAAAAGCTTCCCTCTAATAAGCTTAATAAATTACTTTCATACCCTACACAGGCTGAAGTCCCATGCAAATTCATCCAAGCACTCCATCGTTATCTCTGCGCTCTAATTAGGCTTCCCAGCACCGAGAGCTGGGTGGAGCCGGTGCAGGGCCATTCGTTATTCCTTAATGATGCTCTCCCTTCACGGTAACAGCTACGAGGGTTGGCGGTGTGTACAGACACAAAGGGCATCTCGTTTTGTTAAACGCAACCCTTGATCTTTCCTTTTTTAAAAAATAAAAAAAAAATAAAACGAAGTCTGGGATGGGCATGGCATACAGGGATCACCTTATCGCTGCGTCTCCCAACGAGCAGCTCAGCCTCTCGTGGCGCTCCTCGGAGCAGCGCTCCCAGGCTCACAGCTCTGCAGCAAAGGAGCCCCGTAAGGCAGAGGAGGCAGCCGCAGCGCTGCTGGCATCTCTGGGGCCGGCACTGGAAAAACACAACCGGATTTTGAGACCGTAAAGTGCGCAAGCTTCTGTTCCCATTAGCGCCGCGCGCTCCTTCCCTGAAAGGTTTCCTGTGATACAGCTTGAGTTGTAATTAAGAAGACCACAGTCATTTGCCTAATGGTTTTAAAATTGCTGTCTCTCCCCACATCTGTTGGCTTGTTTCTCGTGGACTGCTGGTATCTCGGGTCACGGACCGTGTGCCAGAATCAGCGGCGCAGGATGTGCTGCCGGGATGTTCCAGGTCTGGTAAACCTATCATAACCTATCATAAACCTATAATAAACACATCAATGCCAGCTCCAGACACGTCATGAGAGCCTCCCGCATTTCCCCCCTAAGAGCTTGCCACCAATGCCTCCAAGCTCAGTGGAAAAAAATATATATATTATAAAAAAATATATATAAATCTTATTATAACTCAGTAACCAGGTACTACCAAAGAAACCCTTCCTTATGCTCTTCCCTGCAGCTAGCAACAGGCAGATGGCTGCAGCCTCAATGAGAAATTTTGGTTGCAAGTGGGAGAAGAGATGGAGCCACAGCCGTGCTCCCACCCCAGCCCATGGGCACCCGGCCCTCGCCCTGAAAGGCCCACAAAGAAACAAGACACGGCAGCACTTTAAGTGAAAAATGGCATAAATCATGCATATGCAAAGTCCTTCGGTAATTAATGTCACCGGTGATATGTCTGGGAAAGTTGCACCTCAGCCTTGCCCGATGTTCTGCTAATTAAGGGCTTATTTTGTTATGGGAAGCCCTTTGTGTAAGATGCTTCACACAATCCAGCCTGCATTTTATGACCTGTGGGCTTCACCAAGTGAGTAAACTGATGATCCTGGATTGTGCAATGCTCATTAAATGTTAATGCTACGTGCATTTCCACCCCTGCATTTGGAAGGCTACTAATCATTTTTCTAATAATTGTCCGAAGCGTCTGTTCACCCAAAACTCTTTACCGAAACGAGAACACAAGAGCTGCCGCTGCGCGGCCCTGCTGGGACCTCTGATTTCATATAAGCAAATTCTGCAAACTTTATTCGCTTGTTTGATATTCCGCAGACGAGTCCTTGCACTGATTAGGAGCCCGCTTTTGTAGACCTCGAGCTTTTTGTAGACCAGGAGCAGCAGTTAAGGCACGGCACGTCGTACCTGGCCGAGGGTGAGCCCCTGGTTGTTTCCTAGGACAGCGGGAGCAGATTCTCCCCAAAACCAGGGCTTCGGGGAGCCCCGTGGCTGCACCCTGCCCCGGAGCAAGCGGTGCTCGTAACCCAGGGTCTTTTCTCTGCTGGTGAGATAAAACAAAACCTGCAAAGGAGGGAGAGCGGTGGAGGCCGAGCAGGCTGGGAGCAGGCAAACCCCGCGCAGCCTGCAGCCGTGCTGAGCAGGAGCTGAGGCACTGAGGACAACCCCGCCGCCCATCTGCATTTCTGGGGAAATGGGGAAAAAAAATTACTCACGTAAAAAAATGCCACGAGGTGACGTCATCGATGGCTATCTTAACGTAGGAGCGGAGAGACCGAAGCGAGGCTGCAGCCTCCCCCTGCCACCGTCCCCAGCCGCTGGCGCTCGCTTTGTTTTGTTCCAGGCACAATGTGTGCGTATGTGGGATTTTATTAGACTGTGCCAAACAATTCTAATTTATTCCTGCCAGCTAAAATGATAATTTCTCTCCACTCCTGTTTTACTAAATTGCTACCTTTATTTTTGCAATGTGTATATAATTACCAAATGTTACTAGATTATACCCAAAATTTCTCTCCTTGGAATAGCGGGGATGTCTACTCAGTGCTGTCAATTTTTTTTTAAATGTTATGATTGATAAAATTAAACTGTGAAGCAAGGCATGAAATCTGTCTCATAGATACAATTTTTTTTTGGCAATAGGAGAAAACAACGCCAGTCATAGAAAATTTCACGAAATGATTCACTGGAGAACGGAGGGAACTTGTGTTTTTTGCTCGAAGAACTTAATAAGACATCCACAGCAACTCCAAGCTGTATTGTTATATTCAATTACTTATGAGGCCCCAAGTTTCTCCACTTTAATTGCTCGAAGCAGGGAAGCTTTAGTCACAGTGTAATGTACCCAGGCATGTATGGGGTTTAATGAATCATACTAACTCTGCACTCCAAGCAATTAGGTAAATCTAGCTGTTAGTTAGTGAGGCATAAAATAAATTTAATCTCTCTTCTAAAAAATCAATTATAGTGCTGTAATGTATAATTCAATTTGGGTCATGCTACATAAATTTTCTGTTTTTAGTATGTTTTTAAACCGCTTGTTATTGGATTTCGCGAGCCGCGTGTGTGCGGGTGCGCCGGGGGCACCTCGCCCTTCGGGGCGCACGGCGGTGTCCCCGTGCCCGTGTCCTCGGGGTCACCGGAGGGTGGGGGTGCTGCCACCCCATCACTCGTGTACCTGCTGCTTGCCGTTCTCCTTTACTGAGCCCAAATCCACGTGTTGGTGGAAAACCACCCAGCACGTTGCCAGAAGTGCGGCAGCGCACCCTGCACCGCAGCGGTGGCACCCATCCTGCCCCACCTCCAAGATGCTGCAGCATGGCCTGGGGAGCCCGGGGGCTGCCCCAGCACACCCCCACACCCCGGTCAGTTTTGGGGACCCTGCAAACCATGAGCCCAACCCCGGGGCCGTGCATTAGCAGTGGGTTGCTTCGGGCACCCTGAGAGCCCTGGATGAATGCTGGGCAGTGGGAGCTGCACCGCAACACCACGCTGTGCCTCCCTAAAGAGGTTCTGTGCCCGGACGTCAGATAAAAGGACGTCAGATAAAGCCCTGCGGGAACAAAACCTCAGCTCGTAGCACCCAACGGAGCAGGGCGCCGGGAGGTGTGACCCTCAGGGGACGGTTCACGGGGCGCTGGGTGCGGAGGGCAGTGGTATGTGAGCAGGAGGCGCCCTGGGTGCGGCAGGAGCCGCTCGGCAGCTTTGTCAAGAGGTGAGCACATGAGTCACGGGCTAACGCTGCAACCTGGGCAATGCTCGGCGCAGAAAGCACCCACGCTGGTGGTGGTGCGGGAGCAGCAGTGCTTTCAAGTAGCACGCACAACTGCAACAGGCTGCGAGTGCCCTCCGGCATCTCTTGAGCATCGTCACTGCTCCGCCAGGGCAGGATGAGGCCACCTGGCCGGAGAATGGGCCAGCACCTCGCTGGGTGCTCCCTGGGGAGCAGCACGGAGCGACCTGCCTGGAACGTGCTCCGCTCCTGACGGCTGCCTCTGCTGCTCCTCCTGCCCCCGGGTCTCCCGAATGGATGCAAATCTGCTTTATTTTCACATGAAGGAAAAGAAAGCCTGAGCTGGCTCCTTGACAAGACCAAATCCTGGAAGACTGTGCATTTAAAAACACGCTTTTCCAGAGGGGCTGAGATGCAATGTCTGCAGAGCTCAGGTTTTGCCCAAGCAGGTGAAACTCCGGCATCTCACCTCGGTGAGGCACCCGTGGCCATGTGCAGCCCACGGGGACAGCGCGAGGGGGCTCGGGCACCCCATGGGGCTCACACCTCTGGTCCTGCTGGGCTGCCACGCACATGTCCCAGGTGCTGCCGGTACGTGAGCTCACTGGCTTCGGCTCTCAGCATTTCCGACGTCTGGCTGATTTGCTGTTACGAGAGAAAAGCTGAGCGGGGACCTCAGCGTATGGAGTTAAAGAGGGTTCAGAGCACATTAACAGCTCTGGCATAAAGATTAGCTGGCAATACGAGCAAGCCTGATTCACCACTAAATGGAGAAATTGGAGGCATAAATTCTGCATCATGTTGCTCGACGTAATTGAAATCTATATTGTGACTGGCGTGCCGATAAAGCAGCGCACCGCGGCGGCATTTCAAAAACTCTCAGGGATGCGCCGTTTTGCCCTCCAAGCAGTCAGCGGAGCCTGAGCAATAAAGACATATGAATTGTCCCGATTTATATCCTTCTAAAGACAGCTTCTCCATTTTGCAGGCACTTGGGTAAAATAAGCAGGCGTCCCCGATGGCAGCTGATGGTGCAGACGATGCAGAGGGAGCCGGGACAAGCACAGGGGGAAGCGGCAGCGCTGAGGCGTGCAGGGAGGACCCGATGGTGCCCCTAAGGTGGGCACAGCACAGGGGATGGAGGTGGGACACCCCCAGCTCCGTCTCGTTGGCCCCATTGCCAGCTCTGCCTCACACGGCGCTCGTGGGCATTTTTGGGATGGACGGAGTCATCCCAAACACGCCGGGGTGAGAGGCTCCGAGGGGTCCCCACGGTGGGGGCACAGGGTGGGGGCTGCGCACCCGGAGAGCTGGAGCCCGCCTCTGCTGCCAGCACCGCCGCACGCGCAGCCCGGGCACGCAGGCAGCACACTGCTTAATCTTCTAATTAAGCTTCACTTCTCAGTGGGTGAGCAGGGCTTCGCAGTTTATTAAAGCCTTTCCTCTTCTGATAATCTTCTCCTCTGGTTGCTTTTTTTTTTTTTTTTTTTTTGGTGGGGGGAATGTGTCTAAAGCTCTCTGCAGCTGTCTCGGTGATGACAAAACAAATTCTGCCAGCCATTTTTATACTGACAGGTATTCCCCCCCTCCCCCGCCATGTCTCATTTTGAAATTAAAATAATAGTAGATATTTACGTTCATTCGCATCAGACGTATTTCCCACACCCTGTCCACTCCAAAGCTTTTCATACAGCTTTGCGCTCACTGTTTAGTACCTTTATTGGTTGGTCAAATTCTAGAAACTTCTGTTTGCGATCCACAGCCCCTTCAGGGCTTCAGAGAGAGTGGCTGGCTCACGAATACCCGAAATAGGAGGTCGGAATAATTAAAGGACAGACTTGCTGCACGCGGACCTCAGCGTTACATACCGTCTGGCTTGATCCATGAGATAAGTGTTATTTAAAATCCATCAGCCAAGTGCAGATTTTATTATAACCTCCCAAACAACCAAAAAAAAAAAAAAAAAAAAGCTGTCAAAACAAGCACTCGCTATTGTCGGGCCGTTTCAACTTGTTGCCTAGCACTTTTCCCACCGCCCCGCCTGCTCCTCGGTGAGCTTCGTGGAATTTCCCCCGCGCCTTGCGAGCAGCGGGCAGGTGCCGGCTGTGGCCGAGGGCTCAGCGCCGCTCCTGCAAACGCGACGTGTTCAGGGGCTCTGCGGGAGCAGTTTTCAGTGATGTTTCCACCAAAAGGGCTGAGCGAGGGGGGAATGTTTGCTTTTATAATGTAAACTGAAATTACAGCGCTCCCCCCGCTGACACGTACAGGTTCGGGGCACCTTATCTGCAGCTGAGCCGGGGCGCAGATCCTGGCCCTGGGCTCTGCTCTGTCTGCAGCACACCGGGAGAGGTGTTTTCTGCAGGGGAAGGGAATCGCAGGGGTTTTCCTCAACCCGAAGGGCTGAGAATCGTTCTGCAGCTGTGAGCTACAAGGCAGAAATGTCCCTGCGCAAGAAAAGGCAGAAGAGAAGAGCCAGGGAAATGGCACGGATTTCTGCGGCTGCAGTGCACCCAGGGGTGCCAGCCCAGCCCACCTGGCACCCGAGCAATTGCACCTCAATTCGCGGAGCTCTGGGGCATCCGCTCGCCATCCCCAGCACGGGAACTGCGGGCGGCGAGTACCGCGACGCCCCGATTTCGGTAACTTGTTGATTTATGATTTAAAAGCTCCCGAGCTAAAACGCGTGGCCTTAAATTACAGCACCAAGCAAGGCTTCCTGGAGGAGACAGGCATTTGCACGCTTCAGAAGTCGGGCTTACGTGGCTTTATCCCTGCCGCCGTGATCTAATTATAACCCCAGAGGAGACCTTGCGCCCGGTGTCACGGTGAGCGCCAGGTCGGGCCCGGGTGGGTCAGGGCACGAGGAGCACGAGGCGGTGGGGCTGGGGGTGGCAGCAGCAGCAATTGCACAACAAACGTGTGGAGAGGGCTCTCAGGAACGGGAGCAGCCCCATTTTCCTGCCACGCTGAAACTGCCAAAAAATCAGTCTTTAAAGGCAGCCGGTACCTTCACCGCTGCTATCAAGCAGGGGAGCTTTTAATCAGGGCAATAGCGGACGATAAATTAGGAGGGAATTATTGCAAAATAATTGTTAAGCTCTCCGAGTTCCTAAACTCGGGCAGACCTTTCCCATCCTTTGATGTCACTGAGTTTTAATAAGCCCTGGATGAGATCCAGGACCACAGGGTATATGTGAGAAATTTTGCGTATAAATACATAATTGGCATGTGTAGAAATGCCTGCACGGACGGACACACACACGCACTTGTATTGTGCTGCAACATTAATAGCACGTCCAGAACTGATATGCTGCTAAATAGCATTTCTTGTCCTGGGATCCTATTTTCACACTAGCAGCAAATATGACCTTTGTCTGCGGCTGCCAGCTGCTTATAATTTTGACAGATGCAAGCACATTTCTGGGAAGCTGTATCCATTCAGTGGCTAAAGATCAACAGGCTCTGCTCAGGCTTTAGTAAGATTGATTGGCTCAGGAAAATCCCATTTGCAGCCCTAACTGAGAATAGGTTTACCACGGAGAGGCGTTAATGACTTTGATATCAGTGATCTAAATATGTCAACCTGCGACTCGTGTTGGTATTAAGGCACACTATATTTATACAAAACAGCCATTAGCAGAATGCTAATTAATGTGATTCAGTTTCCAAGTAAATCTCGGCTCTTCCAAGCGGTGTAATGCTAGACTTTATTTTAATCTCCTTGGAATTGCAGGGTTGCTGCTGCGCCTGGCCATTCCTCGGGATTAGCCAGATTTATTTTTGCTGACGTTTCGCCGAGCACCCTGGGTCGGGAGCGCCCGCTGCCGGGTGCCGTGCAGGGAGAGGCAGCTGGGTGCCCCCTGGCAGCTCCTACAGCAGCACCCAGCCGCACCTCAGCACCCGTTGTCTCCTTGCACAGGGGTCCCCGTACGCTGAACACCTCCTGGATGCCTGCTGTGGTTGGGCTGAGTGCTGGGAAAGAGACGAGCTGGAGGTGACGGCGGCGCCACACGTTGTGCCAGGGGTAATTTTTCTGCACGGTGCTCTGGAATTTTCTCCTGCACTCATGACCTGAGTTGGTCTGCAGCTGTAAGGGGACGTCTGTCCCCTGCCCCATCGTTACAGCTCGTGGCTCGGCCCCTACGCCGGGAGCAGGATTGGCCCCGCTGCCGTGGGCACCCAGGGGCAGCGGCAGCAGCTCCAGAAGCGCAAGCGAGCGTGCGGAGCCCGGGCATCCAGCTGCGCATCCTTCCTATCAGCAGGTCATTTTGTGCCTTGTTATAAAGCCAATGAGACCTGTGGGAGAAGAAGAAATAAAAAGCAAACACATAGCACTGCTGAACACATTACATACTGAGGCGTCAGAAAACTGGTGCCAGGAAGAAGATTAATGGAGCAGAGCTGCAAAAATAAGAAAGAAAATGAAAACTGGGTGAGAACAGAGCTGGTAAAATGTTGTGCTGCTGCCAAAGTGCCTGCCCCCAAATACACCGGGTCACAGCCACAGGCTGGATGCTGCTGTTAATGGAGGAAGCTCGACCCCTAATTCTTGCTGATGTTCTGGGCAGCCTCTGACATCAATCTCATTAACAGCATTAAATTAGGACAAATGAAAGATATTTTTCCCCTTAAAAAAAAAAAAAGTGAACAAGTGGCTTGGAATGGGCTGGAGCAGCTATCCAGAAGCAAAACAAAAGCTGCTTCTTTCTACAAGCTGCACACATCCTCTACTTCAGCTGCTTTGGGAACAATGGGGCAAACTCTTATGGGGGGGACTTCGCTCAAGAAGCTTTCAGCTTCCTTTTTGCTGAACTTGGTGGTGATAGATGGCGTTGGCTTTTTGCATTGCAATACTGAAGGATGCTGTAGGACTTCAAGAAACGTATATGTCAGGCCAGCGTATCACGTGCTCTGCCAAAATCCCTATTAGCAAACAGACAGATTTGGGGGGCGCCGATGTCGGCGCTCGCTGCACCCCCTCTGCAGCACAGCCCAGCACCGCGGGGCGTGCTGCTTCCAGCCAGCCTGGGCTGATCTCATCAATGTGCTAAAGTCATTACGGAGGGAACTGTGGGAAATATTGGTTTTTCATTACAGCCGAGACTTTTTTTCGAACTCGTGGTGTTTGAGAAACGCGCTCCATATATCATGCTATTGTCCGGCCGCAGGACGAGTGCCAGCGCACGGGCACGCGCCCCGCTTTAAAGGCCGAGGAGCCCCATATGCACGTTGGAGCTGACACAGCGCGTCTTCAGCCTGGGGGGGGCACACGGGACTGTCCCACCATCGTGACGAGGTGACAGCAGGCGAAGCCCAATCCCTGCTTGTACATCAGCAGCCCCCTGGGCTTTGCTGCTGCTCTCTGCAGCGGGGGCTGCTGCTACGCCCAGAGCCAGCGCTGCTCCCGAAGGTCTGCACAGGTTTTGCGTGAGGACGCACAGAGCTTTGTCTCGGGGCTGCCTTCAAACCACGCTCCCTTCTCACCACGATGCCTCTGTTTTTGTGGCTGCACCAATGCAGCAACGGTGCAGGTGTGGGAGCGGCAGCGCGCAGTCCCAAACACCCGTCAGCCGCTTTGCTCAGGGCAGAAACTCCCATTGCTTTGCTTCTGGTAACAATCAGCAAAATAAAAACCTGATTTTTCTACCGAGCCAGAGGAGCCTGGAAAGTGCTGAGGCACTTTAACAACAAGAAGTGTTGGGGCAGTTCCAGCATTCCTCCTTGTAGCCAAAAATAAAATTATAAACCCCGGCAGGGCTGTGTGTCCGAGGGCGCGCGGGAGCTGCGGCGCGGCACTGCCGGGCACCGGAGGAAGCCCAAGCCCAGCTCCCCAGCCTGGGTGTCCGAGGTCTGACAGCCCGGTGCAGGCAGTCCAAAACGCTTTCTCCTTAAATGACATGTTTAAGGGAAGGTCCCCTGTTGCTGGAGACGGGGCCAAACCCCTGGCTGACGCCCAGCTCCAGCCCGGCCAGCGCCAGTAAGCGCGCGTTTTTGGCTCATTACGTCGCATTTTCACCCAGGGCAGTGCCAGAACAATCCTCCGCAACGGGAAAGGCGCAGACTGTGCAAGCCTCTGCCCTGATGGGTTGGGGGGGCTCGGCCGGGCTGGGGGGCCAGCCGGGGCCTGGGGGATGCCAGCTGGGGTCAGCCACCCTTGTCGTCGCTGCCACGGTGCGCGGGGATGCTGCCAGCAAGGTTTGCGCGTGGGGCTGTCACCGCACGAGCTGTGACGTTAGAGGAGCCCGGTTCCCTCCCACCTGGAGCATGAACCAGACCAAAAACCTCCAGACAAGCAGAGCTGCAGCTGCTCGGGGTAAGCAGGGAGTCCCCGGGGGTAATTAAAGGTGTGGGGTGCTCACGGGAACCCTGGAGGCAGTGTGTGGGGCCGGACATGGGCTGCCTGCAGGGATGTGCGCATCCTGCTGCAGCTGCTCGCTTCGGCCCTGGTGCTGCAGGGGGAAACGTGCTGGTCCACTGCAGAGCAGGACCATGCGCAGCCCTCTCTCTGAGCCCCTTTATTCCCCTCTCCTGGCAGGGATTTCTCCGGTGTTTCCCCTTTTTAGCAGCTGCCACGGTTCTCGGGATGGAGCCAGGTAACTGCAGGGCCCCCCGTCGTGCCCGGCGCAGCCCCGCGGGAAGGCGCAGCCATCAATCTCCTGCGGATCTGCCGGGGCTCACCGTGACCCCAACGTGTGTCTGCTTCCTCCTGCTGCCGACACGACTACCGCCGCACCCGGCAGCCGCCGCACGCTGACAAGCTGCGGGAGGGGAGAAACATCTGGCTCCGCTCAGCGCCTCGGCCCGGATGTATATAACATAGGATCCCCGCTCCAGCTGCACTTCAGCACTCATGTGCTCGCTGCCTCCCCAGCCTCGCAGCCCTCCAGAAAACAGCAAAAAAAAAAAAAAAAAAAAAGGTGATTTAATGCCCCGAAAGCTGCAGAGAGGCCTGAGAGGCGGCTGCAGTGCGCGGCACAGCGTGGTTGGAGCAAATATGGGCTCAGAAAACAGGGATTAGGAGCACATAATCCTGCTCTCCATGCATCTCTGTGCTTGAATCAGCTTTCCAGCTCCTCCAGCCGTGGGCCATGGGACAGGCGGGTGGCCGGGATACCGATGGCTTCATTCACAGCCCTGCTGTGCACCGGACACAGAGGGCGGATGGGGAGGACCCCTCTAATCAGGGCCAGCTCCCCGTTAGTGCTGTGGAAGAGAGGCCCCTCCTATATCACCTCCACATTCCCCTTCCTGGGCTCCTCAGGAATGAGAAAAATTTTCCTGGGAAAACTGATTACAGAAAGCTGACATCTGGGATACACCCCTGGGATAAAATAAAGAAAGGTGGGGCGGCGTGGAAGGAACGGGCTGGTGAATCACCGACCGTGTGCCCGTCACCGGTAAAAACCTTTTCAAAGAGAAACCACCCTGAAATTCAGCAAGTTTACGCAGCCCCCCGCAGCACCCTGCTCCCTGGGGTCCCAGCAAAGCCCCCACCCCGTTCACCGGGAAAAGCCCTGGCTTTTGAGGTCCTCTCTGCGCCCAGCGCTCATCAAAACCTGCCAAATCCCTGCCACCACCAAAAAGAAAACGCAGTCACAGCCCCGGGTTGCCTCGCCACCTTAAGGGACGCGATGCAGACGTTGGGGAGAGGTGCATCAGGAGGCCTTTCTGCGGAGGCCATAAAGTTACACGTGTGTGGAAACAGGATCAAAGGCAGGAGCGTGGTTTCCAAGCAGAGGCTTTAATCCCGACCTGGGAATTGCGCCCCGCGCCCTGCTCACGTGCAGGGCGCCTGAAGCCAGCTGAAACCGCCGAGGTCCCAGCAGCGAGTGCTGGGCACCGACCCACTCCCAAGGGGGTGCACGGCCCCAGGGGACACCCAGCTGAATGCTGCTCCTGAAGGCAGAAGCAGCCCCCCGATGGCTTTCAGCACCTCCGCATTCCCAGTATTTTCCCCGGGAGGCTCCGTGGCTGCGGCTCGAGGCTCTCCGGTTCCTCGAGGCTCCCCCTGCACAAGCGGCACGATGGAAAAAGTCCTCAAAGCACGAGGCGAGCGGGTGGCAGCCAGGGAGAGCCCACACCGAGCCTGGTGCTGGGGGGCTTCGCATCCCACAGCGGTTCTGGATGGGAAGAGCAGAGCTGGTACCATCAGAGGAGCATCCCCGAGCTGCCAGCAGCGCCGGCACCGCCTGACGAAGCACAACGATGCTTTTCCAACTGCTCAGACGCAGCCAGCGATATTTTCAAAGCCCTTGCTCTCCTAATTGTCTCTCCGCTCTGTTTTCTAATCTGAGATGTCTTAACACAAACAATTATAGCCGAGTAACTGATTAATCATTCAAATGAAATTGAAATTGAGTAAGTGATTTAATATATTTAGATAACGCACATGTGCAACAGAAAAAAAAAAGCGATACTTATCTACAATTGTCACTCAAAATGGATGAGTTTCAATTATTTGTGTGGGAGAAAACAGAGGTATAAAGATCAGAATCCAAATTATTGTGTAAACTGTTGACATTCTGAACACTGTTATTTAAATGCCATTAAATAGATATTTAAATGAGAATGAATAATTGCATCAATAATTCATTTGCAGCTTAGAAAGGAACTTTTGCACAACGTTACCCAGTGGGAACGGGGCACTTTGGCTCTGGATCTTTTCCGCGTTGTGGTGGAGGAAGGTTCTCCAAAATCCTTGCTGGTCCCTGCAGACCCAAAGGCAGACGGATCCCCAGCCTGCCCCGATCCATCTGCACAGTTCCAAATGCACGGCCAGCTGGTCAATGCTCACGCACCGTCGGGCTAAATCCGCCTGGCTTTCAACCAGGGGGACCTCAGAGCGGCACGGTGCAGCGACTCACAGCAGTGCAGGGTAAAGGTGCTGTATTTACACGCACACAGAAAAAATGGAGCTGGCCCCACAGCTTGCCTCCCACGGAGCCTGCCGGGCCCCGCAAGGCGGCTGCACTTGATGTCATCTCCCGTCTCGTGGACATTTTGGGGCACGAAGGCGGCCGTGCCATTCCGCCCGCCTTTCCCCTAGCAAAATCACTGCTCGCTCGCTCGTGACTTGCTGTGCCACAGAGCGGTGCGTGCCTTGATGGGGTTATTTGAAAAGCGATTAGAAGAGGATCCTCGTAACAGTATGCCAGCTAACGTGTGTGTCCTCCGCCTGCCAGCCACCACTTCGCTGCCTGCCCGCAGGGGACAGCGAGCGCCGTGAGTCACGGCACAGCAGCCTCTGCTCCCTGCGGCAGAAAGCCCCGCCAGCACCCACTGCCTGAGCGGGATTGGGAAAGACCAGCACGTCAAAACAACCCAGGGGCTGATGCATCCCTTGCCTACAAATTACATTTTAATCTGGATCTTTTAAAAAAATCCGAGGCATTTAAAAGAAAAGCAAGCCCACCCGTGTTTACAGCATATTACATGATGGGGCGAGGAAGTATAATTCGCTAAGCGCTGCTTCTTTAAATAACGCACGCTGTCACGGAGGTATGTGGCAAGAAGTAACCCAACACAGCCTTCTGCAACAAGACGCAGCATCAGACATTTAATAGAAATAGCTTTAATGCCGGCTGTCAGTGAAAAATGTAGATAGCAAGTGTGTGACTTCAGTTGCTGCAACGGGTAAGGAGCGGCGCGGGCGAACGCCCGCCTGCCGGTGGGTGCAGACAGCCCCGAGCCCGATAAGCCGCCCGGCCTCGCCATCAAATTCCTATGTGAACATGAAAGGCCTTTGGCAATGGGCAGAGACAGACTGAAATGCAAAACTGTTCGAGCGGTGGGGATCTTCTCAGCCGGCCTAGTAGGAGAAAAACAAGGGGGATGCTGCGGACACCCCTCGCCTGCGGCAGGAAGGAGCGCGATGCCACGACGCATGAGCAGAGCCACCCAAAAACAGCAGCACTGGAGCTCGGCAGCACCTGAGCCGCCTTTCTGCCACGTTAATGACACCCCGGAGGCACCAGCGGGTGTTTTCCCACCGTATTACGCTCACAAAGCATCCCGCAAGAGCCCAGCCCTGCAAAAGACACCGGTGGCTGCGGGGGAAAGGCGGCTCACCGTGTGGTGTTTGCTGTCCAGAGGCAGGGGAGGAGGCACAATTATTATGAAATAATTGGGAAACCATCGTCTGCTGTCTCAAACCAGGCATCTCTGTTGAGCAACAGCGCTTCTCAGGTATGAAGACCCACAGGTCTCGACACAGCGCGTCGTCTCCGAACGGCCGGGCGCTGCTCCTTGGCTGCTACTCGGAATATTTCAGGCTCTGCGCACGTCTTCCCAGCGGGGAGAGGCCACCAGCGGCTGCGGGTTGTCAGCTCCTCCAGTAACAAATAGCTGCCCAAGTTCAGAGATGGACGAGATCAGGCCCCGATGTTCCCTCCCAGGTGAAGCACGAGGGCACGTACCTGCTGCGCTTCGGTGTCACGGCAGCCTGGCAGGAGAGCTGCGTGCGGCTCTGCTGCTGCTGAGCATTGGCACAGCACAAGAAACAGGGTGAATGCTACGGAGGTGGGTTGGGGTTGGGTTTTCGGAGGCGAAGGAAGCAGCAGGGACAGCTCAGCCCCGGCACGAAGGCTCTGCCCGCGGCGGTGCCCAGCACGGCGCTCGCGGTGCACCTACTCGCGTTTCCACGGCGCAAGGTGGATATATATTACTTAGCACTGCTGCGTTAAAAATATGATTGTCAGCCTCTGTAATTTTCCAGTGACAGCTCGAAAAGAAACAGCTGAGCCACAGAGCTCCAGCTCCACATGCCATCTATTTCTACTGTCAGCTCCAGAGAGATCTTAATTATAATGGCTTTTGGTGCTCATTCCTTCCTAATGCTGTAACAGGGAGATGATTGCAGCCGTAAATGAGCGATCAGTCTATTCCCTGCTGGGTAGTAAAGCTGGTTGTCAGGCTGGGGAGGGACGGCACGCACGAAACTGTTCCCCAGTTACAGTTCACTTTGCACACTCTATATAAAATTGAATTTGGCTTACTCATAGCTGCAAGTTACAGGGCGCGCAATGGTAATTGCACCGGCAACGGCGAGTGAGCGAGAGGTTTAATTGGCTGCACAGTCTGGAAACTGCACGGATCAGTTTTGCATCGGCTATAAATACGGCCGATGAGCCTGGCCCCGAGTCTTGGGCTTTCCAAACACCGGGTCGGGTTTGTTGTTCCCTTATCGCTCCTCCTCGGAGCTGAGGAGCAGCTGCGCCAAGTCAGCAGCTAAACTTATTTGCTTTGCCCAAATTAAGATGAATTGCAGCCAGGGCAAAGATTTCCAGTGCGTGGCTGGTGCCTCTGCCAGGCGCCCTGTCCCCGGGGAGGTGACGGCTGCGCCGGTGGCCCCCGCCCTGCCCGGCCGGATGGGACCCGCGATCTCCTTGCACAGGAAAATGCAGGAAAAAATCACTGAACGCCACTCCCAGACACATTCGCTGTCTTCAAAAATAAAACACGCTTTGAAAATACGTGTTAAAAGAGCTGTGTTATTCACTGGCCTAGACTGAGTCTAACTGTGGAATTTCCTATGCAAAACCAGCAGCTCAGGTCAGAGTTTATCTGTGAAAGTAAAGCACAGACCTCTCCAAAACAGACCCACCTCACCCCCTGCTTGCTCCCTGCTCTGGAAGCAGGGCTCAGAACCAGGGCTGCTGCTTCTTCAGCCGCATCTGGCATCCTGCAGTGCCGGATCCTGCTCCCTGAACTCCTCTTCGCAAATGGAAAGGCTTTTACGCCGTACGGGAAATCACTGAGTGCATGGTCATAGGATAATTATACCCAAAGCCATCTCCGTCCTCAGCCTGACAAGGAAAGCCAGGCTCCTGTGTCTTCTTCCCGATGCTCATGGGGCCGGGGTGACGGATCACAGTGCAGCCCCCACTGAGATGAGTTATAGCCAGGTGGGCATGGAGCTGTCCCAGGGGAGGACACGGTGCGTTCGGATGCCAAAGTCTCCAGGCATTTGCATTTTATCTCCAGATGGCTTTCACTTGCAGTTGTGGGCTGGGTTACCCTGGGAAGTGCTGGAGCCTGGCGCTGTGGGGCGGTTTCACGTATCCCTGCCCCTTGATTCCCACTGCAGGCAACGTACGGCTCAAAGGCGTGGACACAGCATTGCTGAGAGCTTCTGCCCCGGCCTCCTGTTTTCACCGGACCTCAGACACACGCACAGACAGTGCTGCAGCAGAAGCAGGAGGCAGAGCCAGCTCTCCATGACCTTCCGCACGGCGTTCAGTCCCCAAACGTTTCTGCTGGCGCTTTGCATCCTTTGCATCCTTGTATTCGCTCCTCTTACACTGCTTATTTAATTCCGTGCATCCTCCCTGTACACAGGACCCGCTCAGCTCTCCCCTCCTGGAGGAGCACAGCCGGGATGGGGCTGCGGATCCCTAGGGTCCGGCCACAAACCCTCCCCGCAGCCAGCCCGCTCCTCCAGCACAGCCCTGGGCACGGCTCCTCACGCCACGCACACGTCCTCTTGCCTGATTCGGTGCCAGGTTTATTGCCTTCGCAGGAAGCCTGCTATCAAAGTAATAAAATGATTTGCAAAATCTTCAAACGCTTATAAAGGCAGTGATTGATACGCTCATCTGCTGGGCACTTCCTGTCTTTAAAAGTCTGGCTCGTAATCAAAGCATCTCAAAAAAATAAAATTAAAAAAAAAAAAATCTGTAAACACTCCACTCGACGTTTTCGCTGCTTTCTGCTGGCACCGGCAGGATCTGCTCCCTCCCGAGCCGCGCAGCCCCGCCGCCCGCATGGGCAGGCCCCAGCAAATGAACTCGACATTAACTCATTAGCGCCGCGCGGCTCCTTCCTTCCAAGGGCTCGGCAGCCACCAGCTGGCTGCCCCCTTCCCGCTCTGCCCATCCAGAAGGGGCACAGCCCGAAAGATGTTTGCTATTTACCCAGGCTGAGCCGTGCAACATGGGGTGTTTGTTTTCCCTCCTACTCCCGCACCATCCATATGCTTTCTCTGGCACTCCTCCCCTTCCTCCTCCTCCTCTCCCCCACATTTCCCCATACCCACAGCCCCGTGTTTGCAGGGCAATCCCCGCACCTCCTGGGGCTGGGGGCTCCACGTGCTGCATCCCCCAGGCAAACACGGCGACGGTGAGGGCTGCACAGGAGGTGCTGTGCCGAGACAGAGGTTTTCAGCCTTCCATATATCAGGGACTTCATGGCCTGCACACCCAGAAAAAATCACCAGCATCGGGACTGGCCGCCCCCAGAAGCTGCCACCGTCGCGCCCCGGTGAGGGACGGGGAGCAGGCGCCGGTTTGCTTCCTGCCAAAGCCGGTCCCAGGCGACTGGAGCAATTTTACAGATGAAAAGAAAGCTGCGAAACCTCTCGTGGGTCACGGGCAGCAGAGCAAGCTAGCTGCATTACAGCTATTTATGCTTCGGGGCTGCCACAGATTTATGTCTTTGTCACTATATATTGTAAAAAAAAATAATAAATAAATAAATAAAAAAGGAAAGCCGCTTGTCCCCTTCTGAAGTTACAAAGTCAGAAGATCGCTGACTCAAGCACTGAAAGTCCCCGAACAGCCGCTGCTCGTGCAGATTTAGAATCAACCCTAGCCAACCAAAGAGAATAATTATTTCTCTGCTCCGCTGTGCTATTTAAAGTCTGATGAAGTACAAAGACGCTGAATTATGCGCAGAAGAGTTATGCTCACGCGCCGCAAGGTAGCAGCCCCCGATGATAAATAGGCTGGAGGTAAGGTAAGCGCTCCTGCGCCCGGCCCTGCTCTCCCCAAGGACTTCGGCTGGGTGGTGCAGAAAGCAAAGCCCAGACGGGGCAGGGCCCTGACCCTGCTCCTGGCGTCCCCTCGCTGCCGGGGACGTGGGACGTGGGCAGGCAGCGTGGCTGCGGTGACAAGTGTAGGACTGGCCTCAGCACGAGGATGCTCGAATCTGGCCCCCTGAAGGCTTTTAGCACCAGGAATAGCCCTGCCCTTGCACATCCCTGCAGCACGGGGATGGATCCTTGCACCTCTGGAGCTGCAGGTTCATGCCGGAGAGCTGGGCTGCTCCTGTCCCTGCTTTAACCTCTGGTGACAAGTCAGGACGCCGGTGAGAAGTGCTCTCGATGCCTTCACCCTCCCCAGGCCTCAGCCCCAGAGCCGTTTCTCACATCAGTATTACAAGTATGATCCCTCTGTCTGGGTCAGCACAGCTGGAGAGTCCCTCTTACCGATGTGCAAACCAGACAAACCCAACCGCAGCGGTGCAGGGGCATCGGCGTGGCCGCGCACGAGCACTCAGAGCCCACGGGGCTCAGCACCTTGGCACCAGCCCTGACACGCACCCAGCACAGCATCCTGCCCTCCAAACCCCCTGAGCCTCTCGGAAAAGTACCTGGGCTTGCAAAACCAAGCACAGGATGCGGCCCACGAAGTTTTGCACAGCCCGGCCGCCTGGCTGGGGGACGTTTCTCTCCCAAACCCCTTCATCTGCCCCCAAAAAGCCAGGCACTGGGCACGGGGCGGGTGCAGCCGATGGCAGCACAATGCACAGCAAATATAAAATGTTTCAAGGAAGGGGTTTGCTCAAAGCTCGACCACTGCCACATTCCCAAGAGCCCTTTGAGAAGTGCCCAAAAATGCCCGGGGGTGGCACTATTACAAAAAGAACACTCAAATCCGCCCCCTACCACCACTTTTTTTTTTTTTGGTCCTACAGTATTTTATGGATCATTGTCGGTTTTCCCATCTTCTCATAATTTATAAAAATGGCCTGCTTGCTATACTTGGCTTCACCTCAAGTTCAGTAAATCGAGGTATTTAATTAAACACAGCAATTTACCGGCTCTCAGCCCAACTCATAAGAAACTCACGCATCATTTGAGCAGCATTTTCATATACTTTACTTGGAAAAAGTGCAGAGCCAACTTTAACGGAACAAAATACATTTTTCTGGCAAAGCACAAAACCACTTTTCCTCCCTCACAAGCACGTTGCTGCCTCCCCATTAGCTGCCCGGGGGCTACCTGATACGGCCGGGAGAACCGCGGAGCGCAGCTGCAGCGAAGGCAGCAGCAGGTTCTCCATGCACAGGAGCAAAAACGTCACCAGAGCAGCCATCAGCAAGCACTGCACCTCCTGTGCATGTCCGCAGCAGCATGAAGAAGCCCTGCACCACAGCCTTATCCCGGATCGCTCAACAAGAATAAAAATGTTCTGTGGCACACCAACAGAAGCCTTTGGAAGAGTCCAGGTTATGAAGTTTTGCAGGAATACATCTCCTTTACTCTAATAGCAGAGTCTGGTAACGCAGCTAACACCTGCACCCGGGCTGGCCACCCAAAAATGAAAGGCAAGGAAGGTTTCAGGGTGCTGTGTGATGGGACAGACCCGGGAACCACCCGAAATGCCCTCCTGCCCGGGGATGCAGGCTTAAAGCAGCACCCAGCAGGGATGCAGCTTGGGCCAGCCTGGCTCAGCTGAAGGTAAATCAGCTGTGATCTGCAGAAAGGCACCAGGAACATCCAAACATGCAAAGAGCTCTCGCTCCCTGTCCACTGGGATGGTCCCGGGGACCGTATTTGAGTCACATGAAGAGCATCTGCTGGAGATTACACACTGCTTGGCTCTTCCAGCCTCAGGACAGAAGCTGCATTAAGAACAGGACTTGGTTTTCTTCCAGCTTTTTTAGGTTCCCAGGACCATGCTGCCTCGTGCACAGCTCGAGTCTGGGGCAACGTCCAAACAGCAACCTGCCCAGCCTCAGCAGCACGGGCTCAGGGCCTGAACAAAACTGAAATGAAAAGAAGAAAAATGTGCGAGCGACAAACATTCCAGTTTCTACCTCTTGCTTTGAACAACAATGAAGCCATTTTATAAATAAACTCATTAACAACTGCTGTACAGAACCTGTCCAAACGCCTCGTGTTTCTGCATTAGCAGCTGCCGACTCTCAGACGGCTTCATCAGCAGTGCAAGGGATCTGCAATGTGGAAAGATACCACGAGACATCACGGAAACGAAGAGAGGGGATTAAAGCTTGGATCTGGCTTTAAAATCCCGGCTCGGATCTGTATAAATAAATAAATAAATAAAAGACAAAACATGTCTAGCATTTTTTTTTAACTCTTTCTCTCACGGAGACAAAAGAGCACGATGCGTCGTGGTCGCCAGCCCAGGGAGAGCTGGTGGAGCCCAGCTCTGCGCCGCGAGAGCCGTGGCTTTGTGCTGCCCCTGCCCCAGCGCCGCTCCCTGCTGCACGGGGCCCGACGGAGAGACGGAGCCAGCACAGGGCTGCTCGCTTCTCGATCAAAGAGCTGCGCGTTTCGAACGAGGGACCCGAGCAATAACACAACAACAACATGTGCAACTACTTAGAAGTCAATTAATATCAGAGGAAGGACCCTTGTTGAATCCAGCAGAAAGAATGATGGCTACATTTCCGGAATAATGGCTGAAATTTGCCATTGTGTGTCATCAGGAATCATTTAAAATAGTTTTGATCTAAGCTCTTTCTGTCAGGGCCCTAATGAATTAACAGATGACAGATTTCCGTAATGAGAGCCTATGTTTTAAAGACAAGGCTACATTGTTTTTGCTGTACTACTCATATAATTTGGGATGTTTAAAAATAATTACGGCGCAAGATTAATACCTTACAAGTTTGCAGATACTTCTCACACGCGGCGGAAGGCCGAGCCTTCCTTTTGCACAGGTTCAGCGACGTGGCTGGGAACGGGGGCAGCACCCCTACACCCCTACCAGCGTCGTTACACCCTGAATGACAAAATCCGCAGCAATAGCCAGAAAAAAGGAACTCGCTGTCCCACGTCCCCAGGAGGGGGGGGGGTGGGCCTTCACCCTAAGAGCCCCGCAGCCCCTTTGAAAGCCCGCAGGCCGCGCCAGGGCTGGATGCAAGAGGCAACGAGCGGAGCAGCCGTGTCCTCGGGCCTGAGCCGCGGTGCTCGGACTCATTACCGTGGTGCTGGATCACATTTTTCTGCTGTGCAAAGGGACCACAAAGGCATATTATATTCAATGTTAAGTAAACAAACTTTTGAAACTGCCTTTTATTGATTCCATACGGCCATCTGGTTTGAAGGAAAAGGCTCCCTCCCTCTTCCCCCTCCCTGTGAAAATATTCGAAGGTTAGGGACTGGCAGCGGCTCAGCATGGCTGAAAACCACCTAGTTTCCTTTGCGGTTAACAACACAGGAAAACGTCTAACTTTCAGATAAATGTTGGAGGCTTATTTGGTTCACCCATCTGGTAGCCAGCCTGTTCTGCGAAAATTAAAGATATACATATGCAAATATTCACAGTCTGCTTCCAAGATCTAAAGAATTTTTATGATGTAACCACAAAAAGAGGTTATTTAATGTTGACAATATGTAGCAGAGCAAAGCACTATAATGCTGCATATGGTAATGTAACTTATGAAAATGAAGCCGCAGTGCCCTTACAGAGTAATGAAAAGCAGATTTCACCTTGAAGACTATTTGAGCTGTTTAGCTTGTAATGACTTGAAAAAAAAAAACCAAAAACATTGGTGTGAAAATACAACTTGCCACACAGCCGCACGAGCCCCAGGCTGAGCGTGGCAGCGTCTCGCTGGGGGCTTTCTCTGCCGAGCAGCCTCAGCCCCAGCAGGCACAACGCGGGTCCCTGCTCCCTGGCCATGGCACAGGACAAGCCACCCGTCACCGCCACGGTCCCTGCGGGTCCCCGCTCCCACCTGCGGGGCTGGCGGTGTTGGTGGGACTGGCCGTGCCAGGCAGGAGCTGGGCTCGGTGTTGCTGGTGCCGATAAACCCTCCGGCTGCGGCTGGGCTGAGCTCCCATTTTGCACCACCGGCTGCCGCAGCTGGTTGCCGAACATCCGATGGGAGCTGCCCGTGGAGGGCACCGGACTTCTCCCAGTACCCAAGGACACCCCGCAGCACCTTGAGGGGCTCCAACCCCATGGGGCAGAGCCGGTGTGAGCCACACATCACCTTCCCCATCATCTCATGGGGCTCATTGCATCCCCAAGGCATCGGCAGGTCCCCAGATACCATCTTGTAGCCTTGCTGCGAGCTGCCAGCGCTGGGCACACACCTCCAGGGACCAGCATCCTCCCATCTGACAGGGACACCAGGGCCACATCCCACGAGTGAATATCCCACAGGGTTCATCCCCAACCGAGCTGCGAGGCTGCTCCCAGCCAGCTGCACGGCCCCCGTGCTGTTTTCCGTGGAGCGAAGACTTATTGCTCCTGCTAAAATTAATTATGTCCTCTTTCTGTAACAAGCACCTTTGTATATTATGCGAGCTCTTTGCCTGTCATCAGCGGCCTCAGAGAAAGATAAAGATGTTTGAATTAACAAAATATTGCTGTGATCTTCTCTCTGACAGTATAGAAGCAATAATATTTAGTGAGTAACTGAGTTTCCTTTAATAATTTAGTAGACTTTAAAAACCTTGATCATCCAGCTGACTCTGAGAACAAAATAGGCAAGCTTTGTGCATCCTAAGCTGAGATAAAAATGCGAGCAGACTCCATAAGAGAAAAAAAAAAAAAAAGTTTAAAATTATATTTAAAAAAGCTAATTAAAAGCCCAGCCCACATGAAAGAAAGAGGCCAGGGAAGCTGCTCTTTAAAGCAACCAAAGCCACAGGTTTCCAAGTCTCTGTTTCTCCCTCTGGGCCAGCTGCCCTCTCCGTGGGCGCGCAGGCATGGCGCGCTGCGGGGGGACTCGGCTGGGTGGCAGCAGAAAAGTGGTTTTCAGAGGGACCGAGGCAGACGGGAGGGACCGGGTGGTGACACAGCAGTGCCCGGAGCTGCCTCCTGTGCGCTTGGGCAGGGAATCACCAGCCGGCTGCAGGCAGCACGGAGCAGTGCACGACGCCTCCTCCCGCGGGGCACCAGGGGCTGGCAGAGGCAAGGATGCTTCGCAGGGAAGGTCGCCCCTAACTAAAACCCATGCCTGAGGTTGCTGCCCAAAAACGTCTGCCACAGCCCTTCCTGTGGGCTCTGCTGTCACTAGCTGTCACCTGCTTTTCCTGCTCCCTTGTCCTCATCTTGAAGACCGCAGCCACAAGCCCTCCAGCAGCAGGACAGTCGGGTCCTTGGTACTGACCGTGTTGTTACAGAGCAGTCGTGTGTGCAGGAGGAGAGAGGAGAAGCTCTCCAGTGCTGCAAGCCCCACGCCTGGAGCTGGTCGGGCCCGGAGCAGCAGCAGCGGTGGGGCAGAGCAGGGAGGCTGGCGCGGAGCAGGAGGCACCCCAGGAGGGCTCTGCTCAGCCCCACAGCGCCCCGGGGCCAGGCACGAGCCTGCGGGTCCCAGCACCCCGCAACCGGCAGCGGACAGATTTTCTTAATTTGGGTTGTTGTCACGAAGAGGCTGGGCTTCTCCTGGGAGCCCGCGGTCATCGGGGCAAATGATTTGACGTTTTCGAGCGTCACCGTTGGATGCTACGTTGGATGCTATGAGTATTCCCAGCTCAAGTTCAGTGAAGCACACGGGCTTGGAAAGCTCCTTCGCAGGGAAAGAACTGTCAGGGAGCCTTGTGGAGGGAAGTCTGGAAGAAACAAGAAAGGGAAGAAACCTCAGCTTCTCTGACAGGGCCAGAACCATTAAAGGAGCACTTAGAGCCCTTAACATAAAAATGCATCAAAGAGGAAAACCAGATGAGAACAGATTCATTTGCCTTGGAGAAATCCTGGCTCTCTGATATGCTGCCTTCCTCGCACTCCGCTCGCAGTGGATTGAAATGCCTTCGGGCAGGAGAGCTGTTTTGTCTAACACACGTATTTGCAGAGGGCATTTTAAAGAGAAGCCTCTCCAGAGAGGCTCCAGCGGCCCACAATAGCTGCTTCCCACTTCATTGTTATGCAGAGCAAAAAGCCCCCAAATCCACAATAATGAAAACTAGATTCCCCTTTAGATAAACACGTTATATCAATGACAAAAAGATGAACCAAAGCTACATCAATGCTCGGAGCATCAAAGAGCTCGAAATCAGGCTTCAGACCTGCTACCGATGCCATCCGCTGCCTGCTGCTGCCTGGCGGGCTGCAGGAGCACCAGACCTGCTCCGACGTCCCCAGGACCCCTCACCAAACCCCCGGTGGCTCTCACCCTTGCAATGCCACGGGGGTTAGGGGGCTGCACAGCCCTACTGAGTGCATAGGAGGTTGCACCCATCGGTGATGCCAAACCTGGTGAGGATGGCGAGGCATTTGGGAGCACGTGAGCGCAGCCAGAGCATCCAGACCCTGTGAGCACCAGCTCGTGCCGAGCCCTGCCTGCTCCCACCGTGCTCACCCCTACCAAACACCCCAGGGACACGCAGGGGGTGACGCCAGCGAGGGGAGCAGCACAGACCCACCTCCACCACCGCAGCCGGCTCAGCACCAGCCCCATACCTCCCACACGTGCCTCTTCCAGCCCTGCGACAGCCCCCAAGGAAGCCCTGCCTTGTGCAGTTTTTCTGCAGAAACCTGGCACCGAGGAGGAGGCCACGTGAAGTGCACTCGTGCAAGCCCCTGCGTGCCCCTAACCCAGAGGTAACGCGTGTTCAGCCCTCCGACTTTAAAACCCACCTCTGTTTATTCCCCTCCATAAAAGTATGCGGCCGAGGGAGCGCTGACACACTGCAACATCTGGGACTCATCTCAGCCCCTTTGTTGAGCAGTGAGTCAACAGAAGGTGTGATGAGAGCCAGATGTTCGGCTCTAGCCATACATCATAAGTGGAGTGGATTACAATAAGGGGACAAATAAAGAGGAAGGCCTGTGAGAATATGTGGAGCCCCTGGAGGCCTTTAAAACTGATTTTAAAAACCCATTTCCCTGGATTCAGAGGGAATTTTATAGAGTAGAACCAGCATAACGCGGGCTGTTTGTTGCCAGGCCAGGCGACACGGAGCCGGGGCTTCAGGCAGGAATAAACCCCCGGTTTCCTGCAGCGGGTAACGTTCGCCAGGACCCAGACTGGTGGGAGCAGGCTCCAGGTGCTGCGCCCACGGCCAGCACACACCTCCAGGGGGGCTGGGGTGCTGCTGGACCCCGGAGGATGGATGGCAGCAGGGCCAGGATTTACCCACTTGCAGGCAACAAGGGGGATGGCGACCAGCAAGGCATCTCCTCATATCTCCTTTTTCACAGCAGATTTTAGGCAGGATGAATCACTCTCGCCACCAGAAACCCATGGGGTGCCCAAAGCTAATCTTAACCCTAACCCTAAACCAAATCCTAAATCTAACCCGAACCCTAACCCTAACCCAAACCCAAAATCTAACCCTAACCCTAACCCAAGGGCAGCCGCCGGGCTCGGTCCCATTTCCCGAAGCCCCCCTGCCACAGATCAGCCCTCGTGCCGGGGGTGGTGGTGCTCACACCGCCCGGGTTCCTGCACAGCCCTGCTCCGGCTCCGCCAGAGCACTTTGCGCCCTCCCCGTGCCACCGAGAACTGCGTGCAGGAGGAAATAAAATTAAGCCTATTTTTAAATGGAACAAAAATTGCAGGATTATGGGAAACCGCAGACCAGACCCATCACTTAGAGGTCACCAGCAGTCGCAGTCTCCAGCACAGGAGGGAGCTGGGGGCAAGTAGTCCCTTGTCATCAAGGTAATTAGAAAAGCCCTGGTAGTGCGTGGGCACTCCTGCCTGGCACGGCCTCGGAGGGGCCGCAGCAGGGCCGAGGTGCCCGAGGTGCCCACGCCTTCGTACCCGGCGTGCCTCTCCTCCCTTCTTACTGCAGCCCTTCAGACAAGCTCAGACAGGCCACAAAAGCAGTCTCGGCCTTTGAATGTCCTAGGAGTGCCTGCAATTCCAGCCGCTAGCGTCTTTCAGAAGCTAATGCGATGTTTTCCTGCGTGATTCCCATGTGCCTGAAACCTTGCGGTTCACAGGTAGAGTTTAAGGGTTAAAGAGTTTAATTTAGGCAAAGCAACTCCTTAGAGCCATGGGGTGAAAAAGCAAATGCGGGTGCTGCTTCGGCAACACGAGCAGGACCCAGGGTGATGGGAGAGGATGGGGGCCCGAATGGTGGAGCTGTGGGGCCACCGCCTTGCCCCCTGCTCCAGCAGCCCGGGTCCTCTCCCCAAAGCCATGCAGGCTGGCACTGTCCCACGCTGTCTCTTGGGCACCTTTGATGCAAAGGCTGCACCCTGGCAGGCAGAGGTTCACCCACATCACCTCGCCGTGGCCTCGTGAGCCTCCAAGGGGCTGCAGGACGCCCCTCAGCCCCACTGCCCCCATGCGCCTCATCCTCCCCTTCCCCAAGGCAGGCAAACAAACGCATTTAAGGAGACAAATGGGATTTTGTTTACAGCTCGAATCCACTCTTTCCTGTGCCTCATCCAAGAGATAATTTCAAATGGAATAGAACATCACCCCGGGATGATGTTTTCCTGTTGCTACACGAAAGCTGAGGCTAAATCAAAACATTTATCGGAAGTAGACGCTGCAGCAAAAGTGGGATGTTCTTGTGAAAACCAGGAGACGTCTGTTCGGTGACAGCCTCCTGTTCCAAGGGCTTTCTTCCGACTCCGCCAGACTGCGTAAACAACAGCGGAGCAGCACGTTAAAGCATCGCAGGTTTTGTTTTGTCTCTGCGCCGAACGGTTGCTCAACGCACCAGGGTTGAAAAACTGCATCCCCTCGTGCCGCGGCGCCCCTGGATCGATGATTCCTCCCTGTGCCCCCTGCAGCCCCAGCCCAGTTGCTCGCCAAGCGCCCCACAAAGCCCAGCAGCCCTCCGAAGTCCCCCGTGGGGCTCAGGAGACGCTCGTCCCTCTGGTGGGGGTTTGCTCTGGATGCTGAGCACCTCCAGCCCTGTGAGCACCCACGTGGGCACCCTGAGACCCAGAGCCCAGTACCCACGTTGCAGCTCAGGGAGACGAGCTGATCAGAGCCTTTACCAGGAAAAAAAAAAAAAAAAGAGAGACAAATCAAAGCCCTGCAACATGAGGCAGAACTTGGAGATTTGAACTCAGAGGTCAGGGGCTGGTTCGTAAGTTAAACCCAAAGCAGCGCTCCGGGGGTCATCGGAAAGCTTTGCTTGGCTCCTGGTGGTGTTCGCGGTGCTCACAGGGGGCTGTTGGGGAAAAGGGCAGCTTGCTGCTGAAGAGCAAAGCGAATCACTTGACGGAGCTGCGCTGCTGGCTACACAACCCACTGCTCGCAGGCACTGCTCTGCTTTTCCCCACGTGGCCCCCACGCGAGGCAGGGAGCACACAGGACTGCTGGTGCCATGCCGAGCCGTGCCAGGCTGTGCCGAGCCATGCCTGGGTCGTGGTGCGAGGTGCCCCTTTGCTCCCACCCCCTTTTGGCCTGTCCCCAGTTCCTGACCTCACTGCCCCACACCCCAATAAAGCCCCAACCCCTCCACTTCTCCCCAGTCCCCCACGGTTCTGCCGGAGGTGGCACCCTGGTACGCTCCGTGGTGTGATCAGGCTGGGAGGCACCGAGCCACCCAAGTTCTGGGTGACTCCTAAACTGGCCAGCAGGGCATTGCTACGTTCACCGCCCCATTTAATTCGGATTTCCTGACCAGCAGCAGCTCTGCTGCACCCCGTGCATCATTAACGATCGCTCCAGCTAATGAGGGATCCCACCCTAATAAGGGACACGGCTGTTTCGAGCCTGTTGGGACGCCACAGGGAGCTCCCCTGAGCTTGGTACAAGCAAAGCATTAAATAATCCTCTGTGATGGGACGCTGGAGAGGAGCCTTTGGGTGCCAAAGCACTGGGTTCCCGTAGCAGCACCACGCAGTGCCTCGTTAGGTCCGGATGCGTGCACCCAGACCAAGTCCTGGTTGCCTGGGGAATGCAATGCATCTCCTGCCCGCGTGCACGGATGGATTTCATCCACACGCCGGGGCCGCAGGGCGCCTGTGCACGGCCGGGGTGCAAGGGGAGAGCCGAAATCCCCGCAGAGAACATGGGGTGACCCCGGCACCGGGACGGAAAAAATAAGGGAAGAGCAAAACGAACTTTGGGCACCAGCAGCCAGGTGCCGAATGCCGAGAGCTGCCCGCACCGCCGCCCATCACAGCCGCCGAGTGGCTGACGCTGGTTTATTTTTAATACTTAATGAGATAAAAGGTTGGAATTGCTTTTAAGCCTTAAATTGCCTTAGCCCTTTTTATCTTTAAAAACACAACAAGCAATTTCGGAGGGTATTTTTTTTTTTTTTTAAAGTTTGTTATAATGATTCCTGGTAGCTATTATGCTGGAAATAAGGCTCTTTCAAAGACTGTTGGGATACATTAAATGTTTCATTTTTCAGTCTCCATTTCTTTTGTTTTTGATCTCCATTCAGATTGATTAAAGACACTGACTGCTCAATTTTGATTAAATCCTAAATCATAACTGGCTTACAAAACAACTGTGAAAGCTGACATTTATGAAGTTCAGTAAACTAGTTGTAAGAACAGGAGTGCGAGATGGAAAAAAATAATAAAATTCCTTTCCAAACAAACATCGGTTGACAGCAAACAGATGGTTAGAGGCTCTTACTTGTAAACTGGAAAAATTAAGATTTGGCAGGTTCTGTTAAAAAATAGTTACAAAACATCTTAAAGTTTTCCCCTTCATATCCTGGTGTTGCTCTGGGCATCGTTTCAATATTTTCATAGGCTACTGCACGGAAAAGGTTCTGAATACATGAAAGCAGCTGGCATAAAAGGGCTCAGAAATACTAGTTAAGATTTATAGGAAGCGAGGTTGCCAGCATCCCAAAGATGCAGTATTTAAAACCCAGCTCCTCAGCCCACCAATAAATCACTGTAACTTAGCAGCCTGGCTCCAGTTTCATCTCCAAAGGTGCAAGAAAAGTGGGCAAAATGTAACCTTGGTAGATTTTTCCATATTTGTTGACTTACCCCGTGATAATGTTAAGCTAATGTTTTCGGGCTTAAGCAGAGCCACGTAAAATTAAAAGTCCCCAGCGCAGGTTCCCCGGCCGGAGGGGGGGTTCCAGCCGGAGACCTGCTGCTCGCAGGCGAGTTTCCTCCTCCTCCTCGGAGCCGCGAGGCACAAAAGGTCCAGGGGACGCCTCCATCATTTGCTGGCGTGAATTAAACCTGCTTGTGACTGCGGCTGCTGCTACAGCCCCCACGGCCCAAACCCCCTGGGCTGAGCCCCCCCCCAGACCCCATCACCCGGGGGGGACAGCCGGGTGGCCACGCGTGGTCCTGGATTTCTTCCCCCCCCACACACCCCCCGGCTGCAGGGGCTGCCCCCACGCTGCCCCAACCAGCGGGCAGCGGCCGATTTTCCAGCGCCAACAACTGAACCGCTCTGTGCTCGGAGGAGAGTCAATGGGGCCTTGTCTGCAACCTGAATTACTGGCCTGCAAACAATCATTTCGGAGTCGGCATCCGCGGCCAGTTCCTCTCCTTTTCTCCCTCCTCCCCGCCTCCCGCGCTGAAGCAACCACCGAAACCATTTGCAAACTGTTTGCGATCGCTCTGGGCAAAACTCAGGAGGTTTCGGCGGCTCCCTGCGAGCTGCTGGGGAGCCAGAGCCCCTCGGCTGGCGTGTTCCAGCGCACACGGAGCGAAAACGTACGTGCAGGCTGAAAACAATTTTAATTTCAAGATCAAAGCGAGCTGCAGGAAGGAGGCAGGGAGGCGGCCGGGAGGCAGCGGGTCCCGCCGTGTCTCTCCTCCCTAGCGCAAGGAGAGCTGTGCTGCTGCAAGCAACGAGACCCCAAGGCTGAGGCATTAATTCGGGCTGTGTCTGAGATCTGCCGTGGGTCTGAGAGCCTCCCTGAAGTTCCAGCAGCAGACGTGCCAGCCCTGCTGTTGGAGCCGGTGGGTGCTGCGTCACCAAAACCCCCAGCAGAGCCAGCGAGGGAGCGCGTTCACCCAAAATCGGGGCCAGAAATCACCCCTGGCACAGCTTACCTCCTACTGAGCCTACAGGGCACCGGGGACATGTGTCGGTCACCTAGCAGATGTGCCATTCCTCTTTTTCTCCCCACCAATGCAATGGCCCAACCAAGCGTCCCCAGGATGCCCGTGTGAAGCTTCTGCCAGAGAAATCGTCGCGTTTCTCCATTTCTGTAGGAGCAAAAATCCCTGGAGAGCCGGGGCTTCGCTGCCTCTGCTTCCTTCCCAGGCAAAGCATGCTGTAGAGAGATGCAGAAACACGTTACAGAGAGAGGAAAACATGCAGGCAAACATTTTTGAACCTCACAGCAAAGCTTTGATCCTCGTTTCATCTCTGGGTCAAGCCTCCCTTTGGCGGAACCTGGTTTATCATTCTTACATCTAAATCCCTGGAAAAGAAACCCCCATCTCATGAGACATCAAAAACTGTGCTCAACAGAGTGCTAAAAATAATCTCCTCCAGGGAGCAATCCTGTTCTACCCTGGAGGGGAACGGAAAGATGAGTTAATAGGTCTTTTCCATCTCTGGTTCCTGTAATTCTGCAAAAAAACAAGGCTGACTCTTCTGTTTACTTTTCGGAATATGCAAAACTCCCCTCGCATCAGCTCCGTGGGTCTCTGTCCCAGCCTCAGACCAGAAATACCGACTGCCTTGCTGCATTCCAGCTTTGCAAGCGCCTCGGAGGTGTCTGCTTTTTTTAATCTTCCTCTTTCCCTACTACAGCTTTTTCCTTTCTCTCCCTGCTCCTTTGAATGAACGCTCACACCAAGCGCTGGCTGCTTCCAGGGGACTGCTCTGAGCTGCCAGCTTTCCTCCCCGTGAAGAATCCCCTTCCCTGTGTGCTGAGCAGAGATAATAAATCAGGTGAGCAGGAACGCTGCCGTCCCCCTGGCCGGCACAGCAAGCGGCTCTGGGTGACTCCATGCACCAAAGGGGAAAAAGACCAAGAGATTTATTCCGCAGCTGCCTGTCCACGTTGCAGACACACTCCGTGGCACTGGCTGCACTTGAGCTGGCAGATGGGAAATGGGCTGATTTTCCTTAAAAAAAAAAAAAAAGAAAAAAAGAAAAAGGCAAAACAGCAAACCCAACAAATGTCAAGTGCATTTATAACCGTGCCTCCAACCCTGCTGGCTGCACGGGAGCTGAAGGCTTCTCCCTGGAGCCACGGCCACCGGCTCGGCCAGGGCTTGCCTGCAGGGGCTCGGGTTTGAGCACGGCCACAGCTGGCCCCGTGCTCACCCGCACCGCGCCGTGATGTTTGTGCAGCCCTGGAGCTTGCTGGCCGCATCCTGCCACGTCCAGGCCGTGCACAGTGTGGCCGGATCATCACCAGCCTGCAGCCAGGCAGCCACCTGGGCCAGCCTTGTCCAAGCTGCAGCATTACCAGTGCCCCTCAGCCTGCTTCCCCATCCACATTCCCACCAGTTGTTTGCTGCATTTTGCTTTGGTTTTTAATTTTATTTATTTTATTTTATTTTATTTTATTTTATTTTATTTTATTTTATTTTATTTTATTTTATTTTATTTTATTTTATTTTATTTTATTTTATTTTATTTTATTTTATTATTTTATTTTATTTCATTTCATTTCATTTCATTTCATTTCATTTCATTTCATTTCATTTCATTTTATTTTATGCCATCCTGGTTCAGCTGCCTGCACCCTGCTACCCCAAGGAAACAAGGCCGCTGCTTCCAAGCCCCGACCCTCGCTGCTCATTTGTCTCAGCCCTCCACGAGCACATCCACTGGACCGAAGTGGCAGCAGATGCTCAGTGCCCCGCGGATAAATGCCCATCCAGTTGACCAGACCGACGGTGATGGCGCAGCGCTGACAGCCCAGCAGGTTGCCCAGAAGTCCCTAACAGCCTGGAGCGATGCAACACGAGCCGCGGCGCTGCCCTGTCTATAGAATTTATCCTCAAAACGCCACCGTTACCCAGTGCTTAATTAATCTACAGAAATACAGCTGGGTTGCCCTGAAGGAACTTATCACAGATATTAAAATGATATCGCAGAAATTCTGGGGCTTTTCAAAGGGTACTTTAAAACATGGGACCGAACCCAGAGTAGAGAAATTGAGGTTCCTGCAGGGGAACGGCCCTGAGATGCGCCGGAGGCTGAGCTGGGGCTGGGGGCACGAAGCTGCTCACCTCCAGCCAGGGACGTGCGCTGGGTCTGCATTGTCTGAAAGTCTCCTGTCGCCCGATGGTAAGGACTGTTGAGTTTCGAGGCGAGGAAACAAAACCAAGCCCCAGGCTCACCCTCCGCTACAATCCAATTATCCGTCCAAGAGCAGAAAATCACAGATGGTTTTGCATGGATTTTCTGAAGGAGTGCTACTCCAAAGGCTGTTATCTGGGGAACCATAACAAAATGTACACGGGCACTTATAACTGCAGCATCTGGAAGGAAAGGGATAAAAATCTACTTATGTGCACCGGCAGACTTTCCAAGAGCAGAGTGCTTCTACAATTCATCGCCTGAATAGGAAGCAGAGCGAGGATCAGCCGAGTCAATGAGCACGAGCCACTGGGAGTCAGCCTTATCCACCACATCCAGGCTGGAGCTGAAAGTGAGAGCAAAAACCTTCCAGGCCCTGGGATTCGAGTGCTGCGCAAATTCAAACCCTCTGTGCGTATGTGGGGCAGCGGTGATTTGCAGCCTCGGATGCCGGAGGGGAGTTTGGGAACAGCTGTAGAGCAACAGCGAGGATGTAATCACAGAGGATGCTGGAGGGAGGGAGGCGGGGAGGGAGGGAGGGAGCGAGCCACCGGTAGGAATCTTTGTACTTGGGATTCCTCTGGCGGGCATAATGGAAAGGGGACCGGGCTTAAAGGAAGCAGAACAAAGGACAAAAGTAAAGTAAAGGCTTGGCAGAAGGGAGGACTTCAGAAGGCTGCAATATTGAAGGGGTTTTTTTAAAGGAGGCATTTGAAAAGAAAGCTGCCTGCACTTCAAAATCCGACGTATCGCTCTGCTTCTCGCGTGCTTCAGCTCGAGAAGGACCGACAGCAGGCAGAGGGGAACAAAGAGAATTTGTAATAAGAAATCAGAACTATGGCCCAGCCGTGAGGGGCACACAAGTGGTGTGATGTCTGGCTCAGACACACGTCCCCCAGAGCTGGCAGAGCCTCAGGAACTCATTACAAAACTTCCAGGGGGATAAAAAAAAAAATCTCTTAGAAAACATTAGCATCAGGCTGAACTGGTGCACTGGCATGTTGCCCACAGAACAATTTATCTTATATATAAATAGCATAATTAACCTACATGGTATATACATTGCGTACCACTAGGATGACTTTCAGTTGGAAAACAAATAAATCTTTAAAAGTTTAAACCCTATTTACAGAATTGCCGCTCCATAAATCATTCAGATCATCAAGGCTACTTTAACGCCTTTCTGGCTTCATGCTCGCAAGGAAAAGACAGAGAGCTGCAAATAATTTGGGATTATAAATGCTCCCCATCGCACAGCAACTGTCTTTCAGCAGGTAATGAAACATATGACACGCTCCCAATCTATGACCGAAGGCTATTTCATGCTGGTTTCCTCCCAGAACACAGTTCCAGTTGTGTTCTGCTCCCACGCTGGGAAAGAGACTGGGATATCTTCGGTGTGCGTGGGAGGGGAAAAGGGGGTCTGCCCGATTCGGGGCCAAGGCTGATGTCACTTATGTAGGAGCAGCTTTAATGCACGGCCAGGTAATGCTGCTGCTCAGGCGCTGAGGACAGAGCACGGCAGCAGGATAAGGGACTGTTGTAAGCAGGTCTGAGCTCCCTCCCCATGAAACGAACCCAAACACATCGTTTTTAGCACCGCAGCGTGCCCGTCCCCCGCGCTGCTGCTCCTTGGAGTGCAGCAGCTGCAAACACCTCGCCCTTCGGTTGCGATGAGTCAAGCTTAATTAAATCCCGCTAATTTCTGTGACGTCTGGAACAAACCTCGGTCTGTCTTACAGCCAGTCTGGTAACTGGTGGTCGATTTATGGGGCATGCAGAGAGGGACGAGCAAGGGAATTCCTGCTTTAGCTCCCTTGGTCCGTGGCCACTGCAGGAACAAGGTTGGCCGAGTCGTGAATCCAGCCTGAGTCCTGCAGCTCTGGGGTCACGTTTGCCTTCGTGCCATGACCACGAGGACATCACGCTGGGGTCTGCAGACCACTGAATGCCCCAAGGGCTTCACACGGTGCAGGGAACCCATGCAGCAGGGTGTGGGGAGCCACCTCTGGGCGCAGGGTGCTGCAGGCTCCCCATGGGTGCCACCGCTTGCAGAGGGGGCCTGGGGCATCCAACCCACCCCACGGCAGCTTCCCACCCTCCATGGCCCGTGAGATGTGTCCCGCAGGAGTTATTAGCCACTTGGCCACAAAGTCCAGCATGGGGTACTTAATTAAGTTTATCAGTCACCTGGTATTTTCGTTGTCGCTTCTTTCTTTTTAAAAAAAAAACAGACAAGGCTCGCAGCTACATGGAAAGCCTCCTCCAAGCGACGCGGCCCAGCACCCCGACCCACCTCGGGCATTTCTGCAGAGTTTCTGCGGGGACCCCAGGCAGCTCTGCGTCCCCCCAGGAGGCGCAAAAAACTGCAAAAAGCCAGACGTTTCCCCGATGTGAGCACAGCCCTGCCCCATACACACAGCCGCCCATTTTCGGAGCTATTTGCAAACACCAAGGGAGCGATCCTCACCTCTCCCTCTCTATTCTTGCCTCTGTCGTAGAGGCGCACAGGGGAGGCAGAGGAAGGAGAAGCCATCCCTGAGAGCAAGGGCATCTCCTGGGCCAGGTTGTCCCCTCCGGTGGGGTTCAGCAGCTCGACCCTCCGCAAAATCAGCACCCCCTGAGCACCTTCTCCTGTCTTGCCCCTAGCGGCTGCCCAGAGGCCATTTGGTGCCTGTCTGGGGACAAAACCCCAATCTGTGCATCCACACGTGGCCACCAGCCCGGTAGGTCCCCAGCGCCAGGGACCCACGGCGAGGCTGCCTCTGCGTCGCAGCTCCCCCTGCGCAGCCGCCTCCTTTTATTTTTAGTTGATGGGATTTAGCATAAAATAGTGCTGACCTAGCTGTAATCTAAAAAATTTGCAATCGACAGCTATATCATCATGTGCCGTATTTTTGACTTGCAAATAGCTTCCACGGATAGCGAGGGTGTATTTATTAAACACAGCTAGTGTTGCATCTTTATTTAGCTCCTTCTGTTACCACACTGTATAATTCATGAAATTGCCTTATAAAGTTAGGGCGGAATTAAAACGTTGACCAGCCTGTGAACCGGCGCTGACACTTTAATTATTTTAAAAGGAAAGCTGAGAGAAACTCAAACCTGACAAATAACCTGGTGCTGGAGAGCAGGACCTGCCGCGGAGCTCCCTGCCCTTGGAGCAGGCTTAGAGGCAGCTCCGGCGCCTGGTGCCCTTCTGAATGTGGCTGCAGGCTCCGTCCTGCACCTCCAGGGGAAGTTTTTCCATCCCGGATGAGCTGTTTTCCTGCTGGGTTCTGGGAAGCCTTCTCCGAGCCCTCCTTGATGCATTGGCAGCACTTCTTGCAGGTGGCACTTTGCGTCTCCTACCGAAGCCAGGAGGTTGCAAGGGTGAGAAAACACCAGTGGAAGGGCAAGGATGCTGGCTTGGACAGCACGTGCTGTTCCCCACCAGCTGTCTTTCAGAGCAGACCCCGTCCTCAGGAGGACCTCAGCCCCATGCACAGCACCGTGAGGACAGGCGAGGAAATGCTTCGCTTTCCAGCTCGGTGCCGGAGCCTTGCTCCACGGGAGCGAAATCACGCACCAGCCTCTCCTGAACGCAGTGTTTTACAACTGCATGCTCTCTAATAAAATGTTCCCCTCAAGTTCATCTTCACGATAAAAACAGTTCCTTTCCTTGCATCTGAGTCCTTGTATGCCTTGACTCATAAATATTTCATTAGCACCTGGAGACTTTCCAGCAGAGAGCGATGTGATTTGGGTCTCCAGATTGCCGGGGCGTTGCACGGACACAGGCTGGGCGCAGTAACGCACGAGTGTTGCTGACACGGGCTGTGCTGCCTGCAGGGGGGGGCACGCCTTGCAGCAAGATGCATGCTGTGCAGCAGGATGCATGGCTTTCAGCAGGATGCGTGCTGTGCAGCAGGGTGCGCGCCTTGCAGCAGGGTGCACGCCTTGCAGCAGGATGCATGGCTTGCAGCAGGATGCATGGCTTTCAGCAGGATGCATGCTGTGCAGCAGGGTGCACGCCTTGCAGCAAGATGCATGCAATGCAGCAGGGTGCTGAGCCCGCAGTGGGTCACACGTCATGCAGCAGGGAGCATGGCCAGCACATCCTGGCCATCCTTGCAGCATGCAGCACAGGGCACGGAGCCCCAGGAAAGGCTCCTCGTTCAGCCTTGCCCAGCCTCACCTTGGTGCCGGTGCACGGCAGCCCTGACAAGTCCTGGAAAAGAAGAGAAAATGCCAGTCAGAAAACAGCAGCTTGCATCTGTGTGGGAGATGTTTTTATAACAAATAGCAAAGAAATTCATCATTCTGAACTTTAGAAAAAAAAAAAGAGTTTTCTCATCTCCAAACAAAATTTTGTTTTCAGGTGGTCTGGGGGCTGGCAGGGGCTCGGGGGGCTGCAGGGCCGACCTGCCGCTGCCTGGCCCCCAGGGGCATCTCCCCAAAGTGTCTCTGCTTCCAGATGCCACGCGCAGATGAAAACCAGATTTCACCAGAAGTGCTCGGGCCAGGACGTGCTATGCGGCCTTAAAAAAAAATAAATAAACATCAAAACAAAATTAAATACTAACACTGGCACAAAACATGACACGAAAGACTTAATGCAAAACATTCCCTCCGCTGGAAAAAAAAAACTTCTTTTCCTACAAGAAACATCAGGCAGGGTTTCTTTCAGCCAGCCACATCTCAGAGCTCTGCCTTTTTTCTTTTTCCCATTGCAACCTAGCAGAAAGCAAAGGGCAGCCACCTTCAAGGGTGATGTGTTTGAGAGAGAATAAGGCAGAAAACAGCAGAAAGGAGCCGGGGATGGCAAACCCTGGGTGCAGGAGGAGGCCCCAGCACCAGGACGGGTGAGATGTTGTGGGTGCCCATCAGGCTGAACCTCCGAGTGTTTGCCGACAAACATCCCTTGGAAAATGCCCAAATCACCTTGATTGACCCAAAATTTCCTTCTGCCCTGCCCTGCCTCCGGGTCCTGGGAATGGCCAGGAGCAGCTCTCGCCCTGCTCAGACAGAGCTCGTTATTACAGCACGGCGGAGAGATCCCCAGCCCGCTGGGGCACATACATTAAGTGGTGTGGGCTGAATAATTTACAGTGAGCCATTTACCCAGTGTTACCTCTGCTCCCACACGGAAAGGCTGCCTGCAGACTAATGCTGCTTCTTAGATTTATCAGTCATTCAAAACTGCTTCCTATGTAATTTCCGTGAATGATGCTTGGTGCGTCTGACGGTTTGCAAATAGCTCCCTGCGAGCGCCGGGCGCGTGGAGCCCGGGCCGTGTTTGCTCAGCTTGGAAGGGCCGGGTGGGTCTGGGGGAGCACCGCGGCTCCCTCACTAGGTGCCCGCAGTGCTGCAATCAACTTTTGTGCTTCGAGTCATACATCTGCTTTTTTTTTTTTTTCACGAGGGTTTGCCAGTGTTTGCTTAGAATTTATCAGTATTTCCCCAGCCAGCTTTGCCCGGTTCTCAGGTGGAGCCTGCTGTGTGCCGGGGGGGCACAGTGTGGGGGTCCCCCCGCATGCACCCGCCCCGCCCCCCCCGTGCCACCCATCCTGAGGTGGGCAGGAGGGTCCCACCTCCATCTCCGCATCGCCTCCATGCTTTTCCTAAAAATATGCGTATTGGCCAATGCTCAGAAAGGATTTCCCTGGAAAACCAAGGCGGGGGGGGGGGGGGGTGTGTTATAATATTACTTCTGGTGTTGATGTCTCCGGGCCAGGAGGGGGAAAGCGCTGCCGCCCTTCCTCTGGCCAACAAACCTCCGGGAGGTGATGCTGCCAGCACCAGCACAGGCAGCAAGAGGAGGCTCTTGCACACACGAAGCCCCGGCTGCTGTAAATAAATGATCCCCGAATGCCCCCGCGGAGGGGAAGGAGCTCTGGGGGTGTTAACATCACCCCCCACGTTACCGCTGCCCGCGCTGCTCTGCGCTCCGCTATTCGTGGCGCTCCATGCCTGTAATAACTGGTGTTTTGGCAGCTGACGCCGTGTAATCGAACCGGGGCTGTCAGGGAAATTTGTAGCTATTTGCTTCACAGGGTTTCTTCGTTCCACTCAGCAGCTGTCAGCCCGCGCCGCGTGGTTATTGATGATAGGCGCTAATCATGCAACAGATTCCCCACATAAATCAAGAGGCAGTAGAAAATAAAGTTTCTTCACACTGAGGTCATTTGCCCCCCTCCCAAGTGCCACAGAGAAGAAAAATACAACAAACTCTTACTCCTGCTATTAATAACCCTCCTCTCCCCCCCCCCCCCCCCCCCACCCCTCGTCCCCTGGGAAAAGGAGATGGTGTCAAATTTTAAATTACAGCTTTTGTTACATCAGCCGAATTGCGTGTTTATAAAACTAATTACCGGGTACGTCCTGCGTGTTGCGGGCTTGATTTGTGGACTGTCACGTGCTTGCAGAAGGGATCCTATAAAAGGCTTTTTTCTTCCCTTTTTTTTTTTTTCCCCTCCCCTGACACGCAGCAGAGGTCAAGCAGTGGATCGTGCATATTGTAAGTGACAGCTTAAAGTACCTCAAGGGTGCTAATCCTCCATGAAACCTTTTTTCCACCCTATCTGTATTGCGCTGAAAATGGAAGGCACTTCTCTCCCCTCGCGGCTGTCACTCCTCGCGAGTGCAGACCGGACAAATATAGCCCTGCTTCGGCCTCGGGGGACTCAGAGGCAGCCCCGGCACCGCTGCCCTGCTGCGGGCACTGTGACAGCCCCTGGACCCTGCCCTGGACCATCCCAAACCGCTGTCCCCAGTGCCATCGCTCGCCCCAGCGAACACGACCCAGCTCAGCTCTTGCCGTGCCCACAGTTTAGGGTGGGAAACGTGTGACCGAGCAGGAACAGGGCTGTCTGGGGACGTAGCACTCTGTCCTTGTTGGTGTTCGGCTCTCACCACGCCAGGGCAGGGGAGCAGGGGGATGAAACGCCAGGAGGGTGGCCCTTCTCTGAGCTCCCACCCAACATCTCGAGCCTGGGAAAAAGTGTTGTTGTTTTTTTTTGGCTTTTGCTCCAACCCCGTAAGCCAAGCTGCGGCACTGGGGTAGAAGCGTGTGCTAAAGCACTCCTGTCCGTGGGGAAACACAGCCCTGTGCCCGACTGTGCGGGTGCCAGTGCTGGGCACGGGGTCCTGGTGCCACCCGCCTCCGTCCCTCCGCCAGCACAGCACACGGTGACGTTGCTAACCCAGGTCTCATTTTGGGGCTGGAGCTGTAGATTTGATGATTCAGCTCAATCCTCCCCCGTCTCTGCCCGCTCGTTATTGCTGCCCAGGAGCTCAGCCTCTCGCTGCCCGTGAGCACACGGACGGCTTAATTAGCTCTTCGTTAGCTGCTGTGCCCACCTGGGCAGCCCGGCTGTCACACCACAGCCAGGACACACGGCTGGTGCTGGAGAAAAGCCTCTGGGATGGACAATGGTCTGGGAAGGGATTGTGCCTTTGGTCTGGAGACAGAGGAGGTGAGTTATCAGCCGTGTGTGCCCCTGCTCCTGACACCCCAAAGCTCCCACCAAGGTCCCAACCTGCGCCTGCTCCCCCCACAGGGGGCACGGGGATGCACGAGATGTGCCAGCAGACTGCAAGAAAACAGCTCGTCCTGTCTTGTTTTTTAATGCAGATACCAAATCACAAGCCTCAACACTCGCTAATTAGCTTCTGGATTGGCGTGTTCGTTACCAAAATGGTTAATTCGCTCGGCAGTGGCAGTGTGTCTCATACAAAAGAGGAGCCATCCTTTGAAGGCAGAGCTTTTATCCTTTTCAAACACGTCCTCAAGTTATCAACTTCAACACAACATCAAGGCCTGCTTTTGTTGGAATAATTTAACACTAATAGTTCACGAATGCTGCCACCGCTCTTGCTGCTGAGCTGTCACTGGCTGCAGCGAGACATTTGGTTCAAAGGCAGTGCCAGCACAGAATGAATTTGGACTCGTTTATTAAAAAAAATACTTGTTTTTTCCCTTTCTCTTGTCATCTGGTGGGGTTGGCAGCTCCAGTCTTGTCCATGCGTGAGCTGATGCTGCACGGATCTGCTGCAGCAGCTCAGAGAGGTGAGCGCAGGCATCGCTGTGGGGAGCTGCGCACCGCCGGGTGCCACGTCCTGGCGCAGGCAAAGGAGCCGAACTGATGAGCTGCGGACCCAGACAGAGTAACTAAAGTGTGCAAAGAGGCAAATCGATGCTGGAGTGTCCACAGAGGGAAATCGATATTGGCAAACACGAGCGCTCGTAGCTCTGTGCTCAATGATACCCTGGGGTTGTGGATGCTGGGTGCAGGGCGCATCCCCTCCTGCCGCCCCCTGCCCTGCTGCAGGTGCTCGCCCTGTGGCTCCCCAACCACTGCCTCCTTCTTCTGCCCTCCCAGCACGGTGTCACCACTCTCAGCACACAGTGACAGCGTCCTGCTCGCCCCCGTGTCACAGCCCCGTCACCGCAGATCGGCACCGAAACGTTGTCCCCGTCGCTGCCTCTGCAGCACCCCGGGTGGGACGTGCCTTGACGGCGGCCGCGTTTCCAGGCTGCATCAGATAAATGTCTGGAGTGCAGCTGGGAGAGCGTGGCAGCGAGTAAATCGACAAGATCAGGGGAAATAACGTAGGCATTTCGGATCGTGTCGCTCTTGGGGACACCCTGCCGAGCAGCCCCCAATCTCCACGGGGACAGGGCCAGGACAGAGTCCAGCCGGGGAGAGAACGTGCTGGGAAGGGACAAACCTCGCTCTCTAACACTCATTCACATGCTCACACTTTCCAAAACACCAGCAGAATAATTTTATGCCTTTCTAAGGAGATGGACACCCCAAATTTGTGACAGCCGCCGCAGCAGCAAGGACCGTGGTGCCCTGGAGCTTGCACCCCTTGGTGATGTGAACCGGGGGCTCGGGGACCGGTCATGACTTCGCAGTGGGGTCCCCACCCTGGGGACCTCCTCTGCTCCCCGAGCCCCCACGCAACCTGCTCCGTCTGGGAAAGGCCGCCGCCTCGGCACCCCGATGCGCTGAAACGCTCCCAGCGCCTTGGGCCGGTTCCAAGGTGGAACAAAAAACAGATTTCCAACCCCCCGGTGTTGTCACGAAGTGGAGCGGCGGGCCCCTCGCCAGCTCGCGGGGTGACGCGAGCAGCGCTTTGCTTTGTCATATGTTTCTCTTGGCAGCGCGGAGTCACCCGCAGCACAACAACAGTGCTGGGCCGGGTGAGTCAGAGCCGTTCCTAGGTGAGCAGTTAAATAATTCAGTGAGGCTTTATTTTCAGAATTTAATTATTTTATCATTTATTTATCGGACTAAGGAGGGCCCTCTCGCTCGGCAGGCTGTAAATCCCCGTTTCCTCCACCCTCCTCTTGCCTCTCCGTGGTCGAGCCTCGGGGCTGCCTTCACCGGCACCAGTACTCCCAGGCGCATGCGCTTCCGTGCGTTATCCAGGATGACCAAATGCCATGTGAACGGGTCTCTCCAACACATTTCTCTGAACCGTATTTTCTTCCCTTTGTTTCCATCCTTCCTCTCCCCTCAGATGCTGAGCGATTTGGAAACAAACCGCTGCGGAAGACCCAGCACCTACGAAACCAGAGCAGGAGCGGGCGGCAGGCGCCGAGGCTGCTATTTGCGAGGCGGAGCTCGTTCTTGATGTACGGTTTTGCCACCGTGTGTGTCAACAGGAGCGAACGCACACGGAGAGATCCCTGTATTTTATTTTTCCTCAAGACTGTTCTCTCCTCTGAAAAAGAGCAAAACTTTAATCATGCACACACGCCCCAGATGTCAAGCCTGCTGGCTGTGCTTGTAAGACGAGCCCCTGTTACGGGCTCTCACATCGCTCACGGTGCCACCACATTGTCTTCAGACAACGGCTGTCTACTCATAAATTATCACACCTACTTCATCCTTTTCAGGTGTAACCAGTAATTTAGCTTTTGGAAAAAAAAAAAAAAAAAACGTGGAAAGGGGAAAATCATCTCGAGCAAGAAATAACTAAAAAATGTGCAAAACAGAATGAAAATGACACTTCAGCTTTAACATCACATCATTAGCAAGATATTTTATCATGCAATTCATCTGCCTACCTACCTGCTTCCCAAACCACAATGTTCCCCTCAGAGTTCTGTTCCTCTTTTGCAATGAACCATAAATTACATGCTGACAGCTTTAATTTGTGCAAAGTATGCCTGGTTGCTTCTGGCACAAGCAGCCGGCTGCTATAATAAGGTCAATATATATTCATTGTCGCATTGCTTGATGTGCCAGATAACACAAAAATGCAGAAATGTGGTAGTTTCTTTGGGGCTACAAAGTGGGAATGATAGAAAGCGAAGAACGCTGCATCTCATCAGGGCATCGCAAGCAGTTGGCTCATCATTTATGCATGGCAAGAGCAATGTTATGATTTAACTAATCATCATCAGTTATTCATCCCATTGCTGTCAGGGGACCATGCAACACTTTCATTTCTTGCCAGTTCTAGATAATTTATGTTCCCCTATCATTCGAGGGGTTTTCTGTTTGCTTGTTTCCTTCTTTTCTTTTTTTTTTCCCTTTTTTTTTTTTCTTTGCCTTGTGGTTGACCAGCAGCAGGTAAGCTCCAGCGGTTCCTCTGCAGCGTGGGAGCCGCACGCGGAGCTGCTGCGCGCCCTGGGCAGGGGGCTGGGGGGGCTCGCAGAAGGGGCAGCCTGAGCAGCACCGGGACTACATCAGAAAGTGGTGCAACCTGGGCGGATGCTGTTTGGGAAGCTTCAGCTCCATCACTGCCTGCTCCCAGAGGGGCTGGGGAGGGTGGCAGCCGCCTTGCAGAGCCCCTGCTGCAGCCGGCAGAGCCCCCGCTACGGCCGGCGCCTGGGGGCAGCTCCGGCGCTGTGCGCACCCAAGCAGTCCCCACACCCAGCCCTGCACTCTCACTCTTTCTGGTTCCATTTTAAGCAAATTAAAAGGCAGATGCCGAGGCATGTGGTTCCTGACCAGAGTTACAGAGATGCTGGCAGCCAGGACTGCTGCCGCTGCCCCCACCAGAGCCGGAGGGACACGGCCAGGGCCAGCGCGCGGCGCAGGTGGCTGTGAAACTGCAAGGGCCATCGAGCTCCCGATTTTTCCAATGCATCACCATTAAGGAAGCACCTGAGTGAAGCAGCCCTGCACCGTGCTGCTGTGAACATCTGCAGCGCTCAACAGCCCCCGGTGACCCTCCTCTCAAAATTACCACCAGGGTGGACAGGAAAGAGCATCGCTGCCCACAGGCCTCGGCACCAGGGAGGGAACCCCCCAGGCATGCAGGGGCGATGAGCACAAACGTTGCTCCCGGGAGTAACACAAGCAAGTTTTGGGGTATGACCATTGAAAACACGCGTTTTCAGGGCGGGAGCTGCCGTCTCGCTGTGGGGAGTGACAGAGGGGCAGGGACGGGGAGCGGTGCTCAGGAATTTGCCAGCCTTCACCTCAGGCAGGGGCTGTTCAGCAACGTGCTCCAGCGGCAGCAAAACCTCGTTGCTTGGAAAACCCAACTCCACACCATGGAAACCCACTGACCCCCTCCGAGGTCCGCCCTGGCGCTCGGACAGACCCTTTCCCTGGCACCATTGTCCCCAGCACCAGTGCTTACAGGTGGGAAAGGAGCCCAGGGACGTGGAGAGGTGGAGTTTAATTGCCTGACCACCCCAAAGGCAGCCCGCCCAGTGGGCACAACAACCACAAACGTTGCTGTTACGCACATGGACGTTTCTGTAGAATACGTATTAAGGGAAGTAGATTAGATGGCTTTTCCCTGAGATCATAAGTATTTAAAAAGCAATAAGGCTTAATGCCTGTTTTTCTTACTTCGTAAGGTGGTTGGGGATGATAAATGATAGGCAATTTCATGGTCGGAATTTCAATTTCTCCAAATATTAGTGCTGTTCTCCACTTCCAAGAGATCCCTTTTGGCAGCCTCCTGCGTTGCCTCCTCCTCCCCTGCTTCCAAATTCATTTTCAGGGTAGACAGACATTTCCCAGGCCTGGAAATGGAAAATGGTCTTGGGAAGCCCGTCAGCACCACGCAGCCCCATCCACATCACATCCATGCACATAGAGAGGGGGGTGGCAACTGCTTTTGTGCAAATGGGTTCTTCACCACAGATACCCAGGCTGAGGACAACCAGTTATGAACCCAGCAAATGGTTTTAGGAAAAGAAAGGAGTTTGGAAAGCTGAAAATGTTTATTTGGATTTTTTTTTTTTTTTTGGTAAAGAGAATGATGCTTCTCTTATTTTGAGGTATGTTTAGATGCAGCCAATGTAATTTAAAGAGAAATAAAAATCCCAACCATGGTGAAAAGGTGCTATTTCAGAGTGATGAAATACGATCGTGTCAGTGAAGGAAAACATTTCACCTGAGACACATTTTTGATGGCTTTTTTTGTTGAAGTGAAGAGGAGAGGAAAACAAGATGCGCTCAGGTCAGTGCAAACGGCTGCCTGGCCCCAAAGCAAGGAAAACCAACAACGAAACATCCAAAAACCCCTGAGTAGCCGCCCTAAAACAAGAAAACATTCAACGCAGCCCTAGCACTGATGAGCACTTCCATGAAACCCCCGCATGTTCAGCTCCTGGACTTCCCTCCCTCCACCCAGACAGCGGTTGAGGGGCTGCGGGGTGCCCCCAGGGGTATCCTGCTGGGATATTTACTCCAAAGGGTAAACGCCCACCCCGTCTCACGGCTCACAGGATGAAACCTGAAGTTTTACCGTGTGAGGTGAGGCTGGCATCGGGACCGTGGTGCAACCACAGACCCACGGCCACCCCCTGCCATAGGAAGCGACTGGCTCTGCTGCCATCAAACCGCTCTCGGAGGGAAGCCCAGAGAGCCCGGCACCCAAAACCCCCCCGTCCCCCCGTTCCCTCCCGTATTTCCTGCAGAAAAGCAGGGAGGAGGCAGCGGCGTCCGGCTGCCAGCAGCTCCTCTCCTCGGTCCCCGGCCCCCGTGATGTATTATTGAAATCCATTACGGCGCGGCGGCTCTGACAGCGCTCGGCGGTAATGTGTCACGGCAGCACCACTCCGGTGATGTACTTACATAATATATCAAAGCCCCATCATCCTGATTATGTTCTAATACAATATATCAAAACGCCATTGTTCTGATGATGCACTATTATCATACATCAAAGGGCCGGGGCCTGCTGATGTGCTATTACCCGACATCAAACTCCTGTCAGTCTGACGCTGCGCTGTCACGCAATGGCCACTCAGAAGATGGTAATAAAATTAAGCTTATTCTTTAAAATTTATCTCTCTATCCATCTGTGGAGAGATATTGATTTAGAATGCATTGGGAACTGCATATATATCCCATAAGTTAGGGGGCTGACTGATAAGCCTTCATGTGTTTTAGAGCTTTTAAAATGCAAGGAGAGCTTGATTTTTTATTTTTATTTTTTACTTTGAGCTTGTGGGTCTGCAGTGCCAGCCAGAAAGGGAAGAACAAACCCTCCTCTGCCCTGCAGTCACATGCACCCCTGAATTTTGCAAAGCATCCGCGCGGTCTGTGGCTTCACACGCGCTGCGCTCCCCGTGCTGCTGCGGGTGCAGGAGGGGAGCTGAAAGCCCAACCAAGCCCTTACAGCCCACAGGCACTGGGCCTTTCCGAGAAGCCCGAGTGCGTCTTTCCTTTGATATTTTCCTGAGAAGAAAAACACAGACGCAGAAAGACACGGGGCACGTTTTTGAGCTGAAACCTCATTGCTCCCACCTCACCCTTGCCTAAGGAACAGCACTGCACGAGGCCAGTGCAGGGGCGATGTGCCAGCGACCCAGGGGTGATGGGGATGGACACGTGCAATGCTTTCTGCAGCACCAGCCTGGGGCTGAGAGCTCTTCTCGCCCTTCCCCAGCCCAAGCCCCCAGCGGGGTGAGGACCCCGGCCCAGCTGAGACCCCCGTGCTCACGGAGCCCCTGCACTCGGGGCCACCCCGGCTCAGGCTGCGCTGCGCCTCGGGGAAGCTCTCACCACCCTCGCTGTTTGATTTGGCTCCCGAACAAACCAGAGGGTGGTTAATGACATCTGCGCGCTTTCCAGCTCCCTCCCTGTAATTAGGGTTGCCCAGAGGTGCTGTTCTAACGAGGGCTGGAGGAATTTCCCCGGGTGCTGAGCAAGGAGACCTGGCAGAGGGATTTTGCCTTGGCTCTGGGAAACCTCTACAAACGCCTCCGGGGGAATAAAAAACAAGATAAAAGCCCGCCCCTTATGGCACTGGAGCTTGACTTGGAGCGAGGCTGCAGTTGAGGAGCACCTGCCCGCGTAGGAGGAGTGGGGGAGCCTGGTTTCGTGGGGGGGGGCAGAGCAATTTGGAGCTGCAGAGGCAGGTGGCGAAGGGAAGTGTCTGCCGGGGAGGAGAGGAGACCGATAAGAGCCGTGGGACAGCCCGGGGTCATCCTGGCTGCCTCCCCGGGGCTCCTCAAGCACTCGCATCTGCAGAGATCACAGCGCTCAGAAGAGGTGGAAACCCCAGGGCAGGGCAGGAGGGAGAGCAGTGGGGCGGGCTGCCAGCCCCCCGTGGCGGGGACATTTTCAGCAGAAGAGCAAAAGCTGTTTTCTTCCCACGGCGTTTGCCTTTGCCCATTTTGGGTTTCCCACTAGTTTTCCCCTCTCTCTGGAGCAGGCTATCAGCCCTTCCTTCACAACCCAGGCACAGCAGCGGTGCCTTTGCCCCTCCTGCCCTGCCCACGTCCAGAGGGCTCCGGTGCCCCCCTGCTCCCCGGCAGCACAACCCATGCCCAACGATGGATCTGTGTGTCCGTCTGTCCTCAGGTGCTCCTTGCTGTCAGGCAGCGCGAGGCCAACGGGCAGGCCCAGCAGGCCGCAAGGAGGTGCTGAAACGGGAAAATAATTTCTAGCATCCCAAAAATTGCTCAGGGACAGGGAATTGGGCACAGAGCACCGGGGAGGGTGAAAGGAGGAGGCTTTTCCTTTCCACCCAATGGCCAAGTCCCCGCTTTGAGAGAAGGAGGGTGAGAGGGAAGGGGCCAAACCCCAGTGGTTTGGCTGTGCCACGGAGGTGGGGACACCAGGGTGGGGACACCAGGCAGGAACAAGAGCAGCATCCAGCACAGGGCGTTCGGCGCTGCGAGGAGCGGGGAGGAAACCACCCACAGCGGTGCTGTGAACGGGGAGTTTTCCCAATCTGTCTAAAACCGATATTAAAAAGAAACCACAGGAATGCTGGATGCCTTCCATCCCGCTTCGCACCTTTCGCAGACCAAAACATCCCTCGGAGCAGCTGGCACCGGAGGGGGGCACTTTGTGGAGCCCGCGCCTTCGTCAGGAGCGATGCTGAACCGCAGGAGCCTCCTGCGTGGTGTGCCAGGGTCCCTGCTCCCGCCCCCACGGCAGCTGCACCTTCCACCTTCCATCCCAGTGCAGCCAGTCTGAGGAGAAAAGAAGCAATTTCCTTTTTTTTTTTTTTTTTTTCTTTTGTGCTTTTTGTTTGTTTGCTTGTTTTCCCCAGGGCAGCAGCACCCGCAGGCATCATTAGCGCAGCAGCCACCGCCCGCACCCCAGTGCCCATGACCCGGTTTGCAGACCCAGACCCGCAACGACACCTCTGCAGGTCGGCCCCAGTGCAGGATCTGGCCCGAGGTCGTACCCTGCAGCCCTCCTGCCTGGCTCACAGGTAGCTTTTTGCAGTTTGTTGTCCCTCAGGGTCTCAGCAGCAATGTGCAGCTCCTGCACACATCCTTGCCTCTCCAGGTGCCCTTTCTCCAGAGCATCGGTGCCCGGACCGACCACGGCTTGGGACGAGCAGGGGAAGATGCTCTGGCACAGCTGGGAGAGCAAACCAAAAGTGAGATAAGATGCACACGTTTTAACCCGTCCATTGCAGTGATAATGCAATAAAGTTGCTCAAGAGTCAGCTTAGGTCTTGTCAACTAATGAAAAGAAAAATACTCCCCAGCACCGTGTCACCTGCAGAGCGTCCCTGGCACCGTGTCCCCGGTCTGCTCTGCTGGGACCTGCGCCCACGGCTGTCCCCACGGGGTGAGCGGGCAGGATCCGACCGGCAGCGTCACGTCCGAGCCGCCCCAGGGCTGGCGGCGGCTGCAGCATCTCGCCTTCAGACGCCCGCGGAGCGCGCCGTGCCACCCCGAGCGCTAATTACCTCTAACGAGAAACCAGGGCGCTTTAATTCCACCGGCAGCAGCGGATCCAAGACGCAGCTGCGGATTTTTCTGCATCTTCCAGGCCTTTTTTTTTAGACATTTTTTTTTTTAATTATTATTTTTTATTGAGTCATTCCTCACTAAAGCGGTGTCCCCTCCTTGGTGACACGGCTGCAGCATCAGCCCTGCAAACTGCACCGGGCTTCAGGCTGGCTTTGCTCAGTTTACAAAAAAACGTCACTTTTAGAAGCAGATCTTTCTGGTAGGGCTGGGGTGACGAGGCTCGTCAGCACAGGAGTGCGAGGATGCAGGGGAGGCTCCCGCTGCCCTCCTGCAGACCCTCCCGCTGTTTATTTTAGTGTATCTTTGGGAAAATGGCCATTGGTGGCAGGCAGCGATGTTTAATCAGGTTCGTGTTTACTTTCGGAGCCACTGTACAAACAACACACTGTGGGTAAATTAAACAAACACCGGTTATAAAGTCTACATAATCAGCTTAAACTCAAAGCATAATTACAAGAGTCAGAATCTACAGTATCATAAAGATAGGCAGCCAAGGACTGGCTCCAGCACATGACAGAAATATAAGTTAGCTCTGAAAGATAACCTTGTGAGCTACAATTAACTCGCAGGCTTTGACAGTTACCGAAACCCGAAATGAAAATAGCCCAAGGAAAACAAATACAAGGTTTGGCACTCCTGAAGAAATTTAAACCTAAACATACAAATTAAAAGCACCTCGAGAGGCAGGGTGGGATTTAATAACATAATGTCTCCCATTCACTTGAAAGTAATTGATGCACAATAAAAAACCCTTTCTGTCAGCACAGGCAGTGGGAAAACCCGCCGAGTGGCTGTGGAAATCGAACCCTTTTCATGTAGGGGTGTTTGCTTTTTTTTTTTTTGCTTTTTTTTTTTTTTTTAAAGCAATGACCTGACAGAAGAAAGGCCCGCAGGGAAATGGCTGGTTTCAAGAGGTTGTTAACAGACAAAAGCGCCCGCGCCAACCGGGCCCACGCACGACGCCCGCCGTGGCCCGGCCGAGCTGCAGCAAGTGCCGTGCTCCTCGTTCCCCTGCAGCACAAATTGCAGCCGTAATTAGCGTGGGGTAATACGAAGGTGCTGGCAGCCCCGAGGAAAGCAGTGTTATGGCGTGCAGGGGGTACGTGGGGTGCTGGTGGTGCCTCCGTCCCCGTGCCTGGGGATGAATGTGCGAGTCGTGCCCGGGGCACAGCGACCCGCCATCCCCGCCGCCCGCGGGGCCGTCACTCAAGGACTTGAGAGCTGCAAGGCACGCTCCAAATCCGGGGGCTAAAGGCGAGAACATCTTGGCAGCGCTTTCTGCTGACTCCTCCCGGGTTCCCAGCCGGCTCCGGCTCGGTGCACCAGCTCGCCCGGCCCCGCTCGGATGCCAGCACAACCGCAGGTTTCTGCCACCTGCTGCCGCGGGACGGCTCGGGCACAGCGAGCCCGCCCGCGCTCCGGCTGCTCCTGCAGACGTCTCCCCTCGGCGCACCGGGCTCGGCGCATGGGCTGGCAGCAAGGGCAGGGAGCTGCAGCACACAGCTGGCACGTGCTGCTCGCGGCAAAGCTTCGGGGAGCAGCAGGCTTCCCGGCGAGGCTGGGAAACGAATGCCTTCTAAAATAAAAGCCGATAAACTGCGGGAGTTAGCGCTGCTCCTCGCTTATAAATCAGAGCGCTGTGCCAGCTAATGGCTCCGGCAATGGGAGTTCAAAGGAAAGAAGTAACCTAATTATAAAGTTTGTTAGATTTATTGTCAGTTAATAACAGCGTTTTCAAAGATGCTATGAGTAAGATCAGTGGGTTTCTCATGCTTTACGCATTCTTCTCTTCCCAACAACTATTCTAGGTCAAATTCATTGTGCTGCGCTTCGTTTTCCATCACACGGAGCGAGGACACTTACAAGCAAACCTCACAATGCCGTGATTAGCATAATGAGGGCAGGTGAATATATTGTACTTCCTTTTGGCTTTTTTTGGATCGTATAGTGAGCAAGGAAAGATGTCAAGAGCTGCTGGCAATTTTTGCAAATATTAAGGTAATGAAACAACTAGAAGATGCTGAATTATTAAAGGTTCCCCTGCATTTCTGATATTTTATTCCTTTTATTAAATGTGTAAGTGAAGTATCACAGAGCTGGGCTGCCTGCCTTCTCCCACGCCTTTCCCAAAAGTGGTGGAGGGGAGGGAGAGCCAAATCCAGCCCGGTGCCTGCTGCGGCACCGGCTTCTGGCTCTGTAACAAGGGCTGGGTCGCTGCAGCAGCCCAAGGCCCACAGGCAGAGGAGACAGGGCAAGTTTCGGGTGAAGGAACGCAAGCATCCCACAGCAAAGGGATGCAGGAGCTGCAGGAGCAGCGGGAACATCTCCTGGGGTCTGCTCACAGCTGGGGTCTGAGGGCTGGAGCTGACGGCCGGGGTCTTTCTGGCACGGGACTGCTCAAAATAAACGAAAGGATGAATAAAGCAGATGGGAGCAAAGCCATGCAGAGCGAAGGCCGCCTGAGCAGCAGCAACCATCTCCCACCAGACAGACTTTTCAAGGGTTTCTAAAAAAATCCTTGATATGGCCAAACACTGCAAAAGGGGGAGAGGCTGCGGGGGATCGGGGCTTTCTCTCCAGCTCCCCTTTCCGTCAGTGAGCTGAGCTTCAAGGCCTTGCCATCAGGCACAGAGCAAGGGCTGGGTGCTTTTGCATCCCCACGTGCTGCCAGAAGGGTCCGGGGGTGGCTGCAGGAGCTGCAGCTCCCCCAGCTCTCTGCAGAGCTGTCTGGGGAGAAACCCCAGGACTTGGCGGCTGCACGGCTGGGAGCCCCTGCGGTGCCGCAGCAGTGGGGGGGAGCCGCTGCAGCACAAGGGTCCCCATCACCTTCATCTCTCATCTCCACCATCACCTTCATCTATTATCTCCATCACCACCTCCAGCGCCACCTTCACCCCCACCCAAAGGTGCCCCCCTGCCACGCAGGGGGTGCATCCCAGCTGGCCGTGCCCTATGGGTGAAGATGCTGAGCAAAAACCATTGCCAGATTTTTCCTGGAAATATAAATCCGCCTCCCCTCTCACCCGCTCCAGCCAGTGATTACGGTGTTAAAGCAGCATTTTAGCAGCAAGTAGAGGCGGATGGAGGAGCTCAGCCCAGGTGCGCTGTGCCTGCTGTTGAGATACCGTGCTGTACGTCCCCACCGCATTAGCAAAACTATCCTGCATTAAGCACTCCAAAATAGGAGTAATATTCTAAGCTTAATTATCATTTAAATATAATAGGAATCTGATGTTTCCACCAAGCGAGCGTGTGCCAATCAGCCAGCAGTAAGCACCGCATTTTCTAAACAAATCGTTATTAACTTTAATATATTGCAGACATGTAGCAAGCTGGATCCAATTTTAAGTGAAAATTAATGGCAAATTCTTGTAACCACATTAAGAGCCATCTTAGTTCATTTGAAATCAGTTAAACATGAAAACAATATGAAAGCCATCTTGTGTGCCTGGAATATAAATATTTGTCCTTATCCTTGCCAGAGCAGCAAGAAAAATTAAGAGACGTTGGCATGTAAGCTTTATATAAACACACTCACAAAAGGCCGACATTTGATGGATTAAACTATTTGTCAATTTTTCCATTTCCTTCGTCAAAAAGTAATTAAACATTAAGCAGATGTCAGAATCTAATTGGTTCTAGAGAATATTGCACAATAGGATTTATGGCAATTGTGAAGTTGTATTTACATGTCTGTAAACAGGCAGCCGTTTGCCAGAAGACAGTGGTCACAGAACTCTTACCTCTTCTGAGTTTAAAAAAGCCTGGGTTTGAAAAGCCCTTTCCAGATTTGCCAGCTCAGCACCGAGGGAGCCCAGGAAATTTGGGAACGGGCACCGGTTTGGTGGTGAATCCAGCGCCCAGCTTCACTGTGATGCTCTCGCCCTGGTCACACCGGCCTCATCCTGCTGCGATGCTGCAGCTCTGTGCCCCACCGTCCCCACACCGCACCATGCCACCCACACCACCTCCTGGGCACCTTGCAAGGAAATGAAAGTATTCCCCCCCTTTTGAATCCTTTTTCTCCTCTTTCTTCCATGGAAGAACAGTGGCGGGGAAAACAAATGGGGTAAAAAGCTCTCCTGGAGCTCTTCTTTGCATTTATTTTGTTTTCTTTTCCTGCTTTCCAAAGTGAAGGGAAACCCAAGTACAAAAGAAGGAAAGGCTTCCAAATGTTTCTAAATTTTTGGTCAGAACTGCATTTCTCTTGGTATTTTCTGCCCGGGTTACTGACCTCCAAGCAGCAGAGCGCCGCGCAGCCCTGCAGCCCCGCGCTCCCCGTCCTGCGAGAGCCAGGAGGGGACGGTGCGGGGCCACGGAGCCCAGCAGTCTTAAACAGCAATTTACAACCACATTAGTCACTGCTACCAGAAACCTTGCATCTGAGCCCAAGGACGAGGGGCTGATTTCGGCAGCCAGGTGCTTGGGAGAGACGCGCACCCTGTTTCTCGCAGCGCATCCAAGTAGCGGCTGCTGGCTGCGGTCCCAGCAGCTCATTACCGGCTGCCACGCGCTCTTGCCCACCGCTGTGCAAGCGCTTTTCCTTTTTGTTTCTTCCTAATTGGGCCAGTGCACGGAAATCCCTGCTGTATCACAACACGAACAGGCAGAGAAGCGAACAGGAAAGGTTGTTACCCCGGAGGATTTTGCTTATTCCCCGGGTGCGGTGGCTGGGGCTGTCGATGGTGAGTGCTGATGCCCCCCACGCGCCCACGGAGCCCCGCTGGGCATCGCAAAGGGGACACGGCAGGGAGGAGCAGACAGACCCCAGCTTCTCCCTCTGGCACTTCCAGATGGGGAACAGCACCCGAAACGCTCTCACCTGCAGGATGGGTGCAGCCCTGCAAGCCTTGGCTGAGATATCAGGGCACTGGGGAGAAAGGCACCTTGCTGCCCCAACGGGATTTATCTGCCGAGGAACCAGGTCATCTCTGAGGCCGGTGCTGGTGCCGGTGCCAGCAGTGGAGCCCTTCCCGAGGTGCAGCACAGCTCGTGCCATCCCGGGCACCACAAGCAGCTACCTCCTTGGATGGTGGAGAGCTCGGGAGCTTCCCGATGAGTTCCTGGGCGCAGGCAGCGCAGCCGCTCACAGCAGGGATTCGGTGGGGGGGGGAGCCCGAACATTGCCCCGGGCTAGCTGGAAGCCAGCACATCTGTCTCTGCTGATTATTTTTCTGTTTTTCTTGAGAAAAGCCGTGATGACTTCTTGTTTTCATTGGAAAGACATGCATCTGGGACACGGGGGGTTTGTTCTCCAGAAAATGACGGCGGGTTTATGAGCAGTAGAGCATCCGTAGATGATGTGGATGTGGAAGGCTCCTCTGCAAAGCTCCACCAGTGCCTTTCTTGCACCAGAAATCACCAATTCATGCGGTTCCCAGGCAGGTGACACCTCCGCGAGGCCGTGTCCATCCCAGCCAGCAGCCAGGCAGCCCCGCAGCAGGGCAGGACACGAGGCAGGGCCGTGCCTCAGCACAGGAGGGGCAAGAGGGGCTCTGTGCAGGGACCCCGGGGCTGCGCACATTTGTGAGAATTGCCATGGAAACTGCTCGACAGCCGGCGGCTTCGCAGCAAAACCTGCCCAAGTTCCCCAAAGACACCTCTGAGGACGAGGCAGTGAAAGGAGCACTGATAACAAGGCAAACTCCTGCAAACCTCACCAGCGCTGATGCTCGGGAGTCAAGCTACAAAGGCAACACGCTGTAACTTTGGGTGATGGCTCGGTTTCAAGAGGATTTGGTTGATTCCTGGCTTGGCGTGCACGGGACCCGGTGCAGCACCGAAGCACAGCCTCCTCTCGGAGCAGGGCAGCTCAGCCCAGAGCTGGCGCTTCCCCTGCCGCTCACCCACCTTATTTAACGAGAGAAGCCAAGCGGCGGCACGAGCTCTCCAGGGATGGGAGGGAATAACAAAAATTCCCCCAGGAGGGGAAGTCACCCAAGCGTGGTCTCGCTGAGGGCAGCACACCAGGGAAGAGGAGCAGTTCTGCGAGCCCGGATCCGGCCGGCGCTGCCGGGGCTGAGCTCGGCCCTCCAGCAGCCTGCGCGGCCGGCATCCAGGCGGTGTTGCCTAAAACGCACATTATAATTTACAATAAAGACATGGGAACAGTGACATTTACTGCAGACCTTATGCTCATTAAAACAGTCTCATTGCCTCATTAATTCCATTTTTCAGAAATTATGTTCATTTTTATGCACTGTATTAGCTCCTCATGCATTTCACATGCTGCTATTCCACATTTAAGGAATATGTCTTGGAGAGATTTCCAAATCAGCAATCCCAGTGCCCTAGAAGCAAAATAATTACTTTTTCCATTGCTAGTTCCTGCTAACCCACTCAAGATAAATAAAATTAATGCAACTACATTTGTCATGTGAATTTAATTATTCCAAACAGCATTAGCCTGGCCTATAATTGTACAGTAAATGTGCTTCATGATATCAAGGCTCACCGAGTGGAATGGAGTAGCAGGCATTTTTACATTTCCAAAAGCCCCACGGAAGCGCGATGCCCAAGCTGGGGAGGGAGAGGAGGCTGCTGTCACAACAGGAGTGACACAAGCAGCCAGCGATGCCACCAGCCAGAGCCGGGATGCTTGCAGGAGATGACAGCAGGCACACACCGAATTCAGCCTCTAACTGCAGCGCGGGACGTGGGACCGCAGAGCTGAATGCAGCTCAGCCATTTCAGGCTGCTCTGGTGGAGAAACCCAACTGCTTCGTGTCTGTCTTGGGAAGAGGGCTTTCATCCAGCGTGGAGCAAATCTGGGAGGTGCACGTGGTTGCCCCAAGAGCTGTTTCTCCTCCTCTTGCTGGGGGCATGAGCCCAGCACGGGGCAGGCGCTTTGCAGCCCCTGCCACGCAGACAGAGGAGCAAAGCGGGCACCAGAGCAGGTGGGTGCTGGGCCTGAAAGGTGGGGGGCAGCAGCACAGGGGAGCTGTGGGCGCGATCCTGCCCCAGCGGGCGATGCCCCGGCTGTCCCCGAGGAGCCCAGCTGTCACAGCGGCGCGAGGATCAAAGCTAAGTCTTCAGTGGGGCTTGAGCCACTCGGTGCTTTGAAGGTTGAGATCAAAGCTTTGCACTGGCATTAGGTGCTGCGAGGCCTGATGTGCTGCAGGCAGCTGGGATGGCCGTGGCCAAAAAAAAAAAAAAAAGTGTCATCCCCATCCCCATCCCCATCCGGTCCCTGTCCCTGTCCCCATGCCCATCCCCATCCCATTCCACCACTAGCCTCCTCCAAGAGCACCCCACCAGCATGAGGCTCCTGGATCCTCCTTCCCTTTGCTCCCAGCCTGCTCATTTTGGAAATAAGTAAAAAAATAAAAAATAAAAAAATTCTTCCCAGCACTTTCCTGGTCTTCTCTGCGTTGGAGCGCTGCTCGTGCCCGTCTCCCAGCAGCTCCCAGGACACAGGAGCACTGCAGGCACAGCAGGTGCTTGGTTTGCCCTTCCCCTGGGAATTGCTCGGCCACCTCGCCCGGTGCGTCCCGCTGCGGGGACACGTGCAGCAGGGACAGGGTGACACGGTTTGCCCCGCAGCAGCCCGGCACCACCAGCAGGGCTCACCCCGCTGCCCAGGGCTGAGTGCCTCTGCCGCAGGGCTCCTGGGAACTGCCCCAAAAGCCAGCAGGACGGCACAGCCTCCAGATTTCAGACGTCTCCCAGACTTCTTTATTTACCATCTGCAGCGGCGTACTCCAGGACCACCTGCCCGCTCTCCCAGCTAAGCCTGCAGGAGCTTCAGGCACCCTGCGTGGCCATGAGCATGCTCTCGGCTGTTAGTACCTGCAGGAACATCTCTCCCTGCCCTTATCCCCATCTCATCTCCTTCAGCTTTTTACCCTTCCCAGCACGAGGCCTCTTTCCCGCACCTCCCAGGAAGAGGCAGCCTGCACTCCACCACCCCCTGACACTGCATTTCCTTCCAGCTCGGCCAAAACCGCCGTGTATATTTAGTCCCTTGCCTATGCCTCACAGCTACTCTCCTTCGGAATTAATTATTTAATCCCCTAGCTGTATTATTTAGCTCTCTGAAGCATCCTGGGCTGGAGATTGCATGAACAATTCCCTGCAGACGGAACCAGCGACGCAGCACGTCCCGAGGTGCTGGGCACCCTGCGGAGAGCACCCAGTGCAGGGCACGGGGGGGGGGGGCAGGACCTCGTGCCCCCCAGCCAGCTCCCTCTGCACGTGCCTTTAGCAGCGTTTCCTGCAAAGGAACAGGCCTGGGCTGAAGCCGGGCTGTGGCATCCCCTCTTTAACATGCACGCTGGGTGCATACGTCGAGCTATACAATATTAACGAGGGAAGGGTTTATTGGATTTCGTTCCCAAGGCTTCTTAAAGTGGCACCGGGCCACAGGCAGCTGGTTATAAATAGGCAAGTGTCATTTAGAAGGTCACGCGGCGAACCTCGAAAAGAGCCAGAAACTTAACAGGGAACAGCGAAATGCAGATGGAATCAGAGGGAAACGCGCTCCCACACCCGTGGCCCCCCCGTCCCCTCCGTGCAGCAGCACCCTGGGGGCAGCGAGGTGCTGCCCAGGAGCAATTACAGCTCCATCGGGAGGCACCGAGGAGCCACAGAGCAGCTCCTGCAGCAGCAGGCCTGTCTCTTAATGGACAACTTAATATCGTGTGCTGCTGCAGCACCAGGCGCGTCCCCACCCACCACTCGCGGCGCGAAAGGTCGGCGGCCGCGCGGTGCCCGCCGCGGTGGCACGAGGGGCGGCCGTGCCGCGGGGCCTGCCCGGCTCTTCGGGAAGCGAGCGTGAGCTGTAATAAAAGCCAGCTCCTCTACCCTAAATAAAAAAACATTCCCTGCCTTGAAGAACAACATTTTTTTTTTTATTATTTCAAAGTACCCTGTTCAGCAGCAGAGCATACAAATACTCATAGCTACGCAAATAGCAACTCTTTATTTGCTTTGTTTGCTCAGCTAATATTGACTTTCCAGCCTAACACTGCTGCTATTGAGTTTGGCTATTCACAATAATGTTTGACGAGCATTAGAACAGCGCAGTGATAACAGCATGTGCAACCGAAAAAGCAATCCATCACCCCTCCGTGGGATAGTGCCATTATGACAGGGGGGGGGAAAAAAAAACCCGTCTGCTTATTCAGTCAAGTACAACTGTTGAATATAATGCTGGCAATGACACTCCTGGCTAGTGCAAACAACCCAAGGTTACAGTGTTATTGTGTACTGGAGCAGAGCAAGCACACAGAAAGGCTGCATTTCTGCTTGTCACCTTGGGTGGGACCACGAGGGGTTGGTCTCTGGTCGGGTCGGTGCGTGCTGCCCGGTGAAGCCGGGCAAGAGCAGCCATGGAAAGGGCAAGGAAGGTCGCCTGAGGATTTTGGCTTATAGAGGAGCTTCAGCGCGGCACCCCGACGTGGAGGTCAGTGCCGCGGGCATCCCGCGCTGCCGCTTTGCTGCCCTAAAAACCCGGGGCTGGGCGGGCAGCCCGTCCCCGCAGCAGTGCCCGCCGCGGCTGCGCCTGCCGTGCTCCCCTTCCCAAGCGGCTGCGTTTGTCACTCCTCCCCGCTAACGCTCAACTTTACAGACAGATTTTGTTTCCCTTCCAGATTGCCGAGCCAGACTGATTGCCTTGTTCGCCTCCCACGTGCGTCCACTCGTTTATAGAAAATAGATGCGTGTGCGGATCAGACGTACACAGAGGCAGGGAGCAGCCCCTGTCTAGCGCGCTGATCAGCCGGCTCCCTGCCTGGTGCGACGCGAGCAGAGCGGCTGGCCGGAGACGCACAGCCCTGCCACAGGACCCGCATGCCCTCCAACTCCCACGTTATCGACGCGAGCCCTGGGTTTAGCTTTTAAAGGCTCTTCCGACATCAGGAAGCTGTCCCCCCCCTGGAGCAGGAGCCAGAGGCGTGCAGCCCGGAGATGCTTTGGAGCTGCTGCCCCAGCTCCTTTCCTGCCTTTCCCTGGATCCTGGAGAGCCCCCGGACACGCAGCATCGCTGGGACAGCAGCTCTGGGGTGCAGGATGGGGACAGGGCAGGTGATGCTGGCTGGGGCAGCTGGGTTCAGTCCCTGCCTCTCCGCCCCATCCGGGGCAAAGTCCGTCCGCCCTGGTGGGTAAGAGAGGGCGAGCCAGCTTGGGAGCATTAATTCCTTGTTTCTGTGACAGCATTTTCGTGTCCTGACCTCCAGCCTTGCAGCACCCCGCCCGGCACAGCCTCCTCTTCCTCCTTCTCCGCCCCGTCAGCCAAAGCCGCGGAGGCACGGAGAGCAAGCACTTGAGAGCTGACCACGCGGATAAACACAGAAAGGCAAACATTGCTTCCCACCGCAAGCATCTCCAAAATAACGAAACAAAGAGGCAATTATCATTAGTCAGCTGCTCGGCGGGGCTGGGAGGCAGGGCAGGAGCTGGCTGTTTGCTTTGGCTGAATCATCACCACCGAGAGGCACCCAGCACCTGCGCTGCGCGCACGCAGGGACCGCCACCCCTCGCAGGGGACCTGGGCAGGGCTCAGGGGACGGTCCCTTGGGGTCCCTCTGCTGCCAGTGCCTGACACGGGGCCCCAGACCCCCCTGCTTGTGTGGCTGTGGGAGCTGTGGGAGCTGGGTGATGGGAACACCAGCGCCAGTCGGGCCAGGGGAGGTCATTCCTATGCACAAGCCCCTTTGGATGCTGCAGAAAAAGTAAGGCGTCTGCACGCTCCTTTACTCTTACACCGCCTTTTGCACTTCTCCTGGGCAGCCAAATTGGCCAGGTCGGTGTGCACAGAACTTCCCAGCCCAGCCAGGGCCACTCAGACAAGCTCAGGAGGGAGGGCTGTGCCCTGGTCCGTGCCCACCGGGACCCTGGGTGCCCCGGCTCACCCCCACTGCACTCTGCAGTGTCTCCAGCTCTGCTTTCCTGCCCCACTGGGGCAGGAGGGCGCCGGGCCGAGGCAGCACAGCCACGTGTAGGTGGGGCGCGAGCCGCATTTCTGTGCGCTCAGACCTGCTGATGAGCAAAACGCGGCCGAACGCAGAGGTGGAAGGCAGACACGCTGATGGCAGGACGTTGCCGCAATAAGTTAATGATTGTTAACGAAGTTAGCACTCCGTTTTAGGGAGCCGGCAGTGCCGCAGCTGGGAATCACGGAGCGGGAGGGCGGCGCGTTCCCCCAGCCCACAATGGGGGCTGGACACCGGAACGACCTTCTGCTCCTGATGTCCGCAAGTGTCAGGGGAGATGACGGGTGCCCCCCTCTTTTTTTTTGGTAGAAAAATGGAGAAAATGCATTCAGGCAGCAAACGACTCATAAAAGCAGCAGCTCATTCATGAAGGCAGCAGAATAGCAGGTATCCGGTTTCCACGAAACCCCGTTTTCAGCTGTTTGTGTCCCAGGAAAAGGCCCAGGGAAACGTAGCCGGCCGCAGAGGAGCCCTGAGCGGGACGACGTCAGGTTTGGGGGAGCAATTTTGGTGTTATTATACGACATTATTCCTAAAACAGTGTGCAGACTGGAGCTCTCTGCTCTTTATTAGCCTGCTCTGGGCGTGCCTGGGCCTCGGGTCTGCCCGCTGACAAATAACAGCCTGTTATTAATGTCATCACTATTACACACGTATTTCTATAGAGCCCATCACGCAGGCCCTCAATTATGCTTTGTGCTTATGTAGCACCTTTCCCTTCGGGTCCCATGCTGCTTTACAAACATTAAACCAATGTTGGAATTTTTGCCAAAGGCAAAAAAAAAAAAAAAAAAAAGAAGGGGGGGTGGGGAGGAAATCCCAGCGTTGGTGCCTCCAGTCTCCGCCTGCCTCGCTCACTCATAACGACAGGGATTGTATGCAGGAAAATATACAAAACATCTAATTTTGGTGTGTGAGGGACTGGTATCGGGGCCGTGCCTGGTGTTGGGGCTGGATGCGGCCCCCGTGGGGCTGCGGGGAGCTGGGAGGCTCGGTGGCCTCGAGCGGCTGCCGGGGATTCCTCGAGCCCTGGGCGCGCCGGCACCCAGCGCGTCGTGCATCAGCGCCTTTAATGAGCAGGGCAATTAAACTCTCCCACTCCCAGCCCGGAGTGTTTTCTCTCTGCACCGTCACAGGGGAAATTTCCAGCGCCTGCTGCAGGTTTTTATTCCTCTGAAAGATGAAAGCACCGAGCGCTCCCATGGGGTTCGCTCCCGGACTCCCATTGCAGCCCTGGGACCCGGGTCCTGCCCCTCCTGGCGCAGGGGAGGTGCTGAGTCCCTCCTCCTCATCCAGGTCAAAGCGCCGCGCCATGTTCACACAATTACCTTCCGTAATTAGTTACAATTAGCCTGCTGTGGTTTGGAAGCCTCAGCAAGGGTTTTATCCAGGAGAATGCTGGCGGTGCTGCACCGGGAGAGGCTGCGCAGCCTTCCCCTTGGGCTGGGGGCTGTCGGTCCCTGCCCCGGCTGCGTGCCACCTCCTGCCTGTCCCCTCTGCCACCTCCTGCCTCGTATCTTCCCCATTTCCGAGGTCAAATCACCTGCAGAAAAATAATCAGCTCCTGTCGGTAACTCACGGTGGGGTTTCCCAGCCTCACCCCGTTCCTGATGGCTTTCCCTTTTGTCTCCCTTTGCTCTCTGGCCACCAAGGGCTGGATCCTATGGGAAGCCCCTCTGAGGTCTGGGTCGGACTCCTAAATAAATTGCACTGCGGGCGCACACAGGCTCCTAAACCTCAGGGCTGCTTGAGCACTCCTGGAACACAGCCCAAGGCGATGGGGGCAGATGTCCCCAGCCGGATGGGGCAGGAGCTGAGGGTGCGAGCCACCAACAAGCCAAGTGGCCCCGCTGTCAGGAGCAGTGGCCACGGGGATGGGGCTGCTCTGCGGAGGAGCCCCCCGGCGGAGGCAGGCCACGAGGCTCGTGCTGTGCAGCAGCTCTCCAGCTCCCTGCCCCAGGAGCACCGATGCTCTAAGCGGTGCCAGCGAAGAGATGCTTGTTATCACACGTGGCACTTACTCTCCAAGCACTTTAAAGCTTCAGGGCCGTCTCCTCTGCCAGCGGAGCAGCGCTGCTGTCAGCTCTCTCTCCCAGTTCGCTCCGATGATATCACGGACACACGCAGCTGCACCACTTGTGGATCAGCTCGGCGTGCACATGGGGGCACAGGGCGATGGCTTGCAGGTCTGGGGTCTGGAGGGAATTGGAGGGGATTTCAGCCCTGGAGGGGATTTCAGCCAGGGCCCCGTGTGGCGATGCCTCGAGGGCACCCAACACAGCAGCTCTGCAACAGCCTCACACCCAGGCTGAGTCCGCTTCTGGCACTTGTTCTCCCCTTACCAAACACCCAACATTTACCCTCAGCCCCATTCCCATCCTTTGGCCCCGCAGCATTCTGACTTTCCTCCAGTCCCTCCTCGCCTTCCTCCCTGCCACCCCCTGCAGGACCCCTGTGCGTGACCCCACAATGCGCGCACTCATCCCTCCCTGGGTGTTTTCTGTCCTTCTGACGCCCGTCAGCTGGCTTGCAGGCACCAGGGCCTGTCCTGCACCTTGTCCTGCACCCGCACAGCACCCGCAGCTTGGTGGGGGCTGCTGGGGGGGACCAACAGACCGTCCCTGGAGCCGGGAAGGGCACACAGCCCCGGCTCCTCTTAGATGCACTACCCAAAATATTTCGTGCTGACTTTATTTCTCAGCGAACTGCTTTGGATTCAGGGTGGGGAAGAGCTCTGGAGCAATAAAACCTCTCAAGGGCTGGAAAAAAAAAAAAAAAGGCCCATTTGGTGGGAGCTGTCACATCTATAAACAATATTCCCAAATTGTGCGCTTTTGAAGATTTTTGAAGAATTAAAGCAGAAAAAAAAAGTCACTTCAATGAATAATTCAGACTTTTTTCCCGTCATCTCTGGACCTTTCCGAGCTATAATTTCAAAGATAAAAGAACAAACGAGCTCGTTTCATAGCCTGGCGTTTGCACTACCGTCCTCCCGAGCCGCTCCCAGCCCCGCAGCTGGCGGCAGCAGCAGCAGGAGCTCGGTTCCAGCACATGAACCGGCTCGCCGGGCACGGCAGGGAGCAGCGGGCAGGGCGAGACCTCGGCCCAGCCTTCTCCATCCAGGAGTTTTGCAACCGACTTCAATGGGGCCGGGGTTTCGCCACGGCAGGCGGCCAGGCAGCGGCTGGCGTTTGTCTCCAGAGCTTCAGCTGCAGGAGCTCGTCACCGGCCGCTCGCTTGTGCAACGCCCCGAAAGGGCACGTTTGTGCAACGCTGCTGCCCCTCGCCTGCTGAGAGCCACCTGGGTGCATGGTCCAAGCAAAGCTGCCCTGTCCTGTGTGCCCGGTGGGGATGCTCAAGGGGATGCAGCTCCGCAGGCGAGCCGAATCACGCTCGCCTCTCGTCCCGTCGCACAAATCACACCCAGCCAAAACGTTTCCAAATCTCTGGGGAACAAACCAACGCGTGGCTTTCTTTCCCAAGGCCTTTCCCCCCCCGCTGCTGTTGTCACAGCGAGGAAACCTGCTTTGTTCTCACAGGTGCCGAGCCCGGCCGCCTCCCAGCTTCCGCGTGCTGCGCTTTCTCATGATCAGGGAACGCCAAGCAGCTTCCAGCCCGGAGCACCCAGGTTAATTACTCAGTAATAGCAGCAAAACACCCTTAGCATTCTTCCGGAAACACACTCCAGCCAGCACGGCATGTGATGCAACGCTCTGATTCATCTCAGTGTCTAGGAAAATATCAGAGCAATAAGCTGATAAGGAAGAACAGGCCCAACGCAGCTCATTTTCAACCTGTAATTAGAACAGTCTGGGTAGGAATTATGACAAAGTTCCCACTGCTGTGCCTCAGGGCAGGCGTCCCATCCCGTTCCTCTGCAGGTGACAGCGCCAGGACCCGAGGGAATGGCCTGGAGCTGGGACAGGGGAGGGTCAGGCTGGTGTCAGGGAAAGGTTCTGCACCCAGAGGTGGTCGGGCGCTGGGACAGGCTCCCCAGGGACGTGGGCACGGCACTGAGCTGCTGGAGCTCAAGGAGCCTTTGGGCAATGCTCTCAGACACACGGTCTGATTTTTGGGTGGTCTTGTGCGGAGCCAGGAGTTGGACTCGGTGATCCTGGTGGGTCCCTTCCAGCTCGGGATGCTCTGTGCTTCTGTGATTCTTCCAGACCCACCTGCGGGAGCCTGTGGGCTGCGCTCCAGGGCACTGTGCCCACGCAGGAGCGGCTGGATGGCACCGTGCTGGCATGCCGGGGCTGTCAGTGCCACTTTTGGGGTCCCAGGGTCGCAGGAGATGCCACCCTGCAGCCTCTGCACTGAGCTCCCAGGCAGGCCATGGTGTCAGATCTCATCCTGATGGTTCTGCCTTGGCCTCCCAGATGTCCCCAGCAGCACAGCGGTGGCTGTGTGTGACCTCCTGCTCCTCCTGGGACCCCAAAACCCCTTATGCTTGGCTTTCCAAGCGGCTGAAGCCAGGTGCTAACAGCCCCCAGGCCCCTACAGCAGCAGTACCAGCAGTGCTGGAGCCAGCCCAGGTATCCCCATGGAGCCAAACCCCCTCGATGGCATCCGCACGCCAGCTCAGGGTGGGCTCTGCCGCCGTCAAACCAATCCCCACCTCTCACCCTCTCCGCTCGGGCTGAATGTCAGAGCCCCAGGCTGTGCCGTTCCACGCAGACACTTCCACCTGGCATTTGGCAAGGGAAGAGAGAGTTCATTTCAGGTCCCACAGCCCCAAATCATGCCACTCTCCGAGCGCTCGCCGTGTTAATCAGCACCGAGGGCTGCCCGCGCGGGCGGCGGCACGCTGCCACTGCCATCTGCTGCCGCGCGCCGCGCTCGCAGCCGCCACTGCTCCGGGCCTTGGGGTCCCCAAAAACCTCAGCGGCTTTGAGTCCCTATCAGTGCACTTTGCCCACGCACGCCGCACGCACGTGTCTGCAGTGCTCTGAAAGGTTCTGTGCCGGGGGTTTTACTCCCTGAATAACCTGCAGACTTCCCTTTCGCTTACGCCTGCTTAGCAAGCCCGCGCGAAGAGGCTGCTGTGACCCGCAGCTCTCCCGAATTACCATCAGGACAAGCAGACATCACCCTAAATGCCACCAGAAGGGCTGCTCTGAAGGCAAGGAAGCTCCAACTTGAACCTAGGCGATTTTTCCCGGCGAGGAAGGGTCAGGCTCAGCCACGTGAATGCGCCGAGGCCATTCCAACGCAGCGCCCAGGGCTGGTGGTGCAAGAGCGGTGACTCAGGACGCGGCGTCTGCACCCTCTCACCCCTGCTGGCGGGCACTGCGTGGGCTGAGCTGCCACGGGACGCCGGGCACGAGTGCTGACAGCCGCCCACCAAGCAAAACTGGGGCAGAGGAGCAGCACTGCTCAACCCGAGTGGCCAGCCGAGGCCGCCAGCGCCGGCTCGTGCTCATTTACTGCTCATCCCCCAGCATCGTCCCCAGCATCTGCAGCGTAATCTCCTTTGCACGCCGGGCAGCGAGCCTGCTTTCTGCTTCACTTGTTTTCCCCTGCAGAAAGCGTTCTCTAACCACCATTATCTAATATTTAGCAGCGCGCTGTAATAAACAAAGTGTTAGAGATGAGACTACACGTCGCACTTATTGTTAGGCTGTGCATTCGAAATGAAAAGGCTGTTAGCTGGGTGAAATATTGTTCTGTGCAGCTTTTAGGTATTTTCTGCTCTCGATCAGAGCCCAATTAGATTCCTTTCCGAGGGAAAACGACTCTTTGAGGCACGGGAGCCGAGCACCTTAGCTGCAAAAAAAAAGAAGCTTTTAGAATAATTGTCACTTAGCACAAAGATATATTTGGTTACCAAAAAGGAAAACTGTGCAGATCATTATCTGTCCCACTTATCCTCCTTCCACAACACGATGAATTAAAGATGATCTGCGCCGCCACAAGCCACCACCCAGGCAGACACCCTGGTCCGAGCCGCGGTGCCCCCCTGGGGGCCGGAGTGAGGCGCTCCGAGGGTGCTGGGTGCCCCTGCAGGATGGGACCCGGCGCTCGGTCCCAGCACGCCTCTTGGGTGCTGATTCTGGCCCTGCTCTGCTTTCTTTCAGATGCAGATTAAAAGCATGTCCCGGTTTTATGGAAGAGACTTGAGCCAATTTCCAGCCGCCTACCCCAGCCTGGCAGCCACTCCAGAAAAACATTTGGCCTCTATTGTTCCTCTTTGTTTTAATCTGGAATCCAGATTTGCCTGGAGTCCTCTGAGTACTTTTTCCTTTTTTTTTTTTTTTTGTTTGTTTTCGAGTCAGGTGTTTTCCATTCACTGATAACATCACCGTGTTTGTTCCAAGATCACCTGCATAAACATGATCTCAGCGCAAGGGGCAAGGTTCAAGAGTTGAAATCTGCACCATTGTGTGCCTGTGTGTGAGCGTGCCTATGTCAGCCAAACCTGTATTTTGTCCCTTCTAATTATACCTCACCATATTAACAGATAATAGCTGTACATTTAAGCAAATTATCTCAAATAAAAAGAGGACAATAATTACACTGTTTGTTTTTGCTCCTTTCATTGCTGGAATTATTCTTTGTTTGCCTAGAGTTAAATATTAGTGAGAACCTTTCTGCACTAATGTCTGCTCAGTTGCCTTTTACTGTTTTAAACCAGCAAGAGTCAGTAAAAGTTTGGGCAAATATTAGATTTGGCAGAGTTTGCTGTTTGTATCAGGAAACCGATTGGTGTTATTGATTGACAGATGTGACCAAATGTTTAGAAAGTCTGTCCTCTATTGGATTCTGCTAGGTGTTTCAGCAAACAGTCCTAATACAAGGCAAACAGAGTTATTGGAAGAAGTACCAGCCTGTGTTAGCACAGCAAACTGAGGGCTATGCAAACAGCTTAAAAGAATCTGGCCACCTTCATATAACCTTTGATGTAGGTATTGATCCTTCTGAAGGTGGCAAAAAGTTTGAACAGGGAGCAGATTGAGTGGGATCAGATATATATAAACACCGTAAGAATGTAAATGTTATCTTTAAGCTACACTGTCGCTTTGGTAATGGATGTCTGTTTGGAATTTATCTTCTTCCAAATCTCTAAATCCATGCAGCAATAAAAATTAATAATAACTTTTAGATAGACTGCCTCCTAAGTCTCTCTCTCCTCCCCTGATAAGCACAGCATCAGGCATCTTTAATTCTTCTAAGCCGAGGACAGGGGCTTGCGGCGAGCAGGAGCCGCGGCCTCGAGGGCTGCTGGCGGGTGGCCAGGCTGCTGGGGCGGCACGTGGCCGCGCCGGTGGAGCTGCACGGGGGTGCACAAATGGGGAGCACTGGGGTGTGCCAGCACGGGGATGTACAAACAGGGAGCACTGGGGTGTGCCAGCAGGGCAGCGCTTGGGTGCTAATGGGGTGGTACAAGCCCAGTTTGGCGGTGCTCTTCGGGGCAGGATGAGGCCATGCCTTCTCGCGGGGCTCCTGCACGCTCTGCAGAGGAAACTGCCTTGCAAAAGGCGTTCGGAGGCAGCCCTGTCTCAAGGCAAAGTGCCGACGTGGTGGCACCCCACCAGCACCACCGAGCCCCAGCAGCCAGCTCGCTGCCAGACGCAGGAGGCACCTCGCAGCAAGGGCACACATCCGAGCAGCGCAGCCTTGTGCAGGAACCCACAGCTTCCTCCCGCCTCCCCGTTTTTGCACCCTAGTCCCTGCACCACGCACCCACGGGCGGGCAGCCGGGCGCGGTGGCCACGCAGCGCCCCGTGCCGCGCTCTGCAGCGGGGGGGTGGGTGCAGGAGGTGCGCACTCAATTCGCATCTGCAATTACCCTGGTGTGGTATGTGGAGCGGCTCTGCATGCACAAGTGACCATTCATGCATCCCCATGCCATCTGCGGTGACAATTACCACAAGCACACATGTAATCAAGGTAATTACGCACACAAATTGGGCGTGTGATTGCATGGGCATTTCTATGATTTTTTTTGTTAAGTTAGGCCTCTAAAAACTAAAATAGATTCCGAGTTATGTTTTAAATTATCTGCCCATCTGGCTATTCTTGCAAATAATGACTGTTTATAGTGATATATATTAAACAGACACTGTTGATAGGTGGGTTAATCATTGCAAGAGAAGAAAAGGGATTGTTTTATGCCTGTGTGTTGACCCACGATACCTAGTAACTAATGACGTGTTTGACTACAACCAGGTAACAACCAGCTTTCGCTTCAGAAGTACCTCCTAATAAAAATTACACTGTACACATTATAAGAAGGTATCTGATGAATCATTACTGCAGTGCAGTGATGGACTTAAATAAAGCCCCGATTAATTATTAAACCCGAGTAGCGCACGTTCGCAGTCGCACAAAACCCGTGAAGAGCAGGCGGGGACGGCGGTGTGCCAAGCCCTCGTGTTTTGGGGGGGTTTCCACACCCGCGGCTGTGCCCACCCGTGCCATGCACACACCTCCAGCCCTGCTGTGGGTCGCATCCTGCTCCCTCAAATCACCGGGGCACTTCTGTGGGGCTCCAGGGACAAAATGGGACCGGCACGAGTGAGATTTGTGTCCCTGCTGGGCTGTGGGCAGCCCGTCCTTGCCACCTGAAAATGTCACCCCCAGCACGGAACAATTAACAGGCACCTAGTGGGGGCACGAGGAGTCCCTACCCCCTTTCCCCCCAGCATCAAAATGTCCCCTTCTCGCTTAGGAATTGCCTGCTCTTTGCTGGCCAAGCAGAAGTACACAGTGCAATCAAAAAAGCCATTAGCACTGCCATCTCTTAAGAAAAATTAGCATTATTCTTTAATGCCTGGCGCTACTTAGGTAGGGCTCCGCGAGGCTCTCGATGGCTCCAGTCGCAGCCGCTTGTGCAACCGACCATAAAACAAACTGGTGCTGGAAGGGAGCTGATAACGCATCTCCCCCCCGGCCTCCTGCAGCAGCAGGGGCTAGGAACAAGCCGACCTGCTTACTGCGAGCCCCACCGAGGTGTTTTGGTGTGCGCTCCCCCTCGGGGGGCTGCCCGGGCCAGCGTGGGGCCGCGGGCTGCCTCGGGGTCCCCGTGCACTGCTCTGCTCTGCCTGGGTGAAGGCTTCGCATCACCTGAGGCCTAAACCACCAAGTTTTGTTCCTATCAGGAAACGGATTTTGGAGGGTTTTCAGATCGATGACCAAAGTTTTGAGCCGAAGTCGAGCGTTTTGCAAAGCTGGGAAGGAAAACGTGGCGCGCTCGCTCCGTCAGTTGGAGCGGAAGAAGGCCGGAGCCAGCAGAAGTGCTCTGCGTGGAGACAAGGGGCAAGGGCCTCGGCTCTGCCGGGCTTTTCTTTGCTTCTGGCACAAAAGCTCTGCTGAAAGGAGCTTTTCCCAGCGCTTCACCTCATTCCCCTCAGCAGACCCGGCGTGGACGTTACGGATATTCCTCGAGGCACGGGCAGGGAGACCGCGAGCCTGGGGTGCATTCCAGGGCAGGGCGTGCTTTAACACAGGGCTGCTGGGTTTTTAGCACAACAGCCACTCGCCTTAGGGGAGATGCCGCATGAAGCACCCATTCCTGCTGAGAGAGGCACAAGCGGGGAAGGAAGGAAGAAAAGATGCATTGCTAATGCACTGCAGCAGCAGCCAGCAGCAGCACAGGAGTGAGGTTGTCCTAGCACTCCTGCCATACATCCAGTTTCCATGGATTTAGTGCATAACTAAGATAGGCAGAAATAAAATACGTGCTGCCCTGGATGATGCTCTAATGTTTCCTCATCTGGAGCAATTCTAAATCTCTCTCTGGCCCTTCCTGGAGCAGCGATACCACAAAAACAAAAGAGATAAGATTACTTCCAAGCTCACTCGGAGCACCAAAGCCTCCAGAAAGTTCGGGCCACTTCCAGTGCTGCTGCCACCCGCAAGCACCTCCACCAGCCTCGGCTCGTGCTGCCACCACGCCGTGCACGTGCCGCCTGCCCCACCACTGCCAGAAGGCCATGCCTTTGGAGACCCCAAAATAAGAGGGAGAAGAGGAAACTTCTCCAGCTGCCAGAGCTGGTGGCCAGTGAAGGCTGATGAGCGCCGTCTTTGCACCGAAGGTGGCTCGTCACCAGCCACGCACCCAGCGTCCACAAGCAGCTGCTGCGAGCCACAGAACAGAAGGGGTGTTCAGTTCTGCGGCTTCATTTTCCTAACAAAGACCGGAATGAATAGAAAATGGCAGGAGCCACGGGAACCTATTTACCCTGAGAGAGACCGGAAAAGAAAGCAAAATGGCAGAAAATGAATTCACTCCGCTGTATAGTCCGCAATTGTTGCTTATAGCTGCCTCCCAAAAAGTAGCTGGCAATTATCCTGTTTTATCATATAACAACAAGTGATTACTGGAATAACGGGTGCAAACAAGTGGCAGGAGCACTCCGCTGTTCCCACGTCACATCACGCTCGGTCGGCATCCCGCAGCCCTGTCGTTCTGAGCCTGCAGCACTTCAGTTATAATAGAACAATAATTTATTAATGCGTGCACTTTATGTTCTCAAAATATCATGCATACATTGATTAACTCGTGTCTCATCTCGTCTGGCAGGTGCACACGTCTCTTAACCCTTGATTTTACAGGTAGGGAATGAGAGCCGGAGGGAAGCAGCCTCCTGGTGCAGTGAATCCCACTGATCCTTAGGATCACCAGGACTAACCCCACAAAGACAGCCAGCAGCAGGATGGGGGCTGGAGACGTTCGTAGCCATCCCCAACCACGTCTCCGTGCCGTGATGCAGCAGCAGGAGGAGTCTGCAGCTCATGGGGCGCAAATCTCCTGCGGGGTGCCTCCCTCCAGCGCACCCCAATGCAAACAGGGGGGCTGTTATCCCCCCCACAGCTCTGCCAGAAGGCCACGGGGGAGCAGACAGCCCCAGACACCACCCCAAAACCCTGGGGGCTGTCAGGGGGAGACCCCTGAACGTGGCAGCGGTGCCGGGGCCAGCAGGCGGCTGCCCCCCGGAGCCCCCATCGGGGCTCCAACCAGGAGCCAGGCCCGCTGCAAAACGCAGCTCACGTTCTTCAGAGAAACTCCTCGTTTGACAGGCTAATTCTCCCGGAGCCATAAATAAAGCCACAGGGGACAGCTAAGTTACGTTTTTACAGCGTAAGCTCCAAATTGCACACGCCAGCAACTTCTATTAGTTTAGTCTTAAAGTGCAGCGTTCCAGCAAAGCTTGCAGCGCGAGTGGCACTTAGCACCTCGAGGGGGGGGGAGAGGAGCTAAATTTACCTGGCTGTCTCTGTTCACCTCCAGAACACCTCCACGTTCAGCAGCTCTGATGGATGCAGCATTGGCCCCTCCAGCTGCAGGGTAACATGAAATTCCCCCCTAAAATCATTTCCCCTCCACAACAGCCGCTCCGTTTCAATAGAGGACGCCCCATCACCCCTGCACGCACAGCCTGCACGCACAGCCTGCACTCTCTTGCCAGGAATATAACCCCTTTCATATTTTCTCATGAAAAAAAAAAAAAAAACAAAAAACAAAAAAACCACAACACCAACCTCTGATTACTTCCTGCGCATCCCAATTGTCACGCGGGGATGCTTTAGAGCAGGTTTGGGACCACCTTAATTTTGCAGTCGTGCCAGCCACAGCAAACTTGGCGCGATTGCAAAATTCAGGCAGTCTCAAACTTCCCCACTTTATGTAATTTATCATGCGCTCTCCGTTGGGTTGTAAAACCAGGAAATTGTCTGAGCGAGCAGGAAGCCGTTGCTCCCTCGGTGCTCCCCAGGGCTGGGGACCGCAGCGGTCGCCCCATGGCTCTGCTGCCCTAGGTTATCCCAGCCCTGCTTCCACCTGCTGCTGGGCTTCCAAGCGTTGGCCAATATTCATCACGTATTTCTTTGTATAGCTGGGTTCAGCATGACTTCGGCCCGAATTTGCAATCAATTTCTGCTTTGGGGTGTCCTATTGGAGCCAGAAGGGAATTCCCAGCTGGGGTGCAGGGACACGGGCAGCAGCAGGCGCTGCCTCGGGTGCAGGAGAGGCTTTGCTCCTGCTGCTGCTGCTCGCGGGGCCGTGGGCTGGAGGCATCCCTGCCCCGTGGGATGGGATCGGGGCACAGCGCACACCCCGCTGCCACCCCACACCTCCGTCGGGAGAGGCTCTGCTGCCACGAATTGTGTTTGTATGGAAGAACATCCTGCTGACAAAACACTACGGGCTCTGCAAGGTGGAACTGCTTTGGGAGGTGAAAAGGCTCCATCCGCGTCCAGCCCCATCTCCCCCATCCCCAGCCAAGCAGCCACCCGCCTCCCTGCTGGGATGGGGTCCGGCACTGGTCCAGGTCCCGGGTGCCAAATGGGTCCAGCAGGCTCAGCAGTGCAGGATGCGGCCCTTCCACCGCCAGCCCCACGGGACCTCAGCTCCCCGGGCTCGTTTCGCCCAGCCCCGCACACCAGGGCACCGCTAAGCACCAGGCTGAGCTTTTAAAGTGGAGCCTCTTTGTCTTTGTTACTTTTTTTGTTGTTGTTGTTGTTTCATTTCATGTCATAATTTCAAACATTTAGCATACTTTTTGTGCTCCTTATTAACGGAGCATGTTTTTTAAAGGATTTTACAAAAATGCATATTTATGAGACAACCATGGATCAAGAATACTGATATTTGAAAGACGCAATTATCTTTAAAAAGTTTGGCTTTATTTTCATGCTAATAAAGACAATGTTTTAAAGCAAGCTAATTGGCTTGCCAGTCATTTAGTTCAGTTGCCTGCTCGTTACAACTTCGATATTTCCTTATAAGTAAATTTAAAAGCAGCCTGTTACGCCAGCTTTAAGTATCGGGCCTCCAAGGAATTCAGAGCTTTTTTGTACCGTGCAGTAAAAATAATGCTTCCTAAACACTGGTGGCATCGGTTCTTCATTAAACAAAATATCCTTCTGCTTTGATTGGAAAACCCTGGACGTGGGATTAAAAGTAACAGGGGAGGAGAGCAGAGAAAGTCCTTTATAGATGCTGCTGCCCCAGAAGATAACACGGAACATGTTCTCGCCTGAAACGCGGGCTCGCTAATTAATATTGCGAATTCGGGCAGAAACCAGCGTGGGTTTTGGGCAGAGCTGGGTTTGGGGTGTGTGGGGCCGTGCGCTGTGCCCCCACACCTCCTCCGGCCGTGCCCCCAGACCCCCACGGAGAGCTCTGGCAGCACGAGCCAGATCATCGCACTGGCTGCCGCGTTTGGAGGCATAATTGGCTTTAGCTTTATCAGTGCAGATTTGATTATTTAAGAGATTTTTTTTTTTTCATTGAGTAATTATGTTCTGCTGAATTAGATTTCATTAAACAATGCAGTCGTGATGACAGAAACAAATACATTATTAATTTCATAATCTGGTAGCTATTTCATTCAATTTGCAGCATCGATACCGAGGGTTGCAGTGGAAAACCAACCACAGACGTGCACAGAGGGAAACTTGGCCCAGCCAGGAGCTGCGGGACGTCGCACGCAGGTGACACCCAGACCCCAGATGTGCCGCGGCCACCGGGCACTTCTGGGGGATGCTGGTCTGCATCTCGGAGGCGTTGCTGGAGCTAGAGCTGGCTCCGCCAGCAGAGCCCTCCTGTCCCAAATCCTGCAGCCGTGCACATCGCTGTGAGCAGGCACAGCACCACCACAAAGCCCAGCGCTTCCATAAAGCCCCAAGAACACTTGCCATCAGGGCTCGAGGTGTCCGAGACGACACCGCTCGAGAAGGACCAGAGGCGAGGGCTTCCCCAAGGGGCTCCAGGCTCAGCCCCAGAAGCCTTGAACACCAAGAGAAGCTATGAAGCTCCGGGTGCTGCTGTGTGCTGGCTGCACACGCACGTGCAAACAGCCCAGTGCACTCCTGGCAGCCCACTGCCACATTTCCACCAGCTGCAGCCCACCCACTTCTCTTCTACAACTATTTACACCTCCTGAACAGGCTTTGGCAGCGGGGTGTAAACGGAGCGTGCTCAAAAGGCAAAAGCCACATGTCAGAGAGGGCTGGAGATGTTTCTGGAAGGGGAAAGAAACATCCCTGGTGTGAGCCAGGAGCCCAGTCCCCGTGGCCATGAAGTTAGGATCCCGTGCTCGTTGTGCTCAGGTGGACGTCCCAGCCCACCGCTGCAGCGCGTGCTCCTGCTTGCTTGCCTTGGGCTCAGGCCGTCATCATGCTGCATCGATCAATGCGCCTTCGTGCAATTAAAGGGAGCCAAAAAGAGGCATCCTACCCAAAAATGCAGTGTTTGCCTGAGCAGGGCTTTAGCTGCAGGTCTGCACCTTGAGACGAGCCGTGCTGCCCTACCTCCAGCCATTGGCATTCCTGGTAAAGCCACTACTAAAAAAAAACCAAGACACTTAAATTACATATTAATTTGATTTTCCACAGGGTTTCTAGGAAATGTTTTCAATCAAGAAGTAAATTCAGATTGTAATAAAATATTACATAAATATTTACATCAGCCCTGGCTTTACTTTAAAAGGAGGGATTTTTTTCCCCTTGCACATGCTGCCAAAGTAGTTAGCTGGCAAGCCTGTGAAAAAACAAGGTCTGAGAGTCACTTTTTCCCCTTGCAGATCCATCACGGAGCGATCAGGAGGTTTATTTTTCCCATGTCTCCCCCCAGATTCCATCATTTCCCTTCCTAAAAGATTCCATGTGTATCCCGAGCACGCGGTCGCCCAGGTAAGGCAGAGACATCAGCTATTTATACAGATTAGATGTGGGGAGGAGGGGAGGGAAAAACGTCTTCAAAGCTGCAGCACATTAAAAGGAATTTATTAGATGTGTTGTGTGGGCAGGATGCCAGCTAAATTTAATATGGATCTATATACAAAGAAACTGTCTAGTTACACAGAATGAATATTTAATCATGCATGGATCAAGCAATTTCACAGAAGTAATTAAAAGCAGGCTTTGTTTATTGCTAAAAATTATAGCTACCCTATTGACCTGGTGCTGGAGTTCTTTTGCCATATTGAACATGTTACCTGCTGATATTATGTTATTAAATGGGGATTAAGACTATTTTTTTTCCTTTGCAGATAAGAGCTCTTAAGCTATCTTGTCTGTTTGTGCACAGCGGAGGGGGGGAAGGAAAGCCCCACGATGGAAAAAACAAGCCCGCACGAATCAGTAGGGTTAGGAAAACACTCGTACCTACAAGGGGAAGGCAGAAAACGATGAACCAATTAAATACCCGATGGATTTAAGTCGGATGGAAGTCCGCAGGTCCTTGCCCTGCTTTCCATGGGAAGCGGCTTCCAATGACCCACCGGTGCGGCACCGCGCCACGCCGTGCCCGCGGCCGGCACCCGCTGCAGGTTTTGGGGATCCCGGCCTTGGGGCTGAGCCCAGGAGCAAGGCGAGGCAGAGCCGAGGGTGGGCACCTCCGCCACGGGGAGCAAAATCCTTGATGCTTCACCAGCCGCTTCCCCAGGGCGGTGCTCAGCAGGGCAGGATGCTGCTGCCCAGGCGCGTAGCGCAGGGGCTGCTGCGGCTCCAGCCCTCGCTGCTCCAGAAAGCCCTCCCTTACCTCTCCCCCTACCATGCGAGCAGCTTTTCCATAACAGAAGGAGGGCTTCCAACAGCTTGTAGACAAAATAGCTGCTAAAGCACAGCAGCTTCAGCAAGCTTCAATGTGAAAGTATCCCTCGAAATGCTAACTTCGCTTAAGAGCGTAAGAAAAACGAGGAGCTCAGGGTGCAAAGGACTGGAAAAACAAATGAAAGACGTTCATTGCCAAGGCTGAGAAATACAAGAAGCAAGGAAATACGCCCAAGTGGAGAAGTCTTAAACCTCGATTCGCTTTCAGAGCCCAGGCTGCCAGGCCTTGGGCGTTTTCAGGCTTCCTGCTCCTGATCCACCTCTCCCGCACCCCTGTGCAGCCGTTCCCCTCGACAAGCCGCTTGTAAGCTATTAGCAGATGAGGATATTACTATTTTACCCTTACTTTGCATAACTCTAAACGACAGAGCAAATTGCCGCTCTGTGAGAGAACAGGCCTGATGTATTTGGGCTGACAGCGTCTCTTTCCATTATGATTATTCATCGGGCACGGGCGGCTTCGCAGGGCCCTACCCGGGGCCGGCAGACGCGGCGCTCGCAGCCCGGAGCTGCTCCCCATCCCAATAAACCACCGCGTTTTCCTGCCTCAAAGAGTTCACAGAACAAAATAAAAGCCAGGGGTGATGACATTTATAAGCACTAAGATGTTAAAGACAGAAAAAATACTACCATGGGTGAAAGCTTTGAATCAAATTTTAATAAAAACCTGGAATTCTGGCCAAGAGCTGCTCAGCTGGAATATTAAGAAAATTCACGCCCTCTACTAGCTCTATTTTTGCTGTGGGACACTTAAAGACACTTCCAATTACATAAACGCATACATATAGATATGTGTATCTATATCGATGGACAGAGACAGAGATGGAGATGAGGGGAGAGTTTTATTCCCTATCCACCCGATCCCTATCCGAACGTTACCCTGCAGCACTCCAGCTGACCCCACTAAATCCTGGAGCCTTAGACTAACTGCTTAACAGCTTTGTCAAGTAAAACTGCAGCGTGATCCCAAACCCCTGGCTGCTTGTAGCCTGACCCTGCCCGTCCGCTGCCCGGTCCCCTCGCGCCCCGTGGTGACACGGTGGCTCTCGGCTTGGTGGCACCGCCGTGCCCACTGCGCTGCATCGGGGCAGGTCAGCGGCGTTTCTGATCCCTCGCCGCGGCCAGAGGCTTCGGAGAAGGAGGATGAGGTGCCACCATCCCTGGGACGGCGGTGGGGCGGTGCTGGGATGCCGCAGGGCTGATGGCACGGAGCAGGAGGAGCTGGTGGCGGTTCGTTCTCCTGGGGCAGGGGGGGGGATCCGAGCAGGGCAGAGGTACCCTGACCCGCAGGCGTTATCGTGTCTATCCCGCGTGTTAACATCCGCTAATCTGCACATATGAAAGGGAACTCGAATCACAGGGCGTAATTAAGATATGAATTCTGATTTGCGGGAAGAAGGGGGGGGGGGGGGGGACACGGCCTCTCAAGGTCAAAAAACAAACCTAGACAAAAGTGTTATCTCCAGTGTTGTGCAGTTGATTGCATTATCTGCATATGAAATGAAATATAATTAATATTTGTCATGCATAGACTGTTGCTGAACTCCCCTCACCCCCACCCTCTCTTCTTCATTAATCTCTTAGTAACATCCAGAAAGTTGTATGTGGTAATAAAATACGAAAAGCCATCTCCAGTGATCTGAATTGGAGATAAATCTATTCTCTTGTCAGCAAGCCTAGAAGGCAGAAACTGTAACTTCCCCAGGAGTCAGCGACCTAGCTTGCAACAATTTGCTTAATTAGGAGAAAACAATATTTTTCACTAAATTGGGTGGCTAATGTATATCATTATAATCTGCCAAGGAAGTGGATTTGCCCTTATCCGCTGTGCCAAGAAGACAGCTGAACGTTGTATTTACCTAGAAAGTATCCCTCAGCCCTGTGTTAAAGAGGATGAGAGACAAATTATTCCTTCATGTTAATGGCTGATGGTTCTCCTACGGCGCGTCTAGAGGCCTCTCAGGTCTTACTTCTCTAAGACATAAAACAACGATTTGTCCCAGGTATATTTTTCATCAACCCCATAAAAACTTCCAGTTGATGTTAATGGAGAAAGAGTTTATCTCCAACGGGCCCCAGACAGACTCGTACCAGGGATGTGCCAAGTACCCATTAAACAATAAGACATAACAGGGCATGTGTTGGAGGGCAATAAAGACACACCTAGCTGGGCTAGAGCGATTACACTGCTGACGAGAAAGGCTCCTTTCAAGCAGTTTTACGCTGAAGATGGGCTTGGGGGAGGAGGGTTGCTCCTGCATGGATACAAAAAAGATTTCCCCAAACCCCTTTTCTGTAGGCACCAAATCTCTTATTCACAGTAACAGCTCCTGCAGCGAGACCTGCCAGCACAGCTCGGTGCCGCTGTCTTCAGCTCCTCCAAAACGAGAGCGGAAAAGGCACCAGCTCCACCCCAAGCGCTCGCAAGATCTCTTGAGTGCACACACCGAAGGTGCACAAAACCCAACAGCCAACGTAAGCGCTGAGCACGTGAGGAATTCAGGGCTGGGACTTATTTTAAAACCCAAACTTAAACGTGCCGCCGTGACCCATCACCTGAAGGTGCACGGCTTTTTGCACAGACCACGAGCAGCTCAGAGGCTCCACGCACCATGCGGGCATGCACACGAGGCTCCCCTGAGGGACCACCCTGCCCACCACAACCCGCTCTCCCCACCCACCCATCCATCCATCCATCCATCCATCCATCCACCCACCTACCCACCCGTCCGCCCCGAGGCATGCAGGAGATGCTGCTCCCGGCATGAGGAGCAGCAGGAGGGCGCTCAGCAGGTGCAGGGTGCTCAGCAGATCCCTCCCCTGCGAGCAGAACCAGCCTGTCCCCACCAGTGCTCGGGCTCTCTCTGCCCAGCTCAGCACCCGTCCAGTACCCAGACAGGAACTTTGGGGGCGAGCCAAGCCCAGCAGAAAGCCCTGCTCGAGGTCTCCAGCAAGCCCTCCGTTCCTTCAGCCTCCCCGACCTGCCTGCTCACAGATGCTTTGCAGCACTAAATCCTGAATTTCTGCATGGGTTTGTGTTAAGATGAAGTTTAGCAGCTCTCATTAAAATTCCCTTGCCACCTCGATCCTGAGCACAGCTGAGTTTTACCTTTCATGCGGTGTTCCCTGGTGTCGTGTCTCTGCACTAATTAGCAACCTTCCCAAATATATGCAAAAGCCCTTTTTTTTTTTCCCAGGCTGTGATTTTTCCACCTCCTCTGCCTTCGTCTCTCCACCACAGCTCACTCTCCCCTTGCACGTCCCCAAGCACACACTGGTGCACCTTCTCTCAAAGGAAAAAAAAAAAAAAAAAGAAAAAAAAAAAAAGGAAAAAATTAAATGTGGATACATAGCCAAAAAACTGTAAAGAGCTTGCAGGAAATCAGCTGGGGACTGAGCTACCCAGGGCCTGCCAGCCTCAACGCCCACCCTGGACTGCACGGCTTGGAGCAGCGTTCGCAGCACTGCACCTTGCCCATGCCTTGACTCCCCGGCTGGGCGTCGGTCTGCTTTATTTGGAGCTGAACGGATCTGAAGTTTCAGCTCAGGTCCTGGCTCTCCCGTGCCCTGATTCCACTACGTCTTTTCCCTCTCTTCTGAACAACTTTTATTAGCTCAGCAGAAACCGTTGAGGCTTGGAAAGCACCACTGTGTTCACCATGGCGCAGACCTCAGAGGAGACCGCACTTTCCTAAAGTTTACTTTTAACTGTAGCTTGCGGCTCAGAAAACTCCAACTTGATTACTAATTTCTCCTCACTAAACCAGTCAAGCCCTGTTTTCCCTCCTGTTTTATAACAACTTTGTTTTTATGCTCCTTCCCTGCATTTACAGCCTGCACTGGCCTGGCTTCACAGTGTGCAAAGTGCCGCGTTTTTCTGGGGACGCTGGTGTGTAACCAGCACCTTGCAGGTCTCCAGCTGTTACCAAACCCAGCCCCGGCGCATCACTTACAGTGCTCATTGCTGGGTAGCGTGCAAAAACAAGGCTGGTGGCATGGGAGAAGAAATCTCCATGTCAGATACCCACAGCCAAATTCGCAGCCAGTCCTGGTCTCCGTGCACCCGTGCTGGGGAGCTCGCCAAAGGCGGCCACCTCCAGGTGCCCCGCTCCATGCAGGGGCAGCCTGTCCCGAGCCTGTCCCCACGCTCCCAAGGTCAGAAAAACACCACACGCTGCCTTCAAGGCTAGTCACTGCCATACCGAACCACACGAAAGCAGCACAGGGGTCTTCAGGGGCTTGGTGTGAATGGAAACTAAGGACTTTCCATGGCAGACTGGGGAGCACATCCCTCTCGTGCCATCTGACATGGCTTGGAGAAGCAGCAACTCAAGAGCCTCTCGTTAAGAGCAAGCACCATGAGGGCTAGCTCTTCCTTTCCGCTGGGCTGTAGTTTTGTAAGGCTCTGTATTAAAGATAAATCAGCCCCAAAGAGCAGCCCTGGTCCTTGCGCCCATCATCCCATCTTCGAGCGCACCCCGTGAGGCACCCGGCTGCCAGCTCCACAGCCAGCACCACCACAGCTGGACGAAGTGAAAAGAAAATACCCAAGTTCGGGAGAGAAACCAACATGAGAGCAAGGAGGGTTCACGCATGTGGATAAGCGGGATAATGAGGGAGGAAATTGGAGAGGAATTCCTTGGAATGGAGCGTGCTCCTAATGGGTTCCCTCTGCCCCGCCGGAGCGCAGCCTCTCCCCATCTGGATCCAATGCCGGTGCTATCGCAGCGCGGGGGTGCCAGAGGCAGCAAACGGTGCTGAACCACTTTGTTCCAGCAAAGAGAAGTGAACCGCACTAGCACAAGCCCAATTGGAAATTAATGAAGCTCCTGGATCCCTCCCTGTGTAACTGCAGCTTTCGGGCTGACGTCCCAACGCAGCCGAGCCCGTGCAGCAGTGGGACCGCAGCCACGGAGCCTCCCCGCTGCCTCCGCTCCCCCGGCGCCCACCTCGCCAGAGCCCGTGGCCGCGCTGGAGGTGCTTTTGGGTGCCAAACAGCACCCGAAGGGGCTGCCTGGAGCAGGACGGGTGTCGCTGCCTGCTGGAGTCAGCCCAGCTGCAGCAGGGGGGGGGATGCGGGCCCCCCGCATAGCAGCAGGGACGGGCACGCGGCCGCTGTGCACCGCGCCGTGACATTCGTGATCCGGGCAGAGCCGAGCCTCTGCCAGAGGTAGGAACTTGGCATTTGCACAAGAGCAGCGTTTCTAGCAGCGAAGTGGCCATTTTCCAGAATGCCATTATTTCTATTTTATAATGTTGCACGGAGGCCAAAGAATGGATCCGCGGAGTCTCTTTGGCACCAGGGAGGTTAACATTTCCCTTTTGGCACTTGTGCATTGATAGCTGTTAAGTGCAGGCTGCTCCTAGGCCAGAGATACGCCTTTCAATAATCTCTTCCTTTACCATTTCAAAGCCTCGACAATAAGTATTGCTTCCTGGCAATTCACGTTAGCAAAGCAGTACGTGCTCTGCCTGGGAGACAATGCGCTCCGAGCAGGAGAAGGCTCTTTGCTGGAGCCTCGTTGTTGCTGCTTTTGTGGTAAAGGAGGAATTCATCTGCTATTATATTTTCATCTCTTTGTCATCTGTTGGTATTGGAAAGCATACTCCCCGGGCTTGCTGGACACCACATGAGCTAGTTAATGTTAATAAAAGATTAAATTAACTATGGGATCAGAAAGGCTTTCAAGAAACATATAACATTATATTAATCCCAGACACGCAGATTATTGCGTGTATTAGTGGATTTAAATACCGACTTGAAACTAGAGAAGGAAGAGGACTGCGCAATATCCGAGCCATCCAAGCATGCCCATTACCCGGGGAGGAAATAAATACCCCGGGCCCCCGGAGCCGTTGGGAGAGCGGGGCCGGGGCGCGCTGCTCCCAGCCCTTTGTCTGCCATTAGGCATCGATCCAGCTCTTAATGAGGTCAACAGGAGCCTCTCCACGGCTTCAGCAGCCTTTGGACCTGGCCCTTAATAGCGACCACAGCCCCGAGGAGCGCTCCGGGCTCGGCCACGCGCTGCGACCAAGCCCCACAGCGGGCAGCGGGAGCGCAAGGGGTCGGGGCACGGGGGCTGCTGGTGCCGGGCTCAGTTCCCCAGCTCGGTCCCACGTCTGGAGCCAAACCCTGAAAACCTTCTCGTGCAGCAGCAGCTGCGCAGCCCCGCGCTCAATAAAGCTCCCCGCCGCGCCGCAGCCGCAGCCTGGTGTGGTGGCTCCTTACGGCTCGTGGCTCTGAGCCCTGGCCGTTTTTCGCAGCTCTGCCTTTCCTCCCTTTGCCAGAGCGAGGGATATTTCTCATAACCACCCTGACTTCTTCCTCCGGGGTCAGCAGCGGCTCCGCCAGCAAAGCACCTGGCTCCGAGCACGGGGCTGGGAGCGGGCACCGGCCCACGCGAGGCCAGATCCTGCTTTCCCCACGCAGCCCCTGCAAAAGCCACAGGAAACATCGCCCAAATGCCCTCACTTGCCCACATTTACGGCACCCTTATGGCATTCTTTTCCTCTTGGACCAGTAAAGGCATACGGTAGCCAAAAGCATCGCTAGTGTAATGGGCATTAATTGCTCCTAATTTTGATTATCTCTGCTGCACAAGAGATATGCAGAATACTGTTAAAATACCAACATTTTTTTCCAGCTTATTGTTTCATAGGCACAGAAAGGAGACAGCATTCGGGGCTCGATTTTTTGGGGCGTGAATCAGTCGGATGAAAGCGCTGAACGGGCAGAGGCAGGGAGAGGAGACCTCGGCCGGCCAGGCACATCTCACACCCATTTTCTGGTCCCTCAGCTTTTCCTTACCCCACTGAAAGCGAGCGATCATCTTTTCACGGTACGGGATCAGCGCAGCCATTCCCCTGCCTCTCCGCCAATGGAAAAATTAATGCTGCGAGCCGTAAATGAGCTGAAACTTGGTGACGGTCCAGAAGATGGCTTTCCATCATTTCCCCGTGATGGATTACTTGCACAAGCAACAAACAAGCATCTAAACTCCTGTGCCACACTGACATCTTATGGAAAAAGCATTTGTTACAATTGCAGGGCTGGAGGAGCAGGAGAGGCACCCGACCGGGCTCTCCTTGACGCCCCAGGTTCAGCACAAAGTGCCGAGGGGAATTTCAAAAAAAGGCCCAATTTTTCTCCTAAGAAAACTGTTTCTGGTTACCATAGCACAAGCTGTTCAAAACCCGAGCATTTTCTCTGCGGTTAAAGCAACGTGAGGCCACGGGAACGGTCACATCCTCGCACAACCTGGAGGAGGACTTGTAGCTGCAAATCTGGCGTTTAACCTCCGGCCTCACCCGTTTCCGATGGTTTTATGAAAAAAAAAGACCTTTGGTGGACTGATCTCTACAGCAAGGCACAAAATGGATTTGTTAGAAATTAATGAGGGAAGCAAGAGGGACTAATGAATCACCAGGCACGGCTAACGAGGAGCACAGGGACCGCTGGCGCACTGCAGCCTGCTGGCGATCGGCATGGATAGGAGGACGCACATCGTGCAGAAGGGTGCTGAGGGTGCTGAGCACCGCTGGGCTGCCAGCTTCCCCAGCAAACTGCGCGGCCTGGAGCCTTCTCTTTTTCTTTTTTTTTTTTTTTTCCTTTTTTTTTTTTTTCCCCCTCTCCAGGAAGTAATCTCACTGCAAGTTTTTGGGAAGCGCATCTGAACCTCTTGGCTCGCTTGCAAGGTCACTGCTTGTGAGTAAACAGCAATAATCCCCGATGTTTAGCCAGATCACTGGTAACAAACATCACAGCGAGCAGATAAAACGGGGATGCGTCACCCCCGGGGGAGCCCTGCTGCCGCTCACCCAGCCAGCCACTGCCAGCCCCCCGGGCTTTAACGCCCGCCACCTGGAAGCCCCATCCCACCGGCCAGGCACGGAGGTGCCCTGGGAGCCAAAACTCCTTCAGACAAAAGCTGGCAATAAAACCTTTGTTAAAAAGCCTTCACCAGCTCAAACACCGCTCCCTTTTTTTTTTTTCTTTTTCTTTTTTGCAAACGACTGCTGGGAATTAATCCTCCCTGTTACCTGCTGTGGCCACGAGCAACGCCATCACAAGTGTCCTCTAGATAAGGTTGCTGCCACTTAATTAGCTAATATTTGCACAGCGGTAGGAAGATGTAGACAGCTTCCTCGGCGCTAAGCGATGCCATTAGGCGATGATCCGTCCCTGGCTGGGCAGCAGCAACAGAGCAAGTGCCCACGGCATGGCCCGGGAAGCTCAGAGCCAGGGGACCCCCGCAGAAAGTCACCGCTGCCATCCCCAGGGGCTTCTCCTGTCCCCAAGCAGAAAGGACAAAGGGTGCAAGGGGAGATAAAACACAGGCACACGAAGCCGCTTCCACCTGCTCAGGCACCCGGTGCATTTCCCAAGGCACCTCCCGGGCTCTGGCTTAGAGACACGGACAGCGTGGGGAGGGAGGAGGGAGGCTGGACACGCTCACCCCCCGCTTGTCCTTCCCACCCGGCTGCTCCCAGCAGCCAGGGGCTTAATCCCCAAACCACTCCGTGCCTTCCCTTACACCACTGCAGGTCGAAACCTGGGGAGACTGCAAGCACGTTGGAGAAGAGCTGCTCCCAGTGAGGCAGTTATTAAAGGTATCCACGGCGTTACCCAAATCGCAGGGAAGGCAGCAGATCCGAGGTGATGACCCACGCCAGCGACCTCTTGGTTGGTGCAGAAAATTGTGAACTGGGAGAACTCCCCGGGGCACCTGCAACAAGAGGAGATGCACCACAGAGGATGTCCTACGGGCTGAGCAAGGAGGGCACTGGTTTAATTAATCACACAATTCAGGTGTGAAACAGGACAGTGAAAAATCCTGAATTTTCCTCTGCGTTGGTCCAAAAGGAGGACCTGGGAGGGACTCACCGGTCTCGGTTTGCCTCCTCGACAGAGGGACGGCCGCCGGGAGCAGCGCCTGCTCCCAGCTCTCAGCCACGAGCAGCTCCAGGGCGCACGTGAGTCACTCCAGGGCCTGGCTCGTGACGCCTGCGGAGCACCGAGCGATCGCAGGAAAGCTCTTGCGAAAGCGTAATCAGGCAATCGTGTTTTTAATAAGAAATTAAACCAAACTCGCTCGCGGCTATCCGAGGTGGAAGGAGCTGTGCCAAACCTCGCCGCGGGTTTCTGCTGGGTTTTTTACCCCGGGTTCAGCAGGATCTGGTTCTCTCTGGAAATTTCAGAGCGCTGAAGCAAGCGGGTCTGGTTTTGGTTTTACGTAACGCGCAGCACTGGAGCAGGGCTGCCGCCCGCAGATGTGCGCGCTGGATGACTGAAGCCTCGCTGTAATTTATGCGCTGGTTTGGGAACCCGCAGCCCTCGAGGGAGCTTGTCAGAGCCGCATGATCCGCCCCAGCGCCAGACCTCGCGCTGGATCCCCGCCGCGTCCCGGGGCTGCGCAGCTGCAGGTTCCTGCGCTCGCCTCCGCCCCGCGCCCCCGGCCTGCCCCCGGGCTCGGCGCGGGTTGTGCGAGGCCAATTCCCAGCTATCGCTTCCAGGTCTCGCGCGAGACGTCTGTGGGCTTTACTTATTTATTTTTGCTAACTTCGGGATGGCCTCTTGACGCGATCAGCTCCTCACGTGCCACTTGGCACCGAGACGTGCTCGGCGCGTCCGGCTGCCAGCTGTGCGGGGACACAGCTCCCCAAAAGCCCCCAGGGTCAGGGGGCTGCTCTCCCGCTCCCCCCCAGCTGCAGCGCAGGCAGGACGCCGGCTCGCTGCACGTCCCACGTGTCCGAGTGCACCCTCACGGAGGTTTTCTGGAAAGCTGCACCTGGGCACGGCCAGCGAAGCTCCGCGCTGCTGCTCGCACGCCCGCAGCCCCTCCGGCGCAGCTCGGTCACCTTTTCCAAGTCACTGATGGGTAACCGTGAGTTCACCCAGCCTCTCCTGGCAAGCTCCCTCGGATCTCCGCTCCAGCCCTGGCGATGTGGCATGCAGGCTCTCGTCCATCTCAGAAGAGAAAAATAAAATAAAACCAGATTTCCATGGTGTTATGTGAAGGCACATCTTGGCCCCTGCCAGTGCGGATCCTTTTACAGCAACTTTGCTTCATCCGGGCTTCTTGGCAGGTTCAGCTGGGCTCAGTGTTTACACATCTGGATCCATTTGCAGCACCTCGATGGGACTCCAAGGAAAACTACAATAATTCAGCGTGGCACAGAGACAGGCTCCAGCACCACCACCTTCAACAGCCGGGGCAGGCAGCTCTGCGAGGAGGGTCCTGTGCTCGTGCCCAGAGCAGGCAGCAGCCTCTCGCCCCCCCGGCTGCAGCATGGGACTTGTAGAAAATGCGTCCTGATACACGCACAGATCCACAGCACCGGAGAGCCCGGGTGCCTAACGGGACAGGGGATGCGATGTGCAGGACGATGCAGAACGTCCTGGCTGGACGAGCGCCCGCCGCCACGCTCCAGGAGGCGCAGGACAAGCAGCCCGTTCTCTCGGCTTGGTTTTTGCGGCTTTTGCTTGCACAAGGTGCTGGATTAACAGCCCTGAGTCTGAATTCCTGCAGCGGCCCGGAAAGGAAAGCAAAGAGTGCCAAGGCAATCCTTCCGCGGGCGCCGCCGCAGCCGGCCCGAAACCGCTTGGCTCGAGCGCAGGGGCAGGGGGCTGCTGCTCCCCGAGCTCTGGGCACCCAGCGGCAGCGAGGACGGGTGACAAAGCGCAGTGCCCTGCACCAGCGTCCTGCCCCCAGCACAGCCCAGGGCACCTGCCCAAATCCTGCATCTCCACCCGGTAATTCCCATCCTTTGGCACCTGGCTGCCAGGCAGGGACCCAACCCCCTCAGCCTTATTCCAGGTATTTTAGCGGGACACAGATTTAGGGGCACAGCCCCTTGCTCTCTCTCGATAGCTTTGCTCGCCTGACCGATGCCCCACAGCACTCAGTCCCACGCAGCGGTTGTTATTTCTATATGAAACGCTGCGTGAGTTTTCTTGGTTTTGGCAGAATTTCCTCCCCGTAAAACAAACAAGCGTGCCAGTATTTACCAAAAGTGTCCTGAGCACCGTGTCCCCAGCAGGGCTGGCCGCAGCGCCTTGAACGAGAGCCAGCGCCGCTCGCTCGCTCCGGCTGACCGGCACGGCTCGTGCCTCCTCCCGAAAACCCGGGGACAGGTTTGGAGCTCAAAACCCCACAGCTGTGAGCAGTGCTGGTGCAGCGGGTCCCGGTGCCTGCTGCCTCTGCACCACGGACGGGGCAAGAGCAGCAGGGGTGAGCTATAACCCAAGCAGCAAGGCAGATCCCAAACAGCAACAGGTCTCTCTCCTCGGATGGCTTGTCCTTTGCCAGCATTTCTGATCGTCTAAGCTGGAGCTGGAAGACCACAAGATTGATTTACGAGACCCGGGGACCATAGAAACCCAAAGGCAAGCCCTGGAGCGGCTTGGCCAAGGCAGCCACTGACTGCATTAGCACCTCGCTCGCAGCCAGACCACACAAACCCAGGCCGCCGCATCTCCCCGGCCGATAACCCCAAGGGCCGTGGATGGCTGCAGGGCACAAATCCCTCCCTGTGCCAGGCCCACGGCACCGCCAAGTGCAGGGGCACCCTGCGGACCACACACCCTCCAAAGGGGTCCCACGGCCGAGGGCAGCCTGCAGCGTAACGCCTCCCGAAAGGTGCAGAGGAGGCAGAACGGGAGCAGCCCCAGCGCGGAGGTGCCCGAGTTGCCGCAGCTCTGCCTCGCGCGGGGAAGGCTCGCCGAGTCGCAGTTTATTTGAGAGCGTGCTCCTTCAATGTCCTTTAAAGCACTTGCCTTCTGATTCGGAAGGGAGACTTTAAATAAAAATTAAAAGGCAAACAAAAGCAGTGTCTCCACTTAAAAGCCCTTTAAAGGCTTGGAAATGATTAATGTGTTTAAACTATAAACTGTAGCTGTTTTAAGAGGAGATAAATATGAGATCAAGACTTCTGACTACACAAACAGTGCGAAAGCGTAAGTAAACAGCCATGACAAGTTTAGCACTCTCGTGGCGACGGAGTTCTGCACAGAGCGCGTGTGCTTCGTGCCACCGCGACCGCCGGGGCACGGCGAGAGGGAGCCGCAGGCAGACGCCGACACGAGCACCGCGCGGCCCCGCCGCCGTCCAGGAGCACCCGGACACCGGGGCTGGAGCAGCAGGGCAGCCGGGCACGGCTCCAGGCAAGAAGCAGAGAGCACCACCACCTACATCCACTGGACACGCCGATGGTTATTGCGCAGGGCTGGCACAGAGTGCCCCTGCTGCTCGCAGAGGCGCAGCGCCGGTTCCTCTCCCGCTGCCCAGGACAGGGCGACGTCGCGGTGCTGAGACAAATTCCTGCCCAAAGAGTAATTGCTGACAGCCAGCAGCTCCTCAACGCAAATCCAAACGCTGCCTGCCCCAGCCCTGCCCGCCCTGCGGCTGGCACCTGGTGCCACCGCGGCACCCACAGAGGTGGCCACCGGCACCTGCTCGGCCCCTCCGGGGAGCGAACAAAGCGTGCAAGAGCATCGGCACTTTTTGCACGACAGCGCACGCCCGTCAGGATCGTGTCCTTAGAGTGCATGGAGCCCATCCTCAACAGCATCACACGAGCGTGATGTTTGATATGGGAGAAGGGGTGGTAAGGGGGACAGGCGGACACCCGCGACCCGTGCCAGGAAATGCCCACATGCCCAAAACACAAAACCCGAGGCACTGGTCGGCCTCTTTTGTATTAAAAATGCAGCGGGGGCAGAAAGACCTGAGTGTCTTCCACCCCCTGGCAGGACCACGCTGCTCTGCTCCCCAGCCTGGCGATCAGGAACGCGTTCCTCCAGCCTCGGCAGGCGGTGAAACACTCTGTAAGAGGAGGAAGGGAAAGCAGCAGTGACAAAGCCGTTTCTGCCACAGATGAGTAAAGATCCTTGAACTCCCTCCAGAACCGGGCACAGCGTCCTCCAGGGAGGCTCGCAGTGCTCCGCCTGGCAGCTGAGCGCGGAGCCCACTTCTGAAGCATCCGAATGCCATTAGCACGAGCTGCCTTGCTGCCCATCTCGTTCGGTAATTGAGAGCTGTGCCCTGGAAACACCAGGATTTACATTTGGGTCTTGCTAAATATCCCAGCACAGCGATGCCACGCTGTCCCTGGAGCTGCCGTGCCGGGCTGCTCGCTCTCCGTCTGCACAAAGCAATCCTCAGCGACCTTGTGAGCGCTGGATCTCCCTGTGGGGCTTGAAATCAATTTCTCCCCTCGATATAAGAACTCCTCACCCTCTGTTTTTCCCCAGGAGAAGCACTAAAGCTGCTCCATGTAACCAGATCCGCTCCCTAAGCCCGTTTTCTCCAAGCCCCTCCACGTGGAAGTCCACGCGCTGGAGACTCCCGCTCTGCTGGGCTCACCACGACCCAGACCCAGGCTCTCTGGTTTGCCGTATTTATCCTGGAAAGCCACACGCCGCTGGAGACAGAGCTGCTGGGGACAAACAAATGGCACAAGAGATGATGAACATCAGATCTGAGCGTGGGGAATCTCCTTTACCAGCTTTATCACAAAGAGCATCACGCAAGAGATGAAGGCTGGGAAGAGCTGCAGGTTTCTGGAAACCCTAGCATTATTTCTGCCGTGTAACACACAGCAAAATCCCCAAACAAGCCCAGCAGGAGTGTTTTGGGGAAGTGTGCACAGAGGTGTGATGAAAGGGGCTGACACCGATGCCCTTCACTGTGCCCAGGAGTAATTGTGGAGAGGGGAAGGGAAGGGAAGGGAAGGGAAGGGAAGGGAAGGGAAGGGAAGGGAAGGGAAGGGAAGGGAAGGGAAGGGAAGGGAAGGGAAGGGAAGGGAAGGGAAGGGAAGGGAAGGGAAGGGAAGGGAAGGGAAGGGAAGGGAAGGGAAGGGAAGGGAAGGGAAGGGAAGGGAAGGGAAGGGAAGGGAAGGGAAGGGAAGGGAAGGGTAAATGCATCGGACTTCTCTGCTGAAAGATTCCCGTGGAGTTCAACGGGCCATTTAGCAGGTAACTGTCACTTCAAACACCGTGGATTATGCAGACAACAGGAGACAAGCCAGGGTAATGCTGCTCGTAATCCTGTGTATGTTCAAACAAGTCGACGGCTAGATAAATAGACTATTTAATTAAACCAACAAGCCATCGTTTATTTTCACATCACAATAGGTTAAATGACTTTTTATTCCCATTTTCCATATCAACAGAGCAGACTTTTTGGTAATAAAAGCTAAACTCTAATTAACAGCTGGTGTGGTTGTACTTGGCAGCATTGTGAGTAATTCAGCACAAAGCAAACACATTTACTATAAATGGCTTTTGATTGCAGAGACCAAGGTAATAGATGTTACGCCAGCGAGCGCCAGCTACCTCCTGGTTATTGTTCGGAGGCCTTGCGACAGGACCAAGGGCGAGCTGAGAGCGGGCATTGTCCCGGCCGGGAGGATGGAAGGGGGAAGACGTCTAAATTAGGGCCCGGCCGACTTCAAAACCGGCCCTGGCACAGGGGCAGAGCCCGCAGACGGTGCCAAAATCCCCGTTTGCCCCTCGGGAAAGGCAACCCGCACCACGTCCCGCGCCCCGGCACCACCCGCGCACGCTGCCACCGACGGCTGCCCCCCCCCTTCTTCTTGCTGCTGCTCGTTATTTATGCAGAAATATCGACAACAGCTTCGAGTCCCCAGCCAGGAAAATTATTTGAGATCAATCTCGCGTGCTCCCCCTCGCCGCTTCCCCAGCGGGCTGTCTCTGCGGTGATTTAAACGCCGCGTCCTCACCCAGGGCCGGTATCGATCCCCTGCTCCGACGGGCAGGGCGCACGCACCCGATGGCAGGAGACAGAGCGGGGGGCCCATGGTTTGTCCGTCCCCCCTAACGCGGCAGCTTCCCCGTCAGACAAAGTCGCCCTTTATCACGTCGGAGCAGAGGGGAGGCTTTATCCTGGGGTGCCCCAGCAGGGCTTCGAGCCCCCATATCGTGGCGCTGGGGAGCGGTGGAGCCGCGTGTGGGGTTTTGGGCACCCCCCCGAGCTCCTCTCTGCTTTCTGCTGACCTTGAAGGCCGTGTAAAGGGGAACGTAATTCTGCGATATTTCACCGCGCTGAAGGGACAGCCGCCCCCGGATCAGGCTCGCTCCTCTCCTTCCTGCTAAACAAGCTCTTATTTCTCTTGTCACCTTGCATTTGCCCGGCTTGGCTTTGAGAACGTGCCAAGAGAGAATAGGGACCTGCATTCAGGAGAGATTACCCAGCCTCGACGAACAAGGCAATGCTTTTAGAGTGACATCCGCTCTGCTGATTCAGAAAGGCAGGCTCCGTGATGAGAGTCAACCCGGAAAAAAAAAGGGGGGGGGGGGGGGGGAAGAAAAACAAAACCAAAGCACCACCTGCATTTACTTTGTGCGACCTCTAGCTCCGTCTATCGCTCGTGCAGAATAAATACAGAGGGGAGAGAAAAACACCGTGTCCTAAAGCAAACAGCAAGGACAAGCCTGATGAGAGTATTTAAGCAGTTATTAGAGAGCGCTTGATTGCAAACCTTGTAGGAGCCCCACAGAACATGTGATGTTTGTTTTACCGGCACTTAGCAGCTGTCCTGTTAAGGAAGAGAACAAAGTGTAGGTGTTACAAAGTCAATATTGTTACAGGAAGGCGTGTGACAAAGGTCCACGGAGCTGCAGTTAAATGAAATCACTTTCTCATTGCGTTTATACAGCTTAGCTGAAGTTTATATTATTTCCCCGAATTACTTTTCCAGATGTGTACGACCTAAAAGATTAGGATCATAGACCCAACATGATTATTTCCACCGATGAGATTAACGTGGCTTTCTTTGTTGTTGTTTTTTTCTTTTTAAAAATCTTAAACAGAAGACGGATTTTTGGATTGATTCGCGTTCAAACAGCACAAGTTGCTGCCTCGGAGCCCAGCCCTGCGCCAGGCACGGAGCTGCTCTGCCCCCCTTCCATTTCATCCCCGCCCCAAGAAATGATCCTTTAAGCTGAAATTCATCCTGTTTATCACTGCCAAGAGGTGAACTGAAAAGGAAAGGCCACAAATCCCACTGGCACCTCCTTGGATGACCGGCCACTAAATAGCAACCCTAAGAGAAAAAGAAAAACTATTTTTTTGCAGCTGGACCCTTAGGGCCTTAAAGCCCCTACTCGGCTGCGACTCCAGGCCCTAAGGCAGAAATCTTCCAAGTCCCTAACCTACCTTGAGTTTTATTTTAACACTTCCCTTTGGATTGCCAAACTTTCGGTGGCCTTTGCCAGAAATGTAGGCTTGCAATAAAGAGAAACTCGCAGAAACACCCACGCCAATAAAATGAATATTTTTCCACTATGAAAATTTGTTATGGGACCGTGACTCCAACCACGTAGAAGGAAGCTTTCCTTGCCTTGGAGCACCCCGGGCAGGGCTCCTGCCCTGCAAGCAGCAGCTCCGCGAGGGACTGCGGGGTCCCGAAGCCATCACGCAGCACCCAAGAACAAAGAAGCACAGCCCCCAGTTCCTGCTTCCTTCGTGGAAACCCCCATGGCAGGGCCCTTTGAGCCGTGCACACTTAAATTCTGCTCCGCTGCTGCAGTCCCAGCTTTGTGCTTCCAGGAGGGAGGATAAACTTTATCCTTATTGCAGCTATTAACCTCTGCTTGCGAGGACACCAGAGGTAAATGAGTAACTTTTCATTTCTTGGGTAACAAGAAAATACACAATACTGTCGCCAACGCACACTGAGAAGTGATTTTATTTCCATGTGTGAGGGTAAACACTTTTTTCCTTCTTTTAAACACGCTGGTTATTTTTTTAAGCAGTCTCCCAGTTTGCAAATTTTCACATTTTTATTAGGTACGTATATCCATCAGGGGCCTGGCACCCGCCCCAAAGCAGAGGCGCATGTTTTAATTGGTAAGTTTGCTCTCATTGTAAAACCCGGAGGTGTCAGAGGCAGAGCCTGGGAGGAAGGTGGAAAGCCAGCCTTGAAAGCGAGCACCACCCCCCGACCTCTCCTCTGTTCTGCACCTCTGGAAACGCCGTCAGCTAGAGGCTGCCTTCCCCTGCACGCATCATTCGGAGATGAAGCTGGCTGTAAGCGGTGCCTAGAACAACACCGAGGCTTTTCCAGCACCTGCCCTGCCCGCAGGGTGCTCGGCCCCCCGAGCACGTCTCACCTCCTTCTCCGTGCTCTGGGCACCGCAGCGAAGGGCGCCGAGATGTCAGGGAGCTGCTTCGAGAGACGCGGGAGGAGAACCGAGAGCCCGAGAAGCCGAGCGTTTGCTCTTTGTCCTGGCCTCGCTGCATTTTCCTCCTTTCCTCCAGCCTCCCCCCCCGGCCTCCGTAAAGAGCAGCTCTGCCTTGTTTATAAAGGCAGCGTTGACATTTTGTTATAAATGGTAATTTCAATTCGATAAAGTTAATTACTTATTATTTGGAATCTCATTTGCATCGAAGGTTGGATTCATTAAAAAAGCCCAACCTGTGTTTAAACAGGAGGGTTGGAAAGCACCTGGAGGGGCTGGGGCAGCGCGCGAGCCCAGCCCCGCCAGCCCAGCTCCCCGCGCCACGCTGCAGCCCCTCTGCCAGAGTTTATTGCCACAACAGATGAAAGTATTAACGTACTAGAGCTAAGAATTCCCAATGCAATAATGCATTCAGCTAGTCCAAGCTCGAGTAAATATTTACTTTGTCTTATTTTTCAACTGAATTTCTTAAAGTGGCTGAGGAATTATGCTCTCCAACGCTGCTCGTTCCGACTCTACAGCAAAGCCCCCTTCCTGCCTGCACCCATTTTCATATCTGTATCGTTTAAGTAGTTTTATTATTGCAACACTTTTGCTATTGGTTTTTTGTATGGGTTCATTCTAACCGTATTTCTTCTAACGCCTGGAAACCCAAAGCCTCGGGGAACGCTCACGCTGCCAGCTGCATTCCTCAATTTTTCAGCCTCCTATCGCCCACCCCGTCCAACAGCCCTCAGGTGATTTGAGCCCCTGTATTTGGCACACACCGCACGTTCATCACACACAAAAGCACGCGTCCAGCAGCAGCCCCAGCGCGAGGCCGGGGGCTGTGGCAACATCTCCCACAGCAGCGCAGGGCTGGGCCTGTGCCCTCCGCTCCGCACGAGGGCTGCGTTCGGCCCCTCCTGCCGTGCCCGTCCCTTTCCACAGCGGGCACCCGGGAGCAGGCCCCATCCAGGAGCGGGTCCCGTCGCACCTTTCAGCCTTCCTTCCTCAGAGAGAAGTCGCGGACGGAGGCCTGGTGGCCCTGAAGGGCCCCTGAAGCAGGATTCAAGCACAAGCGCCAAGCCCAGACCCTCACCCGGAGGCACCCTGCTCTCCTTCCCCTCCGGATCTAGGCACAACGCGTCTCCGAGTGAACAAATCTTCTCCCCAAACCCTCCACGCTGAGCAGATGCCGTTACTAAACCACGGCCAGCAGCACATCCAGCAGAACACGTCCTTAGCAGGCACCCCTCTCTCCTCACACAGCTGTCTGAACAACTTGGAAGATTCCACGCTGGAAAAAGTCCGGAAACAGGGCACAAAAAGAGAATCGCCCTCGGTTTGCAGACCCAGGCAGGAGAGGTTAACGCCTGCGTAACTCGCTAGTGAGGGAATGGGATTCTCCTCGTGGCTCGGAGGCAGGAGCAGTCCCTTCATCCCTTCTCCATCAGCGCCTAGAAAGGAACCCAGGGGAGGAGGACGCCGATCTGGGACCCCCGTGCTCCTCTTCCAGCTGCCTACGACAGAAGTTTTCCCGTTTCTCACCTTTTTCCACGTCCTCCCCCTGAGGTGCATCAGCCTCGATGCACGCGTGCTGTCCGCAAAGGTCGCTGCTCTCGGTGCTCTGCGCGTAGGAGCCTCAGCACGCCAGGGGGGGCTGGATTCGGGCAGCCTCCGGGCAGACACGAACCCCACCAACGTCCCACGAGCCAGACCAGGACAGAAGCCAGCTAGCTCAGCACTGGGAGCCGCCTGCCTTCCCTCCCGTTTGTCCCTACGTGCTGCCAAGGGCTGTCAGACCCGACGAGCCGGGCGCTCCACCGAGGAGACGCATTTTGCTTTGGACACCTTCGGCTGTCAGCGGCTTCCACAGGAGCGGCTTTTTATCTTCTTGCGCCAGCCAGGAGTGTCGAACACAAACGTTTAACCTGCAATAGCTGTGCGTTTCCAGCAGCACGGAACAGAGGCGCGATCCATCCCTCCTACATCCATGCCCCGGGGAATTGATGTGCTGGGCGCACCACCAGCACGCGATGAAGCACGTGGAAGGTCTTCGTCGTGCCGGTCTTCCCCGGCGTGGCACGAGGGCACGGCGTGCCAGGGGCAGGCAGGGTGCTCCCCGCAGCCCCCCTTTCCCCTCAGGATCTCCCAGCAGCCTCATTAGCAGCTCCTGGCATTTTTCCTGTCGTTTTTTGAAGGCTTTGAAGGCCAAGTCCCCAGCTGCTGGCGGCAGCACAGCCCAGGCCAAGAGCACCATCTGCTGCCCCGCACCGGCTCCGCGCCGCCGGTCACAGGGGTGCTGGTGGAAGCCACCAGGGTCACCCCACGGCCTCCTGCCCCAAACAGCCCCGGTTCGTCCTCAAGCTCTTGCTGCTTCCCTGGAACCCCTGGAGCCAGGCAGGAGGCAGCCCCCGGGCAGCGCTCACCCCCTGCGGGGCTGCTCCCACCCCGGCGGCCCCGAAGGATGGAGCAGCAGCGGGGGGCTCCCGCCGTGCCCCGAGCCCCCCACGCGCCCCTTTGCTGGGTGACGTGGCACAAACGGCTGCCAGGAGTTGGCTGTGTGCAAGGGAGAGACAAATCCAAGCCCCAGAAGCTACCAAAGGCTGCGGAACCGTTTCCGAGCACAGCAGAAGGGCCACTTCGCTTAGAAACGCCGCGGGATTCGAGATTTACCAGGCAAAGCTGACGTTACTTACCGTACGTGTTCTTTGTAAAGGTTAAAGCTCCTCGAGCCAATGAGGGTTTAGGGACTTCGCCACGACCCACTACTCCACATGCTCATTTAATTTAATTTCTCTGGCTTTTGTCTGCAGAACACCTTCTACCCCTTTCAACAGCAAAGAGCCAAAAGCCCAAAGCTAATATTTATGCCTTAGATCTCCTTGATGATGCAATCCAGTAACAAATCACTACTTAAATAATCCAGCCGTTTAATCATCCAGAAATGTGTAGAAATAAGAGGATTAGCCTTCTATCCTAGGGAATTGTATTTTATGGGCTCTAGGTTTTTCCTAATAAAACAACAAGAACAGCTCATGGCATTTTCAAAATAAATCCAAGAATCCAAAGCTACAGAATAAGCAAGCTGTTGGAGCAGGAAGGAGAGGCTTCTTCACTGCTGTCTGAAACAAAACTCCTGCTAACTAATTAAAGGAGTTTTCATCTGACTTGCAGATTAAGTTGTGTGTTTAACTCCTGTATTTCGTCTTGAGGAACCGAGCCGAACTCTTTGCAGGGGGCTAGCACGGCTAGGAACTGATCTGCTGCCTTCTCCCGGGCGCAGGCTGCCTGCCTCTGGGGCAGGGGAGAGCGGCTCCGGCCAAAGGAAAGGACAAAACTTCTTTCCTCCAGCAAACGGCCGACATTCTCCCGCCACCCCACCACGAGCCCTGTTCTGCTCATCTTTTTATAGGCGCTCCGTCCACAAAGCTGAATATAATCAGAGACGATATAATTTTAGCATGCGGGAGGATTATTTTTAACAGCATCTGAACTCCCCATAAATCAAAGAGACAGTGGAGGCAAACGCTATTTCTGGGAAGCAGGGAGCAGCTCGGTGGAAAAGCTCGTTCCTTATGTGCCGTTCGGGGTGGCAGAGCAGAGCCCCGGGCCCCCACGGCTGCCTGCGGGGCAGCTCCTGCCCCGACGGGGATCGAGGGTCGCCACCGAGGCTGCTGCAGGGAGGGAAGGTTCCACGGGGGGGTGTCTGCGTGTTAGCATCTGTCCTGTTTGCAAGGGATAAAGCCCCGTCCTTCGGAGGCAGACGCTGCCAAGCAGTCCCAGACAGCAGCAGACACGGGCACCAGCCGTCTTTCAAGCCCGCTGCCCTCCCCAGAAGAGGAATGTTTTCGCCTGCAGCAGTAAGGTCAAAGGTGGTTTTCATCACCTGCCCCGGGAGGGGAGCACAGCAAGGCCTCGGGCGCTGTTCCCAGCGCTGCCCCCGTCCAACCCCACCCTGCTTTACCAGCACAGGCGCTGCCGTTTGCCAGCAGTTCGTCTCCTTCTACAGTTTCGAGAGGGTTGCTCGTGCCTGCCAGGATTATTGCTTATAATTATTCATGCTGCGCTACGAACAGCAAGCCTTCTCTCAGAAGAATAGCAACTCCAAGCCTCATTCCTTTGGGCAATCTACAGCTTATTGCTGCAGACTCTGAAGAGGCAGCTTTCCACCTTCGTACCCGGCCCCTAGGTACCAATCGCACACCCTCGCTGCCAGGGGGCAAGCTGGGGAGAGCTGGAGGCTGCCCCTCGGCCGTGGGCCACCGCAGGGCACCAAGCATCGCCTGCCCCACCAAAAAACAATAGAGGCCACACAGGCTCTGCAGCCATCTGAGTTAGACGCGACGGAGGAGACCACAAAAGGGAGTGGAAAAAAACAGCTGAAAAAAAGAGAACAGTTCACTGAAAAAGCATGTTACAAGCAAAAATAAGCACTAGAAGTGGCTGCGTCTTGGGCACCCAGCAGTAGCTGCTCCCTGCTCCCAGCCTCTGTTCTGGGGACGCGCTGCTCGGAGCCAGGCGCCTGCATCCCTGTTGTAGCACATGGAGGAACAGCAGGGAGGTCTGATGGGGAACGGAGCACAACTCCGGGGTGATGTCTCAGCTCGGCGCCTGTCCCCGCAGCCCATCCTGCCTGCCCAGCACCGCAAGGACGAGGCAGCGGCACCCAGCGCCCGCTGCTCGGGCCACAGCGCTTGTCAGACGCTGCCTCAGCGCGAATGTGCTGCGCTGACTTCCAAGCAAAGGAAGATTTCCACCTCAGACAACCCCCGTTAGTCCCCAAGCAGTCAGTTTTGTCGGCCATACCTTTGATCCCTGTCTGCAAATAGCTTCCACCAGGCAGCCCAGCAGATCTGCGGAATGACAGGCCCTGATTGAGAGGCCAGGCTGAGAACAGCTGTAGCCGCTCGGGTCAGGGTTGGAGCATGTTAGCATGCAAGTGTGAAGCACGCACAGGAGCTGCCAGGTCCAAAAGCAGACAGGCTCCTCCGTATCAGCTTTTTCATCCCCTGCTCGCTGGCAGGCTGCCTAGCGCGCGCAGGCTGAGTTCAGCCAGAACGCTTTTCACAGGAGCAGAGTGCAGGCACCTCTTTTTTTTTTTTTTTTTTTGCAGAGCACTTGGCAAGAAGAGCCGGCAGGCTAGTGAGGTAGGCAGTAAAATCCTGTTAACTTCACTGGGAAGAGTTCAGCTAATCCTACAGGCTTCTGGTACTTACATGCTTAGCAGTGATTCACTGCCACAGACGCAAAGGGGCAGAACATGACCTGGAATGAGATTGGTGTCCTGAACTTTCATACCGTACCTTGACCTGTTTTGAGACAGCAGATTTCAGCCAGCCCTGGTTCAAGAACAGACCTACTCCAGCTCGCTGTGAGAAGTCTATGATTTCAGGGCTGAGCCTGCATATTATTCTTCTGCTTTTCATTACTCAGCAGAGGCTGCAGCCAATTAATGCCAAGAACATCCAAGCAACACAGGCAACAGAGCCCAGAGCCTTCACCTTTTGCCAGTAGGAAACTCTGACGTTTCAGAACTGGCAGGCAGAACGGGCAGCATTAACTGCAGACTTCAGCTTATTGTGGGAGCAATTTGTTACCTCAAAAGGTAAACACGAATTCAGTTGAGCGAACTGCATTTAAAACAGCCTTTGTCAGTAATTCCAGGGAACTTAACTACACGCAAGCTGACCAAGATTCTCCTCTGACTCCGGGCTTGCTCACAGAAAGCACAGAGCATCCGCCGCTCATCAGTTCTCTCCCAGAGAGAAGCTGACTTGAAGTACTGAAATCCCATTAGCTTCTAGCTGCACAAAACAGAAATCACAGAAACAAGACTCGGAACAAAAGCATCGAAGAGCTGCTTTCACCAGCAGGCTACAAGCCCCTGCGAAACGGAGTGATGCATCCCACTGGAACACGCTCTGATCCTGCTTGCCAGTGGAAGGGCTGGCAGAAATAAGAGCCTGCAATAAAACCGAGAGCTCTAAGAGGAAGATCCTGGGGAAAATAAGTTACAGATTTTCCATTTAAATTACAAAAAAAAAAAGGAACCTCAATTTATCATGGTTTTGCATCACACTGGCTGCTTTGTTTCCAAGTACAACTGAGCTCTCCTCGCAGCAGGTTCAAGTCTCCCAACACTGAGGCTAGGGGGGCAGCTGACTCCTGCGTGCACACAGCGAACGGAGCCAGAGCCCACCACCCTCCAGGCAGATATTCCTGCTGCCTACAGTTAGTGGCACCCTAAAAAGACGTCCTCAGCTTTGGAGCCCCTGCTTGGGCAACAAATTCAGGGCTACCCCCTCCAAATCTCACCCAACAGGAACTTGGGCTTCAAGTCTCACTCCATAGGGCTACTTTCTTATCTGCTTTGGGTAATATTAGATGCAATCAGTGCAAAGCTTAGGGGAAAAGTAAAGGCAGGCATAAGTACGCAGCAAAACTGAACAAAAACCCGGATTTCCAGAAGATTAAATTTTTTCCCAGAAGCCCACTTCCTACACAAAGGCTTCTCCAGCCTCGCTGACAGTAACTGGTAGAAGCTGGCTCTGGCCAACATCAAGCAGAAGGCCTCATTCAGCTATTTCACAGAGGAGCATTGGTACAGGCAACCCTCCTACTGTGTGCTGCTGTTTGTTTTAACGCTTCCCACTGAATGTCAACGGAGACTAAAGAATGACAAGTACACAAAGATACCCACAATAAATGCCAGCCCTTGTTAGCTGAGTAAATTGTGTGCTTAGCTGAGTCTTAGAGGAATCTTTGCAGAGTAAACACCGCCAGAGCTATGTACTAGAGTAAATATGTGAAGAAGACGCAAAGACATGAAGAACGACTTCAGAGGAATGCAATTGAGTGGCACTGAATGCGATTCCTCTGATGGAAAAGTGTTGCTAGAACTGGGCCAGGACACAGCTTGATATGCAATGAAATCCTACCATCGTTGCTAGTGGATGAGCCCCTGTGTCTTCTCCTTCCCCCAAGCTGACAAGCCTCGAGTTCCATCCAGAGGAGCGCTCTGGGCTCTGCGAAGTTCTGCTTCTTCCCAAACACGAACCCAGAGCAGCTTGCAGAGACAGCCCTCACGCATCGTTAGGTTTTGCTCTTTAAAGTTGCCCACTCTGCCCAGCACAGGCTGTAATACCAGCCTTCAGGTAATTAAAGATGCACTATTTAAGACAGGAGGGATGTAGCGTGGCTGTGTTGGCTGCACAGGGGTGCGACTTGTCAAGACTTCAAGTAACACAGCCCAGCCTTCGCCTCGCCTTCGAATTCTGCTCAGGGGCACAACGCAGCGCTGTTAGCTCAGAACTCACGGGCAGCTTAGGTACATGAAGAACAAGTCACGGGCTTGACACAACTTGTTCCCACGCCGCCACCGGCCTCAGCACTGTCAAGGACACACATCCTCCTTTGCAAGGTCTTATATTTGCTTTTGATTAACCTTTATAATGGGGACAAGTTGGCTGCAGCAACTATTTCTTCGTGCTTAACAGCATCCTCATTCAAAACAAGAACTTTTGCTTTACAAGAGCTTTTCTCAGTACATTGTGTGTCAAGATACAGAACTCGGGAAGGACTCTCACACTCCAGCCACACATCCTTTGCCACCAGATACAAAAGATAGCATTTGGAGAGCTAATTCTGAATGCCTCATTCACATTGCTTTTGAAGCAACCTAAAAGAAGCCACATTCTGCAGCTAAATATTTTCTTTTACAAAGTTCTGAATATTCATTTCTCACGTCTCCCTCTCGGGTTTCCCCAGTAACGCTTCAACGATTTATGCTGATGCCAGAATGATTCAAAGAGATAATGTCTTTGACAGCTTGCTCATCATTAATAGTAGATTAATTTTAGTGCTTGCGAAGGAGTTAATTTAAACACCAGAAATAGGAGCACGGGCCTTATTTAAGTTTCTTTCATTGTTACTGCTGTTGGCCGCCCTTCCCATCCTCCCACCGGGTTGCAGTGGATAAGGCAGGAGATGGGTGGCAGCAAGGACACACTGCACAGGTTAGCAGTATCCCAAAAACTCACCAGTGCCAAAAGCCAAAAGGAGGAATTTGTTGCCACGCAGCCCAGGCAAAAACCTCCCTCCCTGCGGGGCACAGGATTCAGGCACCAGCACCCGACAGCGGTTATTTCATACCACCTAGTGGCACCAGCTCACCATTACAGCTGCAGAGCTCCCCACTGCTCCCTTACTGATGCAACGTGGGATTCGCCTGTTAAAACGCACAGAAACCTCTAAAACAAACCCACGCTTCTTCAAGCTGCTTTTCCCCCTTTTTCCTTATGTCATTTATGACTTAAATGACACGTCTTCGGATAGCGCTATTAACTAGTTACAAATTAAATCAAAGCAGGGCTGTACTCCAACCAGCATCCTGAACATGCATTTAATAGCTGTGCGTCAGGCATGCAGTTATCTCTGCTTGGAGCTCTTCTAGCTAAGACATCTTGTTTCCCAGACCAAGGTGGAAACCCTCTGAAACCATTGCACAGCACTGCCTGCCCAAGACAACAGATGGCAGAACAACTCTGCTACACATTTTCTCAGAACAAGTACGATCAAGCCTGCTCTTAGCTACTTGAACATTAATACTACCATAGAGGACAGCATTAGCTCTAAACCACTACCAGTGCCGTACAGCTTTCTGCTCTAGCTGTGGGCCAAAAAGACCCGCGGAAAGGCTTCTTTTATCTTTCCAGGATAAAGCATTTCACAGACCACCTGAACATAAAGCTCAAAGTTTCGAGATCTTTTAACCAGGCAGTCATTCACTCAAAGCAACCAACTGCCCTTAAAAGCAGTTTGCAGACTCGAACATAAGCTTGTCCAAAACACATCTTGGGATCCAAGCAGATTCCTTGGTTTAAATTCCAGAAGCTTCCCAAAAGCTGCGTTCATTCATAGGTCTTTGCATAAGATAGTCGTGATGCTGCAAAGCTTACCCTCGTTTCTGTAGCTTAGTGTACTCCTACGTAACAAGGTCATGGTTGGTAAGAGCCATTGAATAAAAGTATTTATTTTAATATGCTTGCAGAGCCACACATACAAAGTTCTCACCATGTCAGTGAGCACACTACCCTTTTACCCCACATCTACAGATGTAAAATATTTAATTACTAACTCGCACTACAAAATAAAGTAGCTATGATGTCAAGACATCATTACTCATCATCTCAATATTCTTGCTCTGTTACTACGAAGGCGGGAAAATTGAAATTGTTTTCACAAGCTGATTTGCATATTAAATAATCAAAGGTAACTCTTCCAAGAAGAGATTCATATTACTGAGCTGTTGCTAGCTAATAAAATATGAAATGGCATAGGAACACTCTTAAAGTGCATTACTGCATCTAAATAAATAGCAGCGTTTATGCCTCTTCAAAACAGAGGACCTGACAAGGAAGGGGTAGTGACCAGAAAAGAAGTAGATTATATAAAAAGCTGAAAAAATACCCAAGGCAAAAGCCTTGCGTCATTAGCCTATAAAGATACATCTTAATAACAAAAGCATCATACATACAAGACAGAAGGTGTTCTTCAGAAGTCCACAGCACATAATGGCAGGAGCCCTCCCACCCACCCCTTCTACTGAAGATATATGCACCCACTCATATGCTTCTTTGGGATTGCAGACAGTATTTCCCATTTAGCTACTGCCATTAGCACAGGCCGTTATAAAAATAGAAGCCTGCAGTGATAACAAACCAGTTAGTTTATCACTGGTAGCAGATAGCATCAGTCTGATAAAATCAACAGGACTCCAACGCAGCAGTACATTACGTTCATGGCTTTCTTCGCCTAAAAGAAAATAAAGTCAAGTAACTTTCAGATTTTCCACGGCAGCAGTTTTCCAGAACAGCAGCCTATTTACCTATCCTGTTGAACGTATACATATCACAGGCTTCCTATGCTAACAAATGCTACAAGCAAACAACTTATTTATCAAGAAGCAGTTGTTTTCACCTCCCCCCCCCCCCAAAAAAAATAGCCATGAGCTTAAAACAAAGCTTTAAATAAACTCATTAAACTGAAATAAACACAAGCCTCGAATCAATATGCAAACTAAATGATTTACTACCACTTTATGAAGCTGTAGCAAGGCTGCAAGTAGTAGCAGCCAACCTGAACGGGTCCAGTTTCCAGTGAGAAGTGGAATGTAGTGTATACTAACACGGTGACAGCCACATTCATGACCTTAGCTCGGAGACTACTCCCATTTCTGGTTACTCCCCGAAATACCTTTCCACTCTAGTTTTAAACTCTATATCCAAACAACACACACCGCACAAAGCAAGTGCAAGTTTTACTATTTCAATTCTAAATGCAATCAGTTTGGTTCATTTTGGCCTCACAAATACCTCTTTGCCTCTCCAGCCCTCTCTCCTGCCCGTAAACATGTCTTGCAAAACTACAAGTTTTCTTCCCCCGAGTTGAATAGGCGGCTTCCACAGCACTGCCAGCACCTATCTGCAAGAGGCCAAGTCTGGATATCTTCTGTTCTGCAACACCTAGTTTAGCAAAACTATCATATCCAAAGCATTTCTTTTATAAGTGAAAGATTTTATTAGATGTGGGGCTCAAACGTTGGGCACTAGCTTTACAAACTGCATGACCATTTCAACTTTTACTAGAAACTGGGGCTTCTGATTTGGGACACGTGCTGCGTGATTGCCACTCTGACCCCACCACGTTAAGGAATGATAAGAGAGCCCTGAAAAATTCAGTGTTATCTACGCATTCGGAGAGGGAAATTTCTTCTAGCATGACTAAAACCTGTGCTTCCTTAGCAGATGCCTTGGCAGTTGCACAGCTGGTAGCAGCTGAAATATTAGCTACTTTCAAATATGCTGTTGGGTATATCCCACGATTGCCTCAGCTCCCTCTGTTCCTTCAAAATGAATGCTAGGGTATTCGTAACCTTTAATTTCAATTTATCTGAAGGTGCAAAAATGAGTACATTTTGCTACAGCAGCATCTGATACAGGCTAGAGAGACTAGAGAAGGATACAGCTTAGAATTTTGCCACTGCCATCGCCAACCCTGTACCAATTTTGGCCTGTCAGGTCATGCTGCAGCCCCATTAGTGAACTCTGATTTGCTGCAGAAGGACAAGATCAAACCCTGACATTCTGCTCACTGCAATGAATATAGAGACCACGCAAGAACATGTCTTCTGGGTGACAGCCCCCTACAGATTCATACAGTCAGGGTTTCCAAGAACTGAACAAGCCTGTTCATCTTAAAGCATTAAAGCATACGCATCACAAACCTAAAGCAGGAAGGGCAGCAATGTCATGGGGGAAAAAGTGTTATCTCACTTTAGATGTTGCCAGGAAAGAGCACAATACCCAAACTAGAGAGGAAAGACACTTACTTGGGCTGAGCATGATGCTGATACCCAGGTCCAAGGGCAGATCCTGCCCTCATCTCCACTGCGACGGAACACTGAGAAGACACAGAGGCAGTTAGTCCTCTTGCTAACCCCACCCTAGCTCTCAACATTAAAAATCCTCATCCAGAGGAAACATGACACGTTCATCCTTCCCCCCCCTTCCTTTGTAGCTTACTCTGGTTTCCACATCAGTCCATTCAGAGTCTGCAGCATCCTCTGGTGGGTCAGGATTAGAAGGTGACGATCTCCGCTTTCGACTGAAGGATGAGTATGGAGGGAAAAAAATGTTACTGAAGCGTCATGTATTTTGATAGATTCCCGTACGCAAGAGAATACATTTTATACTTTCCAATGAAATACGTGTCTCTCAGCAACAGATCAGCCTTACCAGCAGCTCCAGTACCTGAAAGCTCCTCCAGGTTACTTTTATATGATTTCAGGTTAGACACAACATTCTGCTATTTAATCATTAGGACAGGAATCAGTTACTTGTGCACTACTGAAGTAGTGTCAGAACAACTCACCCTGTTGGAGATTCCTGCTTCAAAGTCTCTATCTCTGTGAACTGCACAGCCTGTCCACCACCCCTGGTTTTGAAGACATCACCCTGGAAGCCAAAATCATTTAACAAGTTACAGTTACTAAATCATTACGCCAGCAACAGTGCCAGTTTCCACACAAAAACTTAAGTGCTTAGAACACTAATTTCCTTTCAGTAGCCAGTAAGCATACATGCACAAATACATTCTCCCCCATTATACGTAGGATAAGGCACAACGAACATCTACCCTGATGATCATGCAAGATACACAGAACAGTCACTATGACAGGCTTCTGTCTGTTCAACACCTAGTTATTGCTATAAGATACGCAGAAATCGTGTCACAGGCTCAGTTTCAATGCTTCCATTCAACAGCACTAACAGGTATGTTACCTCTGTGAGGCTGCTCGGACCTACAAGGTTACCTTACAGGAGTGAGGTTTTTTTCTTTTTCTTTTTTTTAAATAAAACTCAAAAGAAAAAAAGGCAATGTCGAAAGGCCCGTGACCAAAGGAAAAATGAACCAAAAGCTACTTGCTACGAATTACAAAGAGCTCTCAGTTTGCCTTAGGTAAGCACAGTCAGCATTTTGGGACACAGCCACTGTTAGTGTTCAAAGCCTAGGTGATCTCACCAATTTGCTTGTTAGTTGACTAGTAGGAATTACATTCCGGAGCATTTGAGCATCCATCACTGCTGCAAGCTTACTTATTCCACTAATGGAAATCAAATAACAATGTTCCAGCAAGACTGACTCCACAAGATCAGCTGCAGCCACAAGCCTAAGAAATTTTCACTATAAATGGATTATTGTGTTTTACTGGGGGGAGGGAACGACGTGGACACACGACACACCACTTGATTACTTTCAGGAAAAATGGTGACTGAGAAACAAGCTTATAATGGTAAATATAAAGTAACAACAGAGTTCAAGAACAGCATTTTCAGACTCTAAAAGCTCCCTTGAATCCACCTGCACAAAGCTTCCAAATCCGATCTCCTAGCACAGCGAGTTAAACATACCCTCCTGCACGCCTGCAGCACAAATACATTGCCAGATACGGGATTTGACAGGGTTATCACGAGTTCACCACAAAGGTGTTTGCGTTACCTTAATTAGTTTTGTTTCAATCTCCCCATCAGAGGCTAGCTCCTGGTGCGTCAGCATATACTTGTCACACTTAGCTAGTGCCTTTTCGCTTGCAGCCGCCACCGTGATGGCATGAGGGACGTGCGGCTGCATGACCGTGTCAGTGGGCAGATTAGAAGGTGGCTTATGATCTACCCATCTCTCCCCAGCTGAGCGCGACCGTCTGTGTCTGAGGCGAACCGGAGGTGCGTTCTGATCAGAGTGGAAGAGAATCAGAAGAAATCAGCACACAGGAAACATCTCAAAGGATATCATTAGCAGAGTGAATTTCCCAGGTCTGGTTAAGATGCGTTTATCTGAAAGTTCAAAGCTTCGTTCCCAAACTGCTTTCAGAATCCATCCTGAAAGGCAGCATTACAAAGAGCCCTGTAAAGGATTCTTAATGGTTTATTTCTGTGCCAATTCTTGTTTCTTGTACATTTTAGGTGCTATCCAATCAGTTGCATTCCCTACATAGTAAAGTTTCCACAAGAACATCTTTATCTTTGGTAACGCTTCTCCTAAACTTCCAGGTTAAGTCTGATTGCTATAAACATATTAACCAACCTGAAAAAAGAAATTTGGAAATGTTTCCGCAGATTCATTCATGGATCAAGGAGTTTTGAGGTAGCAAAGGAAGCAGACCAAGTATGGATTTCCAACGTCTCTAAAGGATGCTAGGTCTCATAACACTTCTGAGTAAACAGAGCAGAGAAAAAGGAAGCGTCCCCTGTGCTAGTGTTATTGCTTCTAAGCTAAGCTGTTGGAAATCCATGAGAAGTGATTGAAGTTCGTACATTTTTAATCTTATGGTCATGAACATTTTCAGTTGCTCAGGAAAGCCAGAAAATTCAGGAAACTTGTTTAAAAAAAATTGGGTCTCTTCAAGACCTTTGAACAGGCATTTGAAAAAGTACTGCAGACTTATTTATACACTAAATTTTGCAGACCTCTGTAAGTCATAGTGAGGTTAGATAACCCAAAGCTATGAAAGCAAATCCCATCCGCTGTACTTTTATGTTATGAGCAGCAATTGGGATTTCTTTTAGCAATAGACTTGAGACGGGCCGTGCCCTTTACAAACATAAAGCAGCTCTTAAAAATTAGATGTGCACAGAGACATGTGGCTTTCAGAAAGAGTTTAAATTAAAATTGGAGAAAACACTCAAAATCCCCACCTCCCCCTTTTAGTGGGCAAGTACTTATTTTTGTTAGCACTTTGGGGAAATAATTCTGCCAGGGTGCCTTAAAAGTTATGTTCTAAAGGGAGGACACTGCCACCAGTCACACGTTACTGTGGGAGAGACAACATCCCTGATGGCCCTGATGGTTCGTTTACTGGTTAATTGGAATAGCATCTGCTTAAACACCCATTTCATATTTTAAAGGGCTGGCAAGTAACAAACTTCAAAAACGTTGTCAAAAAAATTAGTTTACCATAAGTTTCCCCCCCTCTTGAGAAGCTTTCTCAAGAAGGCTGATTTGAGGGGGCAGGGTGTTGTACAATTCTCTTGGATTTACCTGAGCCACTGCGACAGAGCTATAACGTGATAGAGACAGCACCGATACAAATAATTTGCACACATCGATTTAATGAAAAGTAAGCAAAGCCCCCCGGTTTTAACGCAGACATGAAAATTTGGGAGAACTATTCTAAGAGAGCTAAATTTAACAGTTAAAGTGAGATATTTGCCCAAGCTCTATTTCCAGTAGACATTTGCATATATGGCTCATAAGACCACCATTTAAGCTGCCCAGACTATGGTAAACTGCAGGCTGCAAGACAGATTTGAGGAGACAGACAAATTAAAACAAAGACACTCATAGCTAGGAAAAAGGTCTAGCTAGTTCAGAGTTCCTTACAAGAGCTATCTACGCACTAACAGGAAAGAGACTCACTGCTTTTAAAAAATTTTTAAATGCCAAATTAAGAACTTAAATAGAATAATGAGACTAGGAAATAGTACTGTGCTATAAGAAATAAATTTAGGGAAAAAAAATCCAATCTGTTTTAGGTGTGCTCAATGTAAGAGAGCAGTTGTGATGAACTTTTGAGCCAGACTAAGCAATGCTACCTTTAGCTTTTGACGGGATCAGCACTAACCCTGCAGCATTGATCCTCTTCTATTTCTAGCTCATCTCTACGCCTGGGAACCTCAGTGACTCCAGTCCAGCACATCCCTCGCCTTCTGTCTGAGGTGTTATAGTCTCTACTTTGTTCTGGTTCTTGTTGTCTACTCCTTGCATTAGAAGTGCCACCGGTATGCTTGTGCGAAGGGGTTTTCTGCTCCCATTCCATAACACAGGAAGCCACAGAAATGCTGCTACAAGAATTAGAACGTCTGTGCACCTGGGGGTTGCTCACGAACCGCTGGCTGCTAGGGACTTGAGTAATTAAATTACTAGAAGGCTAGAGAGAATGGGAAAGAAGTTAGTGAACATACAGAACTGTCAACTCGTAAGGCAATCAAACAGTGTCACTCTGCATACTGTCAGTATTCAATTTGGCTATTTGAGCTTAGAGGTTTGGGGAGCTCCTGTGTTGCAGTGACAGCATTAAGAATCGGGTGTTCTTCCAGTTCGAGGAGCATTAGGAGACAGGAGCACAAATAAAGAACACTGATAAATACAAGAGGAGAAGGAAGAATTCAAAGAAAGCTTAGTCATTCAAATTCTGTGCTCGGGAACTATTTTCTAGCCACTAAAGAAAAGTAGTCTGCGTTTTAGTTCATTCTTATAAATAAGCTTGTCCCCATATGAAGGAGCATTTTAAAGGTAACTTACAGGTACTGGTGAAGGAGACACTGATCTCTGGACAGGCTTCTCTCTGTCTCTCTCCCGTGAAGGCCTCTCTGGCTTTTCATTCTTTGGTTCAGTAACAATGGCCTTCAGTTGCTTCAGTTTTTCATCTTTGACCCAAAGTTTGTTCTGCATTTCCAGCTGCTTTGCTGCTACACGACGCTCCTACAGAGAGGAGAGAGGAAAAGCATGAAGTAACATTATACAAAAACACAAGTAGTGCTGAAAATTTTGAACAGGAAACAGTTTTTCCCCACTGAGATACAAACTATGGAAAATAATTATATATCAAGCTAAAAAGATAGACTTCCCAGATTATAAACCAGTACCATTTTGCTTCCTAAATTAGTGGCAAATTGAAGCACTGTCTAACTACAGTTCCATCAGTGGTCCTGAAGCAGAAAACAGTCCTACAGTAGTTTAAGGCAATCCTTCGGAACTCCTTTGCTTATTGCTCATCAAGGGCATACCTGAGCAAGAGTTTACATGAGGATAAAGAGGAAAGTCCAATATTGGGCTTCTACTGACAATTGACAGAATGAAAGAATCACTCCCCAGAGAGCCACAAACCGAGAAGAACAAGTTCTAGATATTGAAGTAAAATGGAAGTACTCAGGAGAGCTACTCTAGCTGTATCACAAGCCCTTGAGGAATTTATCCTATCATACCACGTTTATAAAAGTTAAGATGAAAATGTCTGTTCAAGTCTGTAATTACAAAGACAAACTCATCTTCAATCTTAACGCTATTACAAAAGAAAAAAAACACACTCCAAGCCCTCACAAAAACAAACTCCCCAGCTCCCCTCAGCATGGCTCCATTAGACAGCTCTAATATTTATGGCAGTGTACTTACACACTCCTTCTCCCATTTCATGGTCGTTTCTGCCACCATGCCTTGCAGTCGTGCCTCCAACCTACGCTTGTCAGAAGCCTGACGCTGCAATTTCTGGCTCTTGCTTTCTAGTTCTTGCTGAAGATTACGCTTGTCTTCTTCATAAATTGTAGCAGTTTTCTCTAAAATTTCAATCTGGAGGAAGAAAGGATGAACTTAGCTATGCACAACCATCTAAGCCCAGAACACCAGGTTAAGATATACTAGATATATTAGCTGTTGTACCAATATATAAGATAAGAAGTCCAGATTCCAGAAAGTTTCAGATTTTACAACTTTTAAGAAAGTTGCCCTTCTTAGTGTATTAGGAAAGGCCTTTGGCACATAGGGACATGGTTTAGTGGTGGACTTACTAGTGTTAGGTTCATGACTGGACTTGATGATCTTAAGTGTCTTTTCCAGCCTAAATGATTCTAGGATTCTAGTAGGAAAACCAGAATGCCAGAAGTGTTCATTAGAAGTTTCCCACGAAGTACTTTTAACCTTGCCTCTAATATCCATCTTACAAGCACCTCTGATGTCAAGAAGTTTGCCAAACAAGAGACAGAAAATGCATGTTGTACTTCGGAGTTGTACAGCTTAGAGCAATATAGAAACTAACCTTGTATTCCAAAGTTTTAATTTTCTTCTCCAGACGTTCTAGCTCCATTTTCTGTCCTGCTATTGTTTTCTCTTTTTCAGACAATTTTCCTTGAATGTAGTTTTCCTTGGATATAACACTGGAATCAAATTCTTGCAGTGTAGTCTTAAACGCAAGCACTGCAAGAGAGACAACACACTTTACCTTCTCTCCCTATACCCATAGCATCAAAATGAGTTCTTCTCCTACCAACTTAACGCTACCAGCTACTCCATTACCTTAAAGTTTTCTTTTTAAGCTATCAATCTAGACAAGAGAAGAGATGCTGTAGTAGTAATAAGGGCATCAAAAAAATCTAACTCCACATCGATGTTAAAATTCTTACCATTTTTGGCAAATTCTTCTGACAACATTTGTCGTAGCTTATGGCGTTTTTCCAGGACTTCAATAAGCTTTGGAAGTGTTTGATCATCATTAAGATCCAATAGCTCACATGAAGGCAATGGAGGAAAGTTCTGCAGAAATATCTCAGAAGCAGATTGCTCTTCTGTTTCTGTAAGATTTAAAGCCAAGAACGTCTGTCAGCAAGCTACAGAGCAGAAAATTTCTATTTGACAATGCATAGCCACAGATCATTCCACAGTATTCTAAAGCAGACAGAACTTAGGATAATTAAAACTACATGTTTTTCAGAATAGATGACAGTATTGAGAAAAGACTAAGTGTGATATTTTTGATTCACTCCCTTATAACACCTTCAGGCAACTCTTGATTTCTAAGGTGGGTCCAGAGCATTCAAAAATAAAATAAATCGAAGTTTCATCTTCAGCACAATTTCTTTTCCAGAGCTGCAGTAATGGGACCATGAATTCGACTCATCACCAATAAAGAATTACTCCGAGATTTGTAGCATAAGCCCAATTACTGCATAAGTAGTACCACTGTATGAAAAGAGCAGTTCAGGTGTAACTGTTACAGAGAAAGCTCACAACTAACAGTTTGATGCAGTTCCTTGTGTGCCTTTACGGCTCAAATAATTTGTTTTAAAGACATCTTCACCTCCTAAGAACAGCACAGGCCAGTGCTGTAAAGACCCAGTGTTCTTGTATTTACCTCCATTGACTGGGCCACCACGCATCTCCAACTTCCGCGCGAGTTCTTCTCTGAAGGCCTGATTCCTAAAGCGCCGCCCTGGTGTTAGGCCGCACAGAGGTCTGTCAACAGGTCTTGCCACTTCAACTTCCTGAGTCATTTCTGCAAAACGCATGACTTGCTGCAAAAGAACGGAAGCAAGCTCAACAATTAAACTAAAGCAGTCCAAATTAAATTTGAAAGTGATACTTTAGATCAATAAAAGTTTTAGCAGAGACATTATCAAGCTATAATCTCAACTATTTCCCAGCCAGATAGCTTGCCAATCCAAAGCTGAGTGTCTAAAAATCTTACCAGTAAGATCTTCCCTACTTCAGCCCCCAAGGAATCACAAACCTGACTGTGCAGGTGCCTTAAGTTCCTGCAAGTACTGTCATAGTGGGGAGAAAACACCTAAATATGACTATTTAGACAGCTATAAATAAGAGAAGCTTCCTACCTATATTACATGCAAGTAGTAGTTGTACTTTTTAAGTGGACAAATAAGATTTAGAGGACACATTTGCCCTAGAGTATTATACCTGATTACCTGAAGTGTCCAAGCAACAAAAGTTACCACTCCTGCCACCTACTAAACAAGTACAGTAATTCAGTCGTAAACACGAGACAAGAGTAGGTGAGGATGAGATAAGAACTGCAAGAAAGTTACCAAGCTTTCTTCATAGTCCTCAGCTTTAGGATTAACGCATACAATCATACGCACTTTTCCTTCACCATCAAAATAGTTCTTGAAGAGATGAGTCAGCTTGGAATCTCTGTATGGAACCATCTTAAAGTAGAAGAAAGGTCTAGTAAGGTTACGTTACACCAGCTCTTCATCAGATCAAAAGATAATTAGATGACGGGTTGCATACCTTATTTGTTCCATACATCTGGTTTTCCCGTAGAACTTCAATACATGTTCTTAATGTCATTAGTGACTGATTAATATTACCTTAAAATAATGAAAAAAAGCTCTGTAAGAAGCTATTGGATCATGCTCAAATTATTTAGCAGTTTACTTAAAGATAAACCCCCTGGACCCTGAAGTCATATTAGTTAGATAATCATTCCAAATAATCTGAAGCATTCATGAATTTAATAGCTTCTATAAAGAAGTGTCTAGTTTCCAAACTGGAGGATTAAGACTGTCAAACCAGATAACTGAACATCATAACAGAACGTTCATTGTTCCTACAATTTCTTTACTAGCAGACAACACTAACGTAAACGTATCCTAGCATATAAAACTAACAGGCTTTCTAAACACGGCACATACCTGCTTCCCGCAACCTGTTCCCTTCAGCTTTTGTTCTATTAGTCCTTTCACTTCCAGCAAGATCAACTAAGGACAGCTGGCTTAAAGTGATCTGTTCTTTCTCCTGTTACAGACAAAAAGGGAGACAGATTATTAGCATTCTATTCCCTGCCTTCTAAGGGGGCACTGGAAGAAAACACGCACACCTCACGATCCAACTATGCACCACTTTTTTGTGTGTGAATAAGTTTTATCAAATCCTTTCTGTCTTAGGCCACAAGACAGATTGTAACAAGTACACTCGCTCAAAGCCTCAAAGTCTTATATTCTTACATTCTTAATGTGTTTTGTTCAAAACAGAGGTGAAGAACAAAGGAACGGGCAGCTTTGTTGACCATTTTAATGCTCTACTTAAATTATAAATAGGAGACTAACTTTGTTGAAGACTTCAGAAATTTCATAATTTTGATTTACTTCAGAACGAAACTTCTAACGATCAAGATGCATATTCCCGAGACAAGGTAACTGTTTCAGAATGCCATATTACAAGATTCTCTTTTTCTAATTTACATATACATACATACACACACAGCTCTTCTTTAATAGCCTGCCCCAGAATTCACCTGTAGCACATTATCTCCGTCTGCATCCAGGGGTGCCTGAGCCAACTTTATTATGAAAACACTGTGAGATCGGCTAGATTCTCGATTCAGCTGAGTGTTTGCAATACGCCTCTTCTTTTGACCTGTTTAAAAAAAAAAAAGCATTCCTTCCAGAAGTCTGTTTCATTTAACAGACTTGCCACCTAGCAAAGCCAGTTCTGTTTTCAGCATGGCAGCGTAAAAGATTATGAGTCTGTACTAGATGTAATAAGTTACTTTTCAAGATTTACCTTTCCAAAACACTTCAAAAGCTTCTTCTGTAGATTTCACCTCTACTTCTGTGCATCCTGTGACATACATATTGTGATTCTGGTCCTCACGAAGTATTTTGGATTGTGGAGGTCTTAAGGGCAAGGAAGGAAAGAACAATAAAATGAGTGGAGGTGTATATACAGCAGCACGTTATGTCAAGCAAGTTTTCTTTTAAGTACAAAATTCAGACTGAATACGTCAATCATCCATACAGCAGATGTGAGAGGAAGTACAAGTACAGGGACACACATTCAGCAAGGATTAGTTACACTTCAGCTACTGCTTTAATTGAGAAGCCACATTTAATTGCAATTCTTGCTAGAAATCATTGGTTTGAACGGCAGCTATTGTTTTTCTACATGCATATGCTCATACAGAAGCAAGATGGCTTCAAGAGCAGTCTATATTTGCTAGTTAAGCAAGAAGAGATAGAGAGTCAGTCTATTTTCTGCTTCTACTGCAAGTAAATTTCACTTTTCAATAGTGGGAATATGCTTATGCACATACATAAAGTCACCATTTCGCACAGGAGTGTTGCAATTGTTCCACCTAGCAAAAAAACAGCGTTAAAAATATTAAGTCATTCAGCTTGTCTGAAATCATTTCATATTTAATGCACTGTAGCTTCCGTAAGTGGAAATAATCCAAGATTTTTCCTAGGCTGATTTCTGGACATAAGCAAGACACTAAACCCAATTTTAATTCTTTTTTAAAAAGCGTTCAGACATTCAAACTCATTTGAAAGCAGTACCCTGGAGACTGCTCTCAATGTTTTGGTGCAATAACTTGTTTTGCTCTAGTCGGTCTTTATAGATCAGCCAACTCTTTAATTAACACATGTACCAGTAGATATGCATAGTATTTTCTTTAATGGATTTAGAATCAAAAAATATGTTCAACTAAGTTTGATTTGCAGACTCTTTTCCCAAAAGTCACAAGATTCACTGATTTTAGACAGCAGCCAAGTACACACCTTCCCAAAAAAATTCAGTAATTCGCTTATGAGACTACTCATTTCTGTTTCTATGGAAATGACTGGCATTGAGCAAAGAGATACACAAGCTTACATCAACTGTAAAGCAACAATAGCAACTTTTGCCCAATACAGTTATCCAGAGAAAAATGTCAGCTACGGAATGGCTTACTCTTCAAGTTGCACTCACCAGCCAGGAACAGTACTTGCAGAACAGTATGAATAGACTTATAATCTCAGCAGGATACAACGCTGCCTAACAAATATTTACTTGCCTCCCACTATGCTAAGAAAGGGAGCACTAAGTCTTAGCATCAACAGAACAACCACCAGTACTTGGCACACTTAAATACTGTTGTCTGGACTCCTTACGCATCACCTTTTCCTATGTGATTTTTTGAAGCGATTCACATGAATGAATTGAGCCAGACTTGACAACAGCCACAAAGACAACATAGCTCTCACAAAAGCGTAACCAAAGCTCACGAATATTCATACTGACTTTGGTTTTATCAGCTCAAAGGGAGCTTCCTCCAGGAGGTCATATATGTAGTTGTTGTAGATCTCGATATAAGAAACAAAAACACTGTAGACATTATCTTCATCAACTTCGTCCACTTTGCAGTGATCTTGCACGTTTATCATATCAGCAAATTCTGGGTCCATTTGTCGCCTGCTGATAACACACAACAAGTGATTGCAATGGAGCATCCACAGACAGTTAACATGTCAGACAGTGACTACAGTCAAAAAGCAAGTCTACTGACAGGTGGCACGATCCGAGAACAGAAAAGCTCACCCTAGAAACTAAAACCAACACATCACTTTGCAGTCCCATCAGATTAAAAAAGTTAAAACAGATAGATTTTCATCCAGCAGTGCTGTACTTGGTTGCAGTAAGAATTTTTGCCTTGCAAAATTCCTGGATGGTTAGCATTTGGATCACCCACCATTCAGCAATTTTTTGCAAAACACCCTTAAGTTCACAGTATCACTACTTTATCAAATCACGGCATTTTATTTATCGGAAAATGGGTACAAAAAATAGCCTTATTCTGCCTGATTCTAAGTCTTAGAATCTAAATACTTCATTATGCAATTGCTCAAGCCACATGAAAAGTAATACACTAACATACTAACTTTTCATTAAGTTATTTTTCTTTTTTCAAAGGAAGGCTAAGGACACCAAGGTAATTTAAAATCACAATTCCAGATTAACATTTACGTTAAGTAATTTGTTCTGCGCGTTACAAGAGTTACTCACTTGCCAGATGGAGTTTTGGGAACAGGCATGGCATCTCTTTTCTGTCGCTCTAATAGAGCGTCTACTTCGCACTGAACATCCACACCATTCTTGTCATCAAGCTTAAAAACCTGAAGAGGGAACACGTTTAGACAATACAATGATAAACATTAGAGAACACGAGGTGTTACCCAGCAGAAGACAAGCGATTTGATCAGGCTGTCTAGCAATCAGCAAATACCTTACTAACACCCCCTCACTAACACTCAAAGTGCCGGCTAATTCCAAGCAGATTTAACAGGTATTTCCAAAATACGAGATTTTCATAGAAGCTTCCAAGCTAGAATGCTACCAAGGAAAATGCTTCCAGTATTACTTCAAATATATTTAGGTAGCAAAAAATCAGAGATGCCTTACCACAAGAAAAACTTAACAGCACCTCCTATATTATTTTAGGCAAGGAATGAAACCTAGTCACAAGATACAAAAGCCACAGGAAACCAAGTAATTAAAGAATAAATGACAATTACAAGGACAGCCAGACCACAGAAATGGTCTTCTCCACCTCTTGAAATGTCCGTCCTAGATACCAGGCCTGCCTCTTCGGCCTTCTTCAAATCTCATGGTTTGTTTTTTTAAGACAGGAGTCAAACATTTTAAACTTTTTAAAATGCAAAACTACTCACAAATCGCTTGGCCTGGAATGGTCCTATGCTGTTGAAGATCATATCCAAACACCGTGGGAGAAGTCCTCCGTCACCAGGAGATCCTGTCATGGTGTGTGTTTTCCCACTGCCTGTCACCCCGTAGGTAAAAAGGAGACCTAGGAGAGACAGAAGACTCTCAGAAAAGCTTGATTATATTCACACTCCGTCTGTCTTGGGTAAAATATACGTGGGAAAAACGATGACTCCTTTGGAGCAGCTAACAGTAAGCTACCCCAGCCCACCAAAAGCCATTCCTAGTCAATACCAACGCGTGCATCCCTCATTGAGGCACACTTCAACTACAAGTCACGGTACTTAACCTGTGTTCGGAAGTGAAAATGGAAGGAAGCCACTAAGCCCCACATGTGTAGAGATCTAATTTATTTTGGACATTACTGAGGGGATTGACATTAGCCAGATACCTCAAGGACCAACACTGAGACATCAAGCTGTGCCCAGGACAGATTGATTTGTCTCTGTGGTCAGTCTTTAGGTGAATAAGTCATCCCTTTCTGCAGAAAAAAGGCTTCTTCTGTTAACAGTGTACAACAAAGATTACTCCTTGACGCACATTACATGCACTCCATAACACAGGAAAATAAGTTTACAAGTAATGAAAAACAAGAGCAGCTCCCAGGGAAGTCGTACAGAGAAGCTGAACCACAACAGTTTCACTGCAAACAAGGTGTATACGTTTTTACCTAGACAAGCTAAGAAACCTTAAGACATGCAAAATCATAGCAATAGCAAAAAGGTGCAGGGTAGACCCACAGAAGCGGTAGAGAACAACAACTACTTCCTTACCATTTTTCCCACGAATGAGATCTTCCACTAGAGGTTTAGCCACCACATCAAAAACGTCCTTCTGAACGACGAGGGTGCCAAACACCTCTTTGAACGAATACTGCGTCTGAAGCAAAGAAAATACAGCGCCCTAAACCTTCCGTTTCCCTGTCCAGGAGTCACTGCTTCAAAACGCTTCACTCTTTAGAACAGCTTTCCATCAGCTTAACACAACGACAAAATCTACTTTAGGATCACACCGGTGTTTGAACGCACGCAGCTGCTCCACCACAACTACTCCAGGAATAAGCTAAGATTTGCAAAACAAAGCACAGCAACCAGCCAGTTTTTATAGAACTTAAGTCCCCAGTAACTGGAATGATCGCAAAGCCTGACCTCCCATGCCAACAGTTTTCGGTTTCAAATTTCTGTGTGAGCTGCGGTCATCATCTGTGCAGGCACTGAGCAAAGCAACACGCACAATGGCCAAAGCCAGAATGCTCCAGGTTTTAGTCATCTTCTTTTAAGTTCATGTCTTTTTCCAGCCAGTTCCAGGATAGGTTTTCAATATATTTTTGACCACTCTGGCCACTTTGCATCAAAACGCTTATTCACATAAATAGTTGAACTAAGAGTTTTTGAACAAAGGCTTGTTTACGAAATTTTGAATTAAGCCTTTGCCCATTTTATTTAAGACTTTGAAGATAACTTTATATACTTCAAGGTTCTTCCATACCGAAATCGGAAACAAAGTATTCTGCATGCCAGCTAGCGCTCACTGCATTTTATTCACAGAAAGCCGCAGACATTGTCTCATGGAGAGCTACATGGCTGTGCCGGGGACCTGTAATTAACTGTTTCACAACCAAACGGTGCTCAGCACTAGAGGGCTTCAGCTCCTCGTTCTGTGCATGTGACCTGAACCCTTCTTTCCTAGGAAAGATGACATTGGTCCAGTAACAGTACAAACTGCTTGGAATAAGCGCCCCGCTACCTGCTTCCCACTTTGTGCCGTTTCACTACTGGAATAGTTCAGTTGAAAGGGACCTGCAGAGATTAGGCCCAACTGCCTGACCGCTTCAGGGCTAACCAGAAGTTAGAGCTCATTAATGAGGGCATTGTCCAAACACCTCTTGAGCACCAGCAGGCACGGGGCATCAGCCACCTCTCCAGGAAGCCTGTTGCACAGTTTGACCACCCTCACGGTAAAGAATTTTTTCCTTAACGTCCAGTCTGAGCCTCCCCCGGTGCGACTTTTGTTCCTGGTGTCCCCTCATCACTTCCCAAGGAAGACATTGGCACCTCCCTTCCCTCTTTGCGTACATAACCTACAGCTTCCCCAAATCCAGTACATGCACAGACATTGCCCAACTTCAGTTAAGGATAAATCACCCGTTAATTTCATTTATGCCTCGTTTTGCATAGAGCTGCTTTCTGTGAACCAGCCCTTTGCAAACGAGTCCTTCCAGCAGTCCATGGATTTGGCAGCTTTACTTTTGCCCTTTCACGCTCACCCCTCCACCCCACAAAAGAATCCTTATGTGCGCAGAGGATACATCTGATGGCCAAGGAAATCGTGCCTTTTTACTCTAGGCAGGCTTCTGAATTTGGAAACCGGCTCCCCGAGCACACAAACCACACGGGAGCTGCTCTGCAAGCTGTGGCGGACCCCGTGAGCCAGCAGGGAACCCCGACAGGGGGGAAGGCGCTCCCGCCCACCCCCGGCAGCCCCGGGCCCTTACCTCCCGGTACTCCCCGTTGCGGAACACCCTGTACCCGTCGGGGGGGTGGATCTGCACCGTGGTCTCGTTGATCACCTCGATGCAGCACTCCTGGTCCTGGCGGCTGAGCGGCCGCACCCTGCAGTACACCTGGGGGGGGGGTGTCAGAACAGGGGGGGGACAGGGCCCGGCGGGGCGCTCAGAGTGGGACCGGGGGAGAGGACCGGGAACCGGGGGCGGGGGACAGAGATCAGGGGGCAGATGGACCGGGAACCGGCAGATGAGGACCGGGGGGGCCGAGGCGGACCGGGAACCGGGAGATAGGGACCGGGGGGGGGCGGGGGGAAGGGACGGACCGGGAACAGGGAGAAGGGGACCGGGGGCGGGTGGGCGCACCGGCAACCGGGAGAGGTGGACCAGGGGGACGGACGGACGGACGGACCGGGAAGGGGTGACCGGGGCCGGGGGGTGTCTGGGGGGCCGGGGGGGGAGTTTCTGGGGCCCGGCCCGGCCCCGCTCCGAGCAGCCCTCCCCCGCCCTCCCCTCCCGACCCCCGGTCCCCCCCCCCCGCACTCACCCCCACGGGATCCTTGGGCCCGGGGGCGGGCGGCTTCTTCAGCGCCGGCCTCCGCGGCGTCTTGGCCCTACTGGGAGAAGGAGCGAGGCGTGAGGGGTGGCCCGGGGCGGGGGGCGAACCGGGCCGAGGTGAGGTGAGGGGCTGAGGGGCCGGGGGCCGACTTACGCCGCCTTCATGGCGCGGGGGGCCGGGGCCGGGCCGGGGGTCGCGGTACGGGGGTGTGTTGGGGGGGGTCGGGGCCGGGGCCTCCCCGGAGCCGCTCTCGGCGCTGCCTCCGCCCGCGCGCCCGCTCGGATTCAAATGCAGCCAATCAGCGCGCGCGCCGCCGCGTAGCGTCGTTGCGTCACGGGGGGACGACGCCCGCCCCGGCCCGCGGGCGTTGCCGTGGTGACGGCCCCCTCCCCCGGGGCGCGGCCTGCGAGCGCGGGCGCCCCCCGCTGGGCCCTCGGGGCCTGCGGGCCCGGTTGCGAGGAGCGCGGGGTTGTGGTCACACAAATCACGGAACGTCCCCGGCCACCAGCAGCCCCCCCCAGTCCAAGCCCTGGTTCCACACAGCGCCACCCCAAAATCAGCCCCTGTGCCTGAGAGCGTCGCCCAAGCACCTCCTGAGCCCCCCGCCCCGCAGCCTCCTGTGGGTGCCTCAGAGATGGGGGCACCCGGCACGGGGTGGGAAGCGGCCCCTACGCACCTTGCCTTACACCCCTGTGGGGGCTCTTCAACAGCCAACAAACATTTCCTTGAGCCCAGATTAAAAAAACATTGCTGCAGCGCGGGGCTTGGGCTCCCCTGTGCATGGGAACCTCTCCTGGAAGGCTGCGGGGGCTGTTCTTGTGTTTGTTTATGTGCATAGTTCAAATAAAGGTTTGGGATCAGGAAGGCAGGTATAATCCAGCAAAGCTCCCTATGCCAGGGCCTCTCTTCGTACCCGGTGGCTGAGCTGCTACCTGCCTGCAGGTCGCTCGGTTAATTCCTAGCCCCTAGGAAATGCTTAGTGGTGGAAAAGGAGGCAAGGGTAAAGAGCCCGGCCAAATGAGCCCATTGAAAGACCAATTTCCTGAGAAGGAAACGCACTTCTAAATCAACTGGGGAACTGGGGCAAAGGATGAAGTAGCTTGGATTTTAACCCCGGTTTGCAGCTCAGAAATCCTCCAGTGGGCTGAATTCAGTCTCACTTAAACCACTGACTCCAGCCAAGTTCTTCATTTTAGTGTAAATTAACTAAATAACATTAGCTTGCCCATTTTAAGAGAAAAAAAAAGTCCAAAGGAATCATGACAATAAGCTGTTTGGTGTCCTGGGTAACCTTCAGTTCTTAAACGGTGTTTTACAATATATCAGACAATTTTTTTAATGTTCCCATAAAACATATCAACAATATAAGCAGTTAAAATTAAGCTGCGCAGAGAGTGCTGCAATGTCAGATGCCAGGGCGATAAAGACGTGCAAGACAGAAGGTCTGCAACCGAGTGTGTGTTTGTTTTCAGATGTGCACAAGTTCCTCTGTCTCTGTAGGTGGAAAAAAAGGCTAAAATAGCTCTGTGCTGGTTACCCGATCAAGTGGCAGGAGCCAGGAGTCTAATCAGCCTCAGAGATCACAAACCTCAGCGAGTGGAGGTAGCGCTGCAGTCTCAGCTGCTAGGGAAGGAATAACTTCCCTGCTGTCCAGCCAGGCACCAGCAGTCTCCTGCACACTGCCCCTCATCCGTGCCTCCATCCTCACCTCACTGATGGCTGCTTCACCCGGGGAGGACTTCCAGAAGAGAGCCCCACACCTCCCGCTGCAGGCACTTACACCTTTATTCCAGCTGACTTAAATCCCTGCTGTGTGTTATACTGTTATGGGAGAAAATGTGTGCCTGTTGGATTAAGCATTTTTCAGAAATATTCAGAATCACATTTTACATTAACCCAAAGGAATTTGATAGACCTAAAATCCAGCCAACTGCCCTGCTGAATAGGCAACTGGCAGTTTTCTTTAACTTCTACCTAAGGTGTAAAAGGTAGATCAGCAGACTGCAAGTGTGGTAAAGCGCACTTTGAATACCATTATAGTGGTTGGTGTGGAATACTAGAGTTCAACATAAATTAAGATTAAGTTGAAGAGTTTACACAGCAAACAGGCTCGGGTTGGGCACGGAGTTCAGAGGTGAAAACCAAAGAGGGATTCCAGCCAAAAATCGCCCTGAAAACCTTTTCCAGGGAGAGCCGTATCATGTACATCGCGTACCTATTGAGTCTGACCCTCCTTCATATCTGCCATATCTGCACTGTTGATCAGTGCAGTAAAACCTCAGCTGAAGAGCAGGGTAGTGATGCTCTCTTAGCTTTGTTCCTAGTGGTAACAGTGGCGTTTGTGGCTTCAGGCCGGCGTGCAGCTGGTGCAAGGCCCCGGTAGAGCGGGGTTTGCACAACGTACAGGGAGTGCAGCCGCAACAGAACAGCATGTTCCGACAGATAAATATCCTGTATTGTTTACAACTTGACACAAAGCTTTTATTTCTTTATGTGAATAAAATGAAGTACATTGAACAGCTTTTTGAAGGCCTGTCTCCAACTGAATAAGAAATCTGGCTTGGCTATGCTGCTCCAAGATCAAACCACATCCACTCATCTGTTGTGTAAGGTGTGCGCTGGGCAGAGGGTCTGTGCAAAGGGCTGCAGGGTCCGGAGGGATTGTGGCAGTATAGAATGTAGTGCTATATTTTCAGTGTAGTTTTCCTGCAAATAAGTTCACCTCAAGAGCACCAGAGAACTTCCCAAATTCAGAAGTTAAACAAACAACTAAGAAAAAAATTAGAGTAATTAATGTAAAGTTTACAGAGCTTAAATCATGTCTTGCAGATAGAGCCAGATTCCTCTCCAGTTACACATACACACAAGGTAAATAAGCTTTACAATTATTAGCAATTATCTCTGAAGTGATTATTTTCACAGACAGAAACGGAACTATCCAAATCAGGTTAGAATACATCAGTGCCATAGTTATATTAGTTTCCTCTTTTAATGAAATAAAACTGTTGAATAAACAATTACGTTCCAGTGCTTATAAATATTAATATAAATCTTGGTCAGCTTTCAAAAGAAAGTTTGCTTTCAAAAGACTTAGTTGTCCCATAATATCTTTAACGAGCCATTGTGTTGTCACTCAAAAGTGCATCTAGTATACCTTGAGAGGTAATTATACGCGAAACAAGTCACACACCCGTATGATTATCAAGGAGCTTGATAACATTCCATAGCAGTCATCTGCATCACATGCACCTCCTGTAAGGTATGGGGTAAAACCAACGTGACAGCCTCATCGGAAGCGTCCCCAAAGCCCTCAGGAGCTCTCCTGGAGGAGAAGCGATCCCCTTTGGCGGGCTGCTTGTGCCGTGGAGCCCAGCCAGGCACGGGCACGGCCCCGTCGCTGGAGCCGCCAGCCCCGGGGGAGCCACAAACACTTTTCTGTGCAAGAGGGACCAGAAGGCAAGGAGGGGCAGAGGTGCCCCCAGCCGTAGGGTGAGAGCTGAGTTCTTGCACGGAAATTCACTCCCCAGGACTCCTCTATGCACTGCAGTTGGACAAAAAGGGCTGTTCTGGAGGAGCATCCGCATGGAGAGATCCCTTGGAGTAACACTTTCCGGATAATTATCAAAAATAGCTATTTCAGTAAAATTTAAAGTGTAGGCACGCCCTGGTCTCCCTCAGTCCCATATCGGGTAGGCACTTGGGTTTAGTGCAAGGCCTCTGATATCTGAGTTTTGGCCTCCCAGATGACAGCACCTGCAAGGTGAGGGCCCTGGGCTCAGCGCTCGGGACGTGGCGCACAGCGCGTTCCCTTCCCTGCCATCGGGGTCTGCTTCAGGACCAAGCCACCAGCGGGGACACTCGTACCCCCGGTGCTCCCCCCTGCCCTTGCCTCCCCACGTCCTCCATAAGGCAGAACCGATGAATGCCTATTGCTTTGGAAAGTATTAGCACTTATCTCCCTTTTGCAGGAAACGTTAAGATTATTTTAAATATTTCTGGTGGTGAGAGACCAACTTGATTAAAAGCATTGCATAATCTGTTCCCAGCTTTAAAGCTATATGTACAAAAAACAGTGCAATATGTTCCGCTCTCGAGAAACAGTAAATAAACATTTTCTCCTAGAGCGTACGCAGATAAACTCCTCGTTCATCCCATCCACGTGCTGTTTAGGCTCTGGCCTGCGGAGCGGCACGGATGCCACCTAGACCCGAAGCCTAGCGCCCGTGCGGCTTGTCTTTGTGCCCAGGCTCGGGCATGAAGCGGAGGGACGCGGAGCAGAGCCCGATGACGGCCAGGCCGATGGCCATGCAGGTGCCCATGGGCACCAGGGTCTGCAGGGCGGAGGGCAGCAGCGAGGTGGCCAGCAGCCGCTCGTGGCGCTCGCTCATGTCCATCATGATGGCTTCCATCTGGAAGTGCGTGCCCAGGATCCCGCACACGTGGAAAACCTGGTGGCTGTGCCCTGCAAGGAAGCCAGAAGCACTGGAGAAACTCCCCAGGTTTCCCTCAAACACAACCGCGGGCTCGGCAGGCCTCCGGCGTGGGAGCCGTCGCCTCCTGGCGTCGCGTTTTTAAATATTTGTTCTGCTTAACGAGCAAGCAGCGCCAGCTCGGCCTGCCGGCACTCACCGATGTAGTCGAAGTGTCCCGGCGCGAGCCTCTCCGGCAGGTGAGTGGCGAAGATGAAGCAGGTGAGGAAGGCAAAGGCGGTGTGCTTGTAGTGCAGCGCGACCGCGGGCTCGGCGCAGCTCCGCGCGGCGCACAGGTAGAACTGAGCAGGAGGGCAGCGGCGGGGGAAAAAGGGAGAGCACCACGTTCCCAAACATCCCATCGGCTGCCCCCGCCCCACACCTCCCGTCTCCCCCCCCAGCAAAATGCCCACCCCGCGCCGCTGACCCGGCGACTCGCAGCCTTCAAAGAATGCCGCGCTTTGACCGGTGCAGGAAAAAAATAACCAAATCTCTTTTCCTGCAGGAGTTTGTTTTCCCTTTTTAAAAAATAAATAAAGGTGGATGTATTTTCCCGAGTATTCTCAGAGCGAGGCGGAGCAGCTGATCTTTCCAACCCTGCAGCAAGCGAAGGTGCGGGCGCCGCGAACGCCGCCCGCCGGAGCCTCCTACGTACCCTGTAGAAGAGGGGAATGCTGTCGAAGAGGTAGGGGTACACGAAGGCCAGGGTGCGGGACGCCTTGCTGAGCCGCGGCCGCTCCAGCTCCAGGAACCTGCGGGAGAGCAGAGCAGGCATCTCGCACCACGCAGCGGGGCAGAGCCGGCTGCTGCAGGCGCCGTTTGCCCCTGTTCCCGTTACTGAATCGCACCTGAGCTGCGGCGGGGCGCACGGTGCCCTCGCCCGTTATTAAAAAATCACAAACCGGAGGGGAACGACCGCTCTGCCTGCCTGCCTCCGCCTGTAGGTATGGTTTAGGAGGTACCAGGAAGCAGCTTGGAAAACAATCGTTTTTGCACCATCTTTTCGTGCCTGATTTGGCTTCTTTTACCACTGTTGCCCACCAGCCGCTGAGAACAGGGCTTGTTGTTAAACGGCTGCTGCCCCTGCACTTTCTAACTGAGTTTTTACTCTCGGTTTTTAATCCAAGCTTTCAGGGTGCAGGAATTCCCTCTTTGCTTTGGAAGGCGTCGTGGGTACTGCAGCGTTCCGGCTGCATTTGTGGATGTTCGCTAACTAAGCAGTGTTGCAGCGTGTGTCTGAGGTGCACGAAATGTCTCCGCATGCTTCTTTTTTACATCCTGACAAGACTTTGCAAGCGTCACTTCAGAGAATGCACGGAGAAAGTTACTGAAACCAGAAAGTAAATTAATTTAACAAGTTACTTTTTTTATGAAATCCCGGTTATAATGGAGCAAGAAGCCTGTGGGTTATATTCATAGTGCATATGAGGAGGAAAGCATGTGTCTGGGTGGGGAATAATATTCTGCATTGTGTTCCACAGGAAATTAATGCTGTTGAAATGTTGGAATAGCTGAAATCATGAAATAATTGAAGACTTAGATCCCCCACAAAAAAAGAATTATTAAAACTGGAGGAAGAGCAGCAGGGCCGCAAGCCAGGTGCCGAGTCCCCAGCCTGCTCTCGCCACCCGAGGAGCACAACTCGGATGCAATCTGGAGGCAAAAAGCCCACGGAGAGGCGCAGGGCAGGCACCGGGATGCTCCTGACCACCACCCGTGGGCAGCTCGAGCCCAGCCCCTGCCCGCCTGCCAGAGCCACCGGATCTATTGGTATGACCCCAAAAATGTGTTGAAAGCGCATCAAAGACAATAAATGCTCAACAGCTGCCAACTGCGCACGGGCTTTCATCTCAGTCCTCTCCCTCTTGGCCTTCTGCCACGGCTGGTGGCTCGCTCAGCCCTGGGAGGGAGGCGTCCGGCCGATGTCAAGACGCCTCCTGCTCTATTTTCACCCCTTTCTGCACTACCCCCCGCCGCGTTTTCCTGCTGTGGTTTCCCCGCCTGGCACTGCTCTCTGCTCGCCCGCTTCCATGCCCTCTCCTTCGGCCAGGTCCGGGCCCGAGGGGGCCGCGGGTGCCGGCGGAGCCCCCGGGCGCAGGGCCAGGCGGCGGGGGGACACTGCCCCATTCAGCCAGCACGGCGCGGCTCAGGCGGGCTCTGTTCTCCCCATGAAAAGCCCATGCAGGTTTTTCTGCTTTCCTGCACAAGTCGGCGGGGAAATGCCAAGCCCACAGGCATGAAAGGAACCTTTTGTGGGGCTGCTCATCCCGCAGGGCGGGGAACGCGGGCGGGCGCGCGGCGAGGGGAGGTAGCGTCGTGCAAAGGGCAGGCACCCTTATTTCACTCCGTCTGCGTGGGTTTCCCTGCTTGGTGACTCCGTGCTCTTAGGGCAGAGGTTAGGGGCTCGATTTCGGGTCTGTTCCCTGCTGACGCCCTGCCTCGGGGTGGCCCCAGCGCGGCCACTGTTGCCTTTTGCTGATTTTTTTTTTTTGAGCTGACATTTGACGGATTTTTCTACTTCTCTAACAAAAATTCCCGAGTCCCTAGGATCTGCAGTTCTGTCATGTATCAATAGTTGTGTGGTTTCGACAGAACTGTACTTAAAGTTTCGTAGCTGAAGGATGCTGACAATTACATTTGAGGACGAAGAATTAAAATAAATCCTGGTTAATCTGGAGCTGATCTCAGGTTGCTGATATTTCCTGGTGGTAAGTACAAGGGTTAGCACATGGTCAGCGGGCTTCCTTTGCTAAGCCCCTCTAATGAGACCATTAAGAGACGCACAAAAATAAGAGGGGAGGAAAGAGAGGGAAAGGAAGGAGAAAGAAATGAGGACAAAATACCCAGCCTCAGCTGGCACGACCCACAAAGGGACCCAGGAGCGACCCTTGGTTTTGCAGTACTGCTCGGTACTGCTGCCACAGCTCCAAACCCTCTGTCCCGCGGGGCTACCCAGGTAACCCGCAGCCCAAAGGGCGAGCAAATCCTTCTGTTCCCAGCACAACAGCGGCCAAAATCGCAGGACCCGCAGGGAACACCAGGACGTACGAGTGCTTCGCACACCCAAGCCTTCGAGGAGGTACCGACCACGAATGATCTGGAACCAAACTGCAGCCGGAGACCCAGCACAGCAAGCACAGCTGGAAACCATCTGAGTACTTTAAATATTTTTTAAGAGTTATTCAAAACAAATTGTCCAAGCCGGCTCAGGAGCAAAACACCACACACGTAACGCTGCCCCTGCTTCAAAAATAACGCAGCTGGCTGCGGGAGGTCGAGGTTCCTCCGCTGCAGGCCGGTGGCACGCAGACACATCCGTGCACACGCGGAGCTCATCCTCAAAGATGCAGCACGTGCCCGTGGCTCGGAGCCGCCCCGCTCGCAGGTGACGGCAGAGAAGCCGCAGCCCAAGCACGGCTGGAGCTGTGCCTCCTCCTGCCACACCACGAAAACACCTTTGGCACTTCCCCGAATTAAAGCTGCTCCGGTTGTTTTCATTTCTGTTTGCCAGCCTGCCCCAGTGCCAGCAACACGGAGCAAAAATCCTCTTCTTCCCATTTCCCGAGCGCAAGGCTCAGGTTGTTACAATAGAGCCAGCAGTTCGAAAGCTTCATTAATAGCACTAATTGATGATTATGCTGTAGCGATCGCGGCAGATAGAGCAGAAGGCACCGCACCTGGAATAGCAGGACAGGCTGGTGCTCACCACGGTGTTGAACACGGCGATGGGGACGTAGCAGTGGTGGAAGGTGCTGCTGACCCACTCGGCTGGGAAAACGTATGCTGAGTACGCCAGCGCAGAACCTGGAAAGGGAAAACGTACCGGGAGGGTGCTGCTGCTGCTGCTCCCCCCCCGGCTCCCACAGGTTACCGGCTTCCCTGCCATCATTTGTCTTTGACGTGTTTCTTTTTTCCCTTATTCTATTTACCTGGAGCACCGCAGAGGGCCACGCCACCAGGGCTCTGCCCCGAGGACAGCCAGGGATTAAACCCAGCCCCAAATCGTTATTTATGGCGGTGTCACGGGTGCTTCACGTCCCCCCCCTGCTCTGTGATCACCGCAGCACTTTGTGTCACGCGGATCCATGTCCGAAATGTCTCACTGAGCGCGGCTGGAGCCGCCACATCCCACCGAGCGCCCTCCCTCGCCAGCACAGCAAAACCCTGGGCACGGGGGGGCGAGCGGCGCTGCACCATCCCCATCCCATCGCCAGCCCCGGCTTCACCTGGCGCCAAACCCCAAACCCCATTTCTTCGGCTCTCGGGCCGGATGTGCTCTCCAAAACCACCCGCACCCCACCGAAATCCTCACGGGCTCGCCGCCCCAAGGGTGACGCCACCCGCCCTTACCCAAGCTGTACATGCTGAGCGCCGCGTAATCGAAGAAGTAGCAGATGTGCCTGGCGCGGGTGGACATGGGGCTGAAGGTGTGGGCGCAGCTGGAGGCCAGGGGGTAGATGCAGCAGGTCAGCAGGTAGGCGAGGAGGGGCCAGGCGTGGGGGTCCCCCGGGCCCCCCGGCCCCCGCAGCCGCCCCACCAGGGTCCACACGAAGTACCTGCGGGCGGAGGCGGTGAGCGTCGCGCCCGGCGCGTCCCTGCCCGACCTCCCCCGGCAGCACGTACCAGGCGGGCACGAAATGCGTCCAGATGTTGAGCGTTTCGTTGGTCATTTGGAAGACGCTGAGGAGGCAGTCGGCCGCCGAGCTCCGCGGGGGGCGGTACCCGCAGAGGATGCCCTGCTCCTGGTAGCCCTGCAAGGCAAGGAGCGGTGGCGAATCCTCCCCAAAGAGCCGGACGGGCAGTCGAGGTGCCAGGGTTCAGGATCCGGGACCGACGGCCACCCTGGCACGCTGCTGCCGCTTGTCACCTCCCCAAATCCCAGCCAGCCTCGGGCTTAGGGGCGAGGAGCTCCGCTCTGACCTTAGGCACTTGGTGGATGCTGAGCAGCCGGGGTAACTTGAGGCTCAGCATCGCGCGGTCGGGACGGCGGCTCCGAGGGACGGCGTCGGCTCGGCGTCCTCGGGGACGAGCCCCGGCGGTGCCTCACACCCTGCCTGGATGCATCGCTGCCCGGCCGGGCACCAAGTGGCACTGGGGAGGTAAAAGGATGGGGATGTGGCTGCCCCGTGACGGCCAAGGTGATGTCCCTGTGCTCCGGACGGGTGGCCTGGGGGACACAAGTGTTCACAGGGACGCGGTCCCAAACCTGACGGTGCCAAACACTTCTTTGGGGGGGGGGGGTTCCATGGTGTGGATCCTGGGGCTGGGAGATGGCACCCACCCCTGCAGGGGTGGCCTGGCAGCCAGCCTGGGGCTTTGTGTGGGGACCCCCCCATTGCCACCCGCACCTGGGAGGAGCAGGGGGGAACAGGGCAGGGACAGATCACCCCGGGGATGTGGGGGGATGTGGGGGGGCGCCCGGACTGGTGGCCCCCACCTCCTCCCCACCAAACACCCCGGGGGCACGGAGCAGCCACGGCGTCTCCAGCACTTACCCACTGATGGCCCCGGCAGCGCCGCCGCTCCCCTCTCCGCCTCCACCCCTGGGCTGTGAAACCAAGGTGAAAAAAGGTCCGTTTTGGGCAAAGAGCAGCACCGAGGCCGCAAGCAACAGCCCTGCTGTTTGCCCCGCTTGTGCCCGTGCCTCCGCTCCCTCCACGTAGCTCCAGCTTCACCGAACGGAGCTGGTGGCAGCTTCGGCACAGAGCCACTGCGGGGTCCTGCCCCAAGCCCCTTGCTGCCCTTCCCCACCCCTGGCACTGCCCTTCCCCACCCCTGGCACTGCCCTTCCCCACCCCTGGCACTGCCCATCAGCTTCACCTGCCCGTGCCCTGCCTCTGTGCATCCCACGGGCATGGGGAACACCGTGGCATGTGGGGGGCGGGAGGTGCCCGGGGAGAGCAGCGGCTGGGAGGTGGTTAACAGAAGGGAAAAAATTAACGAGGCAAGAGAGCAATAAACCTGACACAGAATAAAGTTGGAAATGCCTTTGGTTAAAGATTAGACTTCAATCTTTAAGACCTTCTCCTCGGCTGCTGCAGTACCGGCAGTGCCCCAAAGCAGCCCACCCGTCCCCCAGAGTCCCCTGTGGCTCCTCGCCCCGCGCAGCCCCCAGGGACCCCCCCCAGACCGCCAGGGGCTTGGAGAAGCAGGGCCCTCGCTGCTTATTTGCATTCCCCACCAGCAAAGGCCACTCTGGCACAGAGCTCTGCCTGTTCCTGTCCCCGTGGCACGTCTGATATAAACACAAATGAGGGCGACAATGGGACGGAACAAAAATACTTTCTCTTATCTGGGCGAAGGCGCGGGAGCCGTGCGAGCTATGCGGCGAGGTCGGCGCCCGGGCACGCCGCGGCTCTGCGGGGTCGCAGGGTGCAAACCCGGGGACAGGGACAGGGGCAGGGACAGGGAGAGGGGTGCCCAAAGCGTCTGCACCCCGGATGGAAGGAGAAGCCCAGCGCAGCCGCGGCGGCACACCAGAGATGAGATGAGCGCAAGGTGCCCGAGAGCCTCCCTCTCAGCGCACGGGGCAGCACCCGCCGCGTTCACAAGTTCTCCAAGCTGGGAGCAGCACGGGGTGCTGCAGACAGGCCTGCGGGGTGACAGTGACCTCGGCAAACCGAGGAAGCGATGGAGAAACACGTGTCCCCAGGACGGGGACTTGGCCCCTGGCAGCCGGGCTGCTTCCCGCTGTCCCCGCGGGGGCCCTCGCCCTCCGCCCGCAGCTCCCGTGCCAGCCCCAAGCACGAGCCTGTGTTTTTAAGAGCAAAATGAGTCACCCGAAATCCAGGCTGCGTGAGCAGCCCGGGCACACCCTGCAGTCCCATTTCTTCCCGCTGCCTCGGCTGGCTTTTTTCGACGTGGGCAGCATCGCCCCTGCAGCCGCGGGCAGGGGAAAGGCAGCGGCTGGCGGGACGGCCGCGCGTCGAGCCGCGACCTCTGCGAGCGGCGGCTTTCCGAGCAGCCTGTTACGAACCCTGGAGGCTCACCCAGCTGGCTGCAAACACACCCTCCTCCTCCTCCTCCTCCTCCTCCTTCTGCTCCTTCTCCTCCTCCTGCTTGTCTTCCTCCTGCTACTCCTCCTCGTCCCCACGGCCACGCACGAGCCCTGTACCCGTCCCTGTCACCGCATCCGCCCTGCACGCGCGTGAGCCCGGAGCCCAGCAGGATGCGGCCGCGTATTTCAGTGGAGGGAAAAATATTTTAGCTGTTAATTATTAACTTTTACGGCTTCCTTATGGCCGCACGGGAGAGGGACCGGTTGAGCTGCAAAACAAGCGCCCGGGCCCCTTGGGGTGCTGCTCCCCGGGGCGAGCATCGCGGGACGCGCCGCTGCTGGCAGGCCGTCAGCTGCTCCGGCGCGGAGACAAGCGAGCAAGTTCAAGTACACGCACAAGCTCAAGGCTCTCCCAGACAGCTGAGACTCAGGCACGTGCGTGAGCTCCTTGCAGCCCTGGCGCTCCCACCCCTCCTCGTCCAGCTGGTAAAAGGCTTCGGGATGCAACTCGTACGAACCGCAGCCACGAGCGGCAACGGCAAGGCGCCTCCCCGGCGGCACCGCCGCTCGCCGCTCCTTCCCACCTCCGGCTGCCTACGGCACGCGTGAGAAGCTCCCGGCCGCCCCGCGCACCCCACATCACACAGACCCCGTCTCCCCCCGGCTGGAAACCCGCCCCCCCCCAAAGAGCCTGAGCACAGGAGCACGGCCGGCAGCGAGGAGTTGCCAAAAGCTGCTGGAGGCAAGGAAAGAGGAGCGAGCGTGCCCATACTTACGGCGCTGCTGCCGGCAGCGGGCTGGGCGCTGTGCGAGCGCCGGAGCTGTTACTCATCTGTGTACAAACACAGCCCGCATGGCTGGGCCGGGGCCGGGCAGGCTCGCGGCGAGGGAGGCGAGGCAGGAAGGGCCGGGGAGCTCTGCCAAGAGCCGGGCTCGCAGCAGGCACCGGCAGGACGGGGACGGGGACGGGGACGGGGACGGGGACGGGGACGGGGACGGGGACGGGGACGGGAGGGTCCCACCCGGGGACGGTCCCCGCTGGGCGCAGGGAAGGACGTGCGGAGGTCAGCCCGGCCGGCTGCACGCCGCGATTAGGAGCGGATTAATTCTGGCTCGTGTCTTGGTGGAACAGGAAAAAAAAAAAAAAAAAAAAAAAAAAAAGAAAGAAACAACAAAACAAAACCGGAAATTGCTGCGGCCAAACTCCGTCGGATCGCGCTCTGGATCGGCTTCAGTGAGGCCGTGAGGAAGCAGAATAAGGGCAGGAAAAAATATTAACTCACAGGCTTCTCCGTGCATCTTCGGCTCCCAGGGCCCTTTAGCACCGGAAAACACCAGAAAGTTGCTTAACTGTCTCCAGGGAGACCGTAAAAGTTAAAACCGTCACGGGGACGGGGAGGGAGGTGCTACCAGGGAGAGGATCCTCGGCCCACGCCGCGCAGCGTCGCTGCCCTGACGGCTCCATCCCCGCGCTGCACGGGGCCGCTCCCGCAGCCGCATGCGAAACCCGGCGCGTTTCCCCTTCCCCTCCATAAAGCCTCTTTTTTTTTTCTTTTTTTTTCTGTGTCCCGGGCAGCCACGAGCGATGTTTCACAGTGAGCGGAGGGTGGGTTAAGGGCTGTGAATCACTGCCGAGCGATGCGTGGCCGTTCCTGGAAGCAGCCAGCAGAACCGCGTCCAGGAGGAACGCATCGGCCTGAGAGCCCCGGGGAGAAGGGCTAATGGTGGTTTAAATCGGGTCGTTTTACACCAGCCCTTCCCAAGCCTGGGCAAGGAATTCCTCCCGTGGAGGTGAGTCTGTGCCAGCAGAAACCGGCGCTGGGGAGCTGGACCTAGGCAGCTCTGGGTTTAGGAACACCCCTTCGCCCAGATGAACGGAGTAACGCCGTCCCCAGGCAGCGCAGGGAAGGTTTCAGCTCAGCGCAGCGCCGAGGGGAGGCTGGAGCGGGGATGGCGAAGCCCGTGAGACGTTTTTCCAGCCTTCAAGGCGAAGCAGCACAACGTTTGGATTTGCTTTGGGAGCACGGGGAGGATGCGGCCGTGGCCGGGCTGGGCGCAGGCACGTCTGCCTCCAGCTGCGGAGCCCCCGGGGGACACCGGGGCCACCGTCCCCAAGGGGCCCAGCGCAGTGGCGCGCAGCCGCCCCCCGCCCGCCTCCCGCTTTTGGCATTTAGCGTGCGTTTTAAACCATTTCCTGTGCTTCTGCCTCTTTTCTCCTCCAGACCATTTCCTGGATGTTTCTCCGAGGCGTCCCCAGCCCGCTGGGACCCTGCGCCCACGCCGCCTTCAGGGGCAGCCCATGGGGCACGCAGGATTTGGGACATCTCGGGGGGGGAGATGCCCCCGCCTCGCGGTGTCCCCGTACTCCCCGGGGTGCCCAAAACCCAGCTTCTCCTGGGTGGCACCGTGCTGCCCCACAAGGACCGAGGTGAAGATTTCTTCTACTCACCCCCTGCCTGCCCGGGGCTAAGCCGGGGCTGGTCAAATGAGCCGGAAAGGATGAAGTCCGCTGCTGCGCCGTGATAAACCCAGGAAAAAAAACTTGAAAACGACTCCTGTTTTTTTTTTTTTTAATACGATCACCGACACGAACCTATCCAGCCACTCAGCCCGGCGCTCTGCTTATTAGCGCTGGCAGCGGGGAGCTGCTCGCTGCCAGCCCTTCCACCTCGCAGCTCTGCCTTAACGGCGCTGCCAGGGGAGGTTTCGGTCGGGAACTTTGACCCCGCGCCGGGCAGCGCGCACCCGCACGGCGATGGCACCGGCCCCGCAGGCTCCCTGCTTCCCAGCCCCGCTCACGACGTCGGCCCCAGCCCCGTGCCCGCCCCGCAGCCCAGCCTCGTGGTCCCAAATCCGGTGGGTTTCGCCCCGCTGTGCTCGGCAGGGCTGCGGCAACGCAGCGAAGCCTTCCGGCAACTGGTGCGGCCAGTTGGAAACCAGTGGAAACTTCCCAGCTGTAAAAGGTGTTTTACGGGTTTCGGGCAGAACCCGGCTGTAATTTTTTTGCGGCTAGATAGGAACGGAGCTGGAACACAACTGTGCTAGCAGGGTGGCCTGGGGGATCTGCAAAAACAGCCGCAAGCACAAATCAGCTCCTGCTTTCCCGTGTTCCTGGGGTCAGACCAGCAGGACAAGGCGTTTGCGGGGGGAAAGTTACAGGATACACATCATGCAGTCAGGCCACAAAGCAGGGAGTGGGGATGGGGATGGGGATGGGGATGGGGATGGGGATGGGGATGGGATGGGGATGGGGATGGGATGGGATGGGGATGGGGATGGGGATGGGGATGGGGATGGGATGGGGATGGGATGGGGATGGGGATGGGGATGGGATGGGGATGGGGATGGGATGGGGATGGGGATGGGATGGGATGGGGATGGGATGGGGATGGGATGGGGATGGGGATGGGATGGGGATGGGGATGGGATGGGGATGGGGATGGGATGGGGATGGGGATGGGGATGGGGACGGGTTGGGGATGGGATGGGGATGGGATGGGATGGGATGGAGATGGGGATGGGGACGGGTTGGGGATGGGATGGGGATGGGGCACTGCCAGAGCGCCCAGTGCCTTCTGCCAAGATCTGTGTACCCCAAAATCTCATGGGGGGAACACGCAAGTGGCACGTCTGTCCCTGTGTTGGTGCAAATGCCCGAGCAGCCCCGGTCGGGGGAGCTGGAGCCACTGAGCTCAGCCCCGAGGCGTTGCTCCAGAGCTGGCCGGGATTCACCGCAGCAGCATCCAGCTCCACGCTGGTCAGAAGCGAAGTTCAAAGCCGCTGTCAGAGCCCAGCTCCCCGGGAGCTGCGCTTTTACTGATGTCAGAGAGGATGAAAAATGAAAAATTGGTGTTTGAGTGTTGGCCAGGCCCTGCTGCCCGGGTCGGTGGGTGCTGGAGCCCCACGAGAGCCCCACGCGGTTGGGCAAAGGGAGCGATGCTGATCTCGGGGTGCGCTGCAGGCGAGGGGCACCCCTGGGAAAGCACCAGGCGGGTTTTGGGGACCCAGCTGGGGCCAGCAGGCGGCTGCTGGGAGCTGGGGTCTGAGCGGTGCCAGCGGTGACATCCAGGGGCTTGGGGACAGGGACAGCGCCGGCTCTGCTGCCACTTCCCCTCCAGCCCTGGGGTGCCATGCGTCCTGGGGGGCACCAGGCACGCACATCCCTGCAGATCACCCCCCAGGTGTGCACAGACAGCACCCTGTGCAGATGTGCACCCCAAAGCACCCCCGTGCAGCCCCTGCACGGCCTGGGGGCAGCGCGGGGCAGCGGTCCCAGCAGGCACACGGACGTGTCCGAGCTCACCAGGGCCGCGCTCCGGTTTCGGTCACTTCCCAGCTGTGACCTAGAGGCAGGCAGCAGCAGCGCAGAGGTGACTTTTAGCCGCCCGTGGTACCGCGGGACACGGCGCGTGTTTGCTGAGCTGCGGTCAGACATCCGCTGCCCAAACGTGACTCAGCCGGGAGCTGCGGGGACGCAGCCGGGGTCACATTCGGACCCGTGTCGGAGCTCCCAGCAGCTGGGGACGTGGCCACGTCACGGTGCCGAGCTGCCAAACGCCCCCACGCAGCCCCGGCCGGGGACACCGCGGCTGAGCCCAGCTCCCTGCTGATCACAGCGGTCAGGGTGAGCAGGATCCGGCCCGCACAGGGACCCCGTCCCACCGCCCCCTCCATCCGGGTCTGACGCAGATGCTGGTGATGTCAACGTGCTCTGAGCACATATATATATTTTTCTTCCATTATTTACTTAAAATTAATTGGAGGGTCTGGGCATGGGCTTTCCCAAAATTTCAGTTGATGGGGCGCAGACCAAGTGTGAGAAGGGTTCTCCCCAGCGCTCACAGCTCCCCAAAACCTCCGAGCAAGAGAAAATGGTCTCAGGGGAGAGCCGAGCATCCCTCGCCTGCTCCCAATCACTGCGGCACCACAGCGGAGCCGCTCACGGAGGTGCAAAGGGAGAGCTGGTTAATATTTAATTTAGCCCCGAGCCCGCGTGTTTAATTACGCACATTTAATTCTTCTCCACCTTACTCGTGGCCTGCCTCAAGCTCCGCGTCCGCAGCGCTGGGGCCGCAGCCCCGCGGGGCCGGATCCTGCCAAGCAAGGGGGGGCCGCGGCCCCTTGTTGCCAAGAGCCATCGCAGGCAGGAGGCTCGAAGCAGCAGCCGAGCAGGATCCTGCCTCACCCCACTCCGTGTCGGGTGGGAAAAGCCAGGGACAAGGAAAAGGCGAGGACGGCAGGAGCAAAAGCGGAGGATTTGGTGGGAAAACGCTTCGAGAAACCGTCCCAAACCTGTCCGGGGCCACCAGCAGGAGGAGCGAGGGTGGAAGGGGCTCGTGGGGGGTCCCTGTGCCCCGGAGCCCGGCCCGTGCCTGCCTGCTACTGAAATAAGAAATAGGGGGCATCGGTGGGAGCTGGTGGCCCCGTGGGGCTGCAGGGGCCCGTATGGAAAGCCCCAATCCCCCCCCCCCGGCACATCCCTCGACCCGGCACGCAGCTGGACCCGGCTGCTGGCACCACGCAGCGCCCGCGATGGATTTCTGGCTCCGGCCCGTCTTAATTAATATTTTTAATTACAAAATGGATGCGCTGACAGGTTCTGCTCGCAGGGCACGGCAGAGGGAGGACGGTGCCAGCGCGGGCGCTGCCGCCGCGCTGTGGGAGGAGGAGGAGGAGGAGGGGGGCTGGCGCCCGGCCGGGAACAAGCGCTGCCCGCGGGGAGCGGGTGCTGAGGGGGAGCCAAACCCTTGCGGAAACCCAGAGCAAAAACCCTGCGGAGCCAAAGGATGGAAGCCTGCGGTGGAAAAGGCCTCCTTACACCCTCCTCATCCTCGCTTTCCTGCAGCGGCTGCGTGCCCGTGGCACCGAAAAAGGGCCCAGCTGGTTCTGCCGAGCCGCGTGCTAGGGCACCACATCGATGTTTAACGCGCCCTAAGCAGCTCATCCCTCGATTAAGCACACGGCAGCCAGCCCTGCGGTCCCCGGACAGAGGGAAATGGCAGTTTACCACCAGCTGCTTCTGCTGACATTTGATTGTTCAAACAAGGCCCGGGGAAAACAAAAAGACACAGCGTGGCAGAGCGCAGCGTCCGTCAGAGCCCGCCAAGCCCTGCCAGCACTTGGGACACAGAAGGGATTTCAGTCAGAAGGGCTCTTTATGATCAAATTAACGGGGTAGTATTCCCCACCCAGGCAATGCCATTTGGATTCGGTGGTTTTTTTTGTTTTGTTTTGTTTTTTTTTTCCCCCGGTAATGGGCTTTGCAGCAGCAAGTCTATTTCGATGCTTCCTGCACACAAGGGGCCAGGCGTGCCTGCTCGGTGCCGGAGCTCCCTGAGCCCCAGCGCTGCGGAGGCGATGCCGGCCGGGCGGGGAGCGGAGCAGCCCTGCGGGACAGCACAGAAGGGGCTCACGGAGCAGTCCCAGCTTGGGTAGCCGCAGCCCCCGAGCTCGCCCCGGGGCTGCCTTACCCCTGTGGCACAGCTACGTCCCCTCCAGCAAAATGCAGACTCCTCGCCGCCCTGTCCCGGAGAAGTGCCATCCCCTCCAGGTTCTTTGGAGATCTCGGTCCCAAAAGATGCCCAGCCTTCCTCTGGAGGACTGCTGGGGACACAACAGCGTCAGGAATCAGCTCCGAATCTCCAGGTTGCTTAAAAAGCCCAACCCCAGGGCTGGGGCCTCGCAGGGTGAAGCCCTGGCTGGGGCAGCCCGGGGAAGCTCCGTGCATCAGGGCTGCCTCGCGTTACCCCGCCAGGGTGGCAGCACGCCACTAAACCGCGATGGATCCATTTAGAGGGGAGCGCCTCGAGGCCACGGCATCGCTTCAGCTCCGGAAGGCGATCAAGACGTCCGCAAACATCTTCAGAGCAGGGTTTGTGCTGACAGAGGGCCAGGAGGCTGGCGGGGGGGAGATGTGCTCCGTGCATTTCAAAGCTGGCCTCGCTGCCTGGCTTTGGGGAGGGAGGCACGGGGTGGCGCAGGGGGGTGGCTGCACGCGAGGCACTTTCCTACTGCAAAACACCACTAAAAAAAGCCTTGCTTTGGGGACACGCAGCCCGCCTTCACCACCACCAAGAACACGACGTGCTGGCAGCACCGCGAGGGTGAGAGCTCACATGCCTGGGGCCGCGCACCCGGTACCGTAACACGGGTTCCTGCACGGGTGCCTGCAGGGCACGCGGGACGGATCCTGCGCTGGAGGCCAGGGCACGGCAGGGTTCCACCACTTCTGGACAAGATAAGTGCCTGCATGTGCTCCTCCTCCCTCCGTGGTGTGAAACACACAAGGGAAGGGAAGGAGCAGAGGGCTGCCCCTGTGCTCTGTAGCCCGTTACTGCCCCGCGCCAGGTGCCGCACGCCGTTCGAGGAAGAGCTGTTCATCTTCACTCAAACCAGCCGAGAGCTATTCAGCAAGTTGCTCGGAGATACAAATTCAACGAGATGAGCTATTAAAATATTCACCGCCCTGAAGACAGCGAGTGCCAGGACGTCTTTCAACATTTGCACTTCACCGTAGCGAGACTCAGCCCTGTTGAACACACTAAACTGCTGAGTGCTCGACACTTAAATAGCTCCTTCCATTTTGGGAAGAGATTAGTAAAGTATAGAAGCAGCTATTTAACATTCAGGAAGTGCAATGCGTACAGGGGAGTTATCAATCACTCCCGGCAGATGGTAAATGTATCTCCTTTCACCACAAACTGAGCAGCAAACATTCAAATTCATCACCAAGACAACATATTTAAATCCTCTTCTATTTTCAATTCATACGTTTTTAAACTGCTAAGTAATGAAAATCAATATTTTCGCCCACGCCGCTGGGAGGGGGCCTCGGAAGCTCTGCCCGGCCGGGGAAGATGCGCTCCGCGTATTTCAGTCACGCAAAGTTATCCGCGACGAAGCCAGACGTGATGGCCCGCGGGCAGGTCGCGCCTGCGGCTACGGCAGCGCCAACTGGCCGCAGCCCAGCGAGCTCCGGTGGAACAACGATTTACCAGCACTTTTACCAGCACTTTTAACAGCACTTACACATCGAGGGAGGATGCAGCGCGGTCCGGCACGGAGTGGTGGAGATGGGCTCAGGTGACCTCAACTCCCCTTCGGGTGGGGGGGAATTTTGATAGAAAGTAGGACTTGCACACGCTTTTAGCTGAAAACAGGAGGAGACCGGTGCTCCTCTTGCACAGATCATTACTAAATCTCAGCTCTGTTAGGGTGTTTCTTCGATGACCAGTTATTTAAAACGCACTTCCCAAAAATTACATGAACTCCAAATGAGATGCATTTAGCAGAAATAACTCACGTCAGCAACACACTGCGTGCACTTTACTTGAGCAGACAGAGAATATACACCTCTGGCCCTTATCCCAAATCAGAAACTCTTAACTGCTGAAGTAAAAACATTTTTCATCCTATTTTGGATCAAACACCTTCCAGAATTCCTTAAAAGGAGAAATCTCAAAAGACACCAAGACGATTGCTACCCAGCACTCACCTGTGGCCATACGCAGGGGGAAGGCATACACCGAAATAACGAAAACACTCCGTGTTTGTCTTAAGATAAAAAATTTATTTTACAATCTTATAAAGCAGCTTTACATTAAGCACAAACGTTGATCCATTTACTTTGTATATAAACATAGTAGAACCTTTCCTTCTGCAAAAAGTCTTGTCTTGCCGTATATAAAACTAACATGTGCACATTGTGCTTAAACTGCAAAGTCTGTACAGCTTTACAAAGGACTACCCTTTACAAGAGCATCCTGTAAACAATTTATTGCATATTTAACACATGGTGTATATCCCACATGTAAAAATGTAGAAAAAATAAAGTACAATTACAAGGTGAATGAAAATAGCAGCTTTCAGTGAATGTCTTGCACAATGGCTGAGAAAAACAGCACTGCCACACTTGTACAGTTGTGCTTGTGTCACTGGTTTGCATATACCCATGCGTACTATGTTTCCAATGAAGTCTATGTACAGTAAGCCTCATGGAAAGGTTAAACAGATCTTAGTCTCTAAGACCTTTGTCAGCTTGAAGATTGAAAAAGCACAGGAATAAAAATTTAAGTGAATTCAATGACATTATGGGCACCGATGTCCAAAAATCCTCTCCTACTGCATAACTCTATTCAAAAAAAAAAAAAACAACCAAGCAAACAAGAAAGGAGAAGCCCACACGCGAATTCTCTTCACTTCTACAACCTGTGACAGTGGGTGGTTCAATTTGTACATGTGCAAAGGCCAACAGAAATGCAGTGGAGATATTAAGGATAAGGTGGTCTGACACGACCGACTGCGCTGGCATTGCCAGCTATCGCTTCTGAGCTCATCTACCTGCTGGGCCGATTCCAATGAAGCACCACTGCACTTTTAAACTGGCATTAAAAAGGGGAAAGAAAAACAAAACAGAAGAAAAAAAAAAAAAAAAAGAGGAAATTGTGGCCTCAGTAAGGCACCGGTACTGCCTCTTGAGCAGTACCCAAATAGTCTCTCTAGATTCCCCAAATCCAAAACGGGCAAAAGATGGAGGAAACACGCAGGAGAAAGATGTTTCTGTTTGTAGTGAGGACCAGTCATTTGGAAAGGAAGCACATTTTTCTGGGTTGGTTTCTGTGTGTGTGCACACATGTAAGTAAAAGAAAAAAATATATAAAAAGAATTCACCTCTGCTAACTTTGGTATTGAAATTTCTCCTGTGACATCCACTTTTCACATTAATGCATATGATCATATAGCATGCGTTTGCAGAGATCAAGTAATTATAAAGTTGCTTCAAATATCTGCAAGAAATAGAAAAAAGCATTACAAAAGAAAGAAAACAAACCAAAAATCAAGATGCACATTGTCCTTGTGCCCAGCGTTTTTGCGATTTGAATCAGCTTTGTTCTCCATACAAACACCTTAAGCTCAACCCCCGCCTACACATACAACATGTAATAGGATCAGTGGAAAAACCCCGAAGCTAGTACATGTCCTTACCACGCTGGTGCATGTCGGGAGCTTTCGAGCCCGGGACTCGGAAAGCAAACACCAGCGTGCCTTAACAGAGCTGATGACCTGATATTTGCTACGCTACCAAACTAAACAATACCGATCTAATGATGCAATCGGTTGGTTTTACTCTTCTGGATCAACCAGGAACCTCCATGCTGAGAAGGCAGACCCGCGGTGGGTGTAAAGGATTTATAAATACGAGGAAGAAACCGCCTGGTTTCTCCTGCATTACGACAGTAAAGTAAAAGCGTTTGGGTTCCGACGCGTTTGGTTATTGCACAGGTCCCCTTGCTCGCTCGGCAGAGCCACGACAACAAAGCACACCGAGTAAACCAGGGCTGGGGACGTCACGACCCCTGACGTTACGAGCGAGACGGCCGGCAGAGGCGAAACTTGATGTTAAAGCACAGACGGAGCTGGAAAGCCCTATGGGGTAATTTACATTTTTAAAGTGCTGGATATACTTAAGCAGGTTAAAAATGAAAATCGCCATAGGACAACGTTAACTATCTCAAATCAAACTTCCTGTGTGCTACTCGAAGTGAGCTCCACGTCACGTTCAGGAATTTACTACAGGTCTCCCAGCGAATGTAGTTGCCAATGTTTGCAGAAACCTCTCGGATGGAATTAAAAAATACAGTACAAAACACTGGGCTCCACGACACGAGATTCCAGCTACCAGGGAGGACGTGACACCAGCAAACCTTGTAAATTTGGCTTCATAAAAAAGGGGGTGCCATGGCTGCAGGCTTTCCGCAGCCCACGTGCCCCACCGAATTGTGCTTAACGTGATGTGACTCTGAAGCCTGAACGCTGTCTGTGGGTTTTCTGTCCACACATCTCTAAAGAAACCATACAGATAAAGGATCTCCATATAGAGAATTAAAAAAAACCTGTGTATTTCTCACCCCAAGAAAAGAATCCATATAAAAAGAAACACCTTGAAAAAGCTACGCTGTCCACTACCCAGGCTACAAGTAAATACACATTTACTGCATTACACCACATGATCCGTTACGCTGTTCCAACATATACACATCGAACTCCATTTTTAAAGAGGCCACATACTAACTTTTCAGGCAAGTGCTGGACTTTAGAGACCTGTATGGCTTCTGTAAATATTTTCCTGCAAAACGGAAAAACAAAGACGTCCCCCAGCTCAGGAGCACAAACGGGTTTTGCTTCGTGCGGCTAACTTCACGGTGGAGCACTAAGGACAGGTGAGCGAGCTGAAGTTCCCGAATCCTACCCATCAGACCCAAATATTTTCACACTGGAATGCAATTATTTCAGGAGATCAGTTCTAAGGATCACTTCTTTGAAACGGTCTGTAAAAATTTAGTATGCAACCTTTTGAAATGTACCTCCGCCGAGCTCCGAGGAGCCAACCCTTCCCGCCGACAGCAGGCACGGGGGTTTTGGTCGTCAGCTCTAGTTGTGCTTTGCCCTGCCGCCCCGTAGGTAGCTCTTCCACCGCTTGACGAACTCTTTGAAAATCGGGGACTCGTCGATGGTGCTGAGCAGCTGGAGCTGGTTGATGTGGGTGGTGTGATAGTCCCAGCGGGCCAGGTTGGGAGCGGTGCCGAGCATGAAATGCCGGAGGTCGTAGATGGTCCCTGAGCCGGTGTCGTAGAGGGGCAGCATGGCCTTCAGGGACTCCATGCCCCGCTCGTAGAGCACCCGCGCCTCCTTCCCCAGCTTCTCCCCGGCCGTTTCCTTCAAGTCATAGAGCCCGATCAGCGAGTACATGAACCCGTTGAGCACGAAGGAGCTGGGCGAGGTGGGGTACTCCTCGTACCAGTCGTGCCTGTTCATGAACACGGCTTTCACCCCGTGCTGCTCCGACGGCAGCTTGTAAGGCGCCGTGGCCCGCAGGGCCGAGCTGAGGAACGTGTGGTCCTTCGTCAGCAGGTAGGCCCTGACCAGCGTGGAGATGGCCTGGCCCTGGGCCATGGCCGAGTACCAGCCCGGGTCCAAGGACTTAAAGCCTTCCCCCAGCTTCCGCGTCACCATGATGGGCCAGCCGCCCCGCTCGTCCTGGTTCCTCACCAGCCAGCTGCTCGCAGCGAAAAAAGCCGCCATGTGAGCCGTGGCCGATATGGTGACGTTGTCGAGGAAGCCCCTTCCCTTTGCTACCAGCCTGACCACCTTCTTAGGCATGATTTTGGTCTGCTTCACGGCCTTCGTGTTGGAGAGGCCCACCCCCTTCCGCAGGTCGGTCACCAGGTCTCTGGTGACGGTGCTCCAGCTGGTCCGGGGCCCGATGCCGTAGTAGATGTCCCGGTCCTTGAAAGCGATGAGCTGCGTGTTGGAGACGTAGTGCACGGTGAAGAGCTGGTTCTTCTCTGTTGTCTCCAGAACCACGGAAATGCTCCCGTTCGTTATGAATTTGAGATCGAAAGAGATAATAAAATCTCTGCTGTTCCCAAGCTGCAGAGATACCCCCTCGGTATTTTCTGCAAAACAAACAAATAAAAAATTGTCAGTGGTAAAGCCCTCATTTTTGCAGAACTATTTAAGATAGCAAGCGCAGCTTCCAGAGGTAACCAGCTACCAGACAAAATCCAAATGCTTTTAGGGTAGCTGATCAATAATTCAAGCGGTCTCTTCTTTCCGTACATATATTATTTAATTAAGCATAAAAGTAAATCCGTGCGCGGCGGCTGACTCCAGCAGCAGCAGGGAGCATCCCACGCTAACGCGCTGCCGCACCGCACCGAGCAGCAGGAGCGCCAGGGGCTCCACAAATTGCTTCATCCGACACATCTGAAAAGTGAACGACGGAGGGGTGCAGCAGGGGCTGGCAGAATTTGGGGTAAAGGAAAGCTAAGGAACGGCGGGATCTTACTGCTGCCTTCAATTGGTCCCGGGAGGACGCAGAGCTGGACTTCTGCAGCGCACAGGGACAGGACGAGGCTCAGCAGCCACATTGCAAGAACATAAACCCCAACCAGGCATTAGGGTGACAAGAGAAAGACAAGGGGAGAATAAATTCCCCCCTTTGAGCGTGCCGGACACCTGAAGTTGGTGTCTCGCTGCCTCCTCTTCGGTAGCTCAAAATATAAGCCAACAACCACCCTTTTGTTCCAAACTGGAAATTTAACTTGGCAGGAAGAAAAACAAAACCGGGGCGTCACTCGTAGAGCCGCATTTCTGAATAAAGCTCTGCTTTCAGCAAACAAGCTGGGAGTGCTGAGAAGCAAGTATTTAGGATCCTGCTGGGACTAACATTTACATCTGTGATTTTTTCTTTCCCGAGGTGTTCCAAAAACCAGCGCTCTGATTATTTTAACGGAAAGAAAAATAAAATAATATAGAAAGACTAACATGTTAAAATTATTTATTAACCCCTCCATTGGCAAAACTCAGTTTAATTAAAATATATATATATGTATTAAATAAAGCTCCTAGGCAATACCACATAATGAAACCCGGTGTTCTCTCTCAGCCTAGATTTTAAAATGTAAAATCAACTCCTCCCCAAAAAACCTCCACTAGAAGATCAAAGGGCTAATTAGTTTGTAAGGCTGTGCGCAAATCCTATAGCTTTGAAGGCACAGAGGGATGATAAACACTTAAAGACAGTCATTTTGAATTAACGGCTTTTCACGGAATAAAACTCTCCTGTGTGAGGCAATTGTTTTCTTTTTTGCTACTTCTTGATGTGTGAAATATCCCATAAATATTTCTGTGCGCGGAAAGTGGGTTATGGTCAGCCTTCCCTGAACAACAGAGGCTTTTCCCTATCTCCCCAACTCATCTATTGCATTTTGCATCACGACCGTTTCCACATCTTGCGTTGTAGGCTGCTATTGTAGTGTACCTATTATTTTGACTGAATGTCATGTTTTCAAATCTTTGAAAGTAAAAGCTTCCCTCCTTTGAGTTTTGGAGATCAGCATCTGCTTTTGGAAAAAAAAAAGCAGAGCGCTTTGCTACACAACATTTTGCTCCGATGAAGAATCTAATTAAAAAAAATCACACAATTCCTGCCAACCAAGCTTTACGGTTCCTTGTAAATAAATGCTTGTGTGATAACAAAGTGAATTATAATAGAGGAAAAGTTTTCAGAAGCAGAGGAAAACCAAAGGCTGCCTGTTCTCTGTACAGCCTTAAGCGCCCATAAATCCATTACTTAAGGCCATCTAAGATGAGTGGATGCATACTGTGGCCTTCAAGCCCTGCAGATTACTCTGCCATCAATAAAGGATGAGGAGAGAATACATAACAGATCTTTTAGCCTTTCCTCTCCCTGTATTTATCTACTACAAAGACACGAGAGTGTTCGACATTTTTTCCCTAGAGACCCAGGCCTAAGGTGCCAACCGAAAATTACTTCATTGTCTTTTTAAGTAATGGACTCATTAATTCTAATGGGTATTGATTGAAGAAAAATACATTACGTCCTTATTAATGAGCCTGTCCTAGCACAAAGGAAACTCTTGCATGAAATAATGAATTTCTCAAAATAAACCTCTGCTAAGTACAAAACAGAATATTTTAGAAGTCAAGAGGCAGCAACAAAATGCACCTCCTGCCTCTATGGGCGATGAGAGCCCGTGTGCAGCCCCAGACCTCCAGGATCAGCCGGGACACGGTGAGGACAGCTTTGAGCAGCACCTCGAGTCACAGCAGCTGCCACAGGGGAGCGGGGCCTCACGCCAGAGAGCAAAGTCCCACCAACACCATGTCTGTGTTGGCCAGGAGTCACTGGAGGAGCTTTTGGTGCCCGTCTATCCGTAGGGGTTGCTCTCCTCCCTTAAAGAGTGGTGTAAAAACCCTTAGAAAAATATTTGTCGCCCATGCATGATCGCTCCAATATAAAAGCTGATCTAATCAGAGAGACAGATCCTTCCTGAACCAGCAGCTCAGGGCAGAAGGCATGAAAAGCCCATCCCCTGCCCTCTGAAAATACTGACACTGTACGTGTGTTTACCTGGGTTAACCAGAACTGAGGGCTGCACGGCGCTCCAATTTTGCTAAAATAATTGCATCCCAAAGAAGAGGGACACAGGGTCCAACCGACCACTCACACGTGCTACATTTGCTCAAGGCTGAAAATAGCCTTTATCTGTCATCTCTCAGCAGAGGCTTACCACACGTCAGCACCATTTCCCAGCCTTCACAACTGGTTAAATATTTTTGCTTCTATTTTGAAACAGAAGCTAAAAGGCTCAGGAAATGCGAGCGCAGCTTCTCTGTCAAGCTGCATTGCCCTCCATGTGTACATCCACACATTTTTTCATTAAAATAACGGTATTGCAAAAAGCAGTGCTGGAGAGACAACAGAAGAAAAGAGAAACTCCAGAGGTATAGGAACTCAATGGCATTTTCGGGAGAGGTATTAAGGATGGAAAGTCACTTAGGATGTACAAAACCACATTAATCGTGGAAAGTTAAAGCTCCCTCGGTACCACCTGAGCAAATTAACAAACGTGGCCGAGCTGCTATATATTCACGATAACCCACCTGGAGCAACAAACTGTTTAACGCTTGTGAACTTGGCTTTGTCGGGCACTGTGGAAAGAGAACAGCCTTTCGGTACCGTCCACTCCGCGGACCTGCCGGCTTTGTCCTTGTCTTCAGCTGTTTCGTACACCTCGATGTGAGGTGGCTTCTCCGTCAGGTTCTTGCTGTAGTGACTTAACCCATACTGTGCAATCTGGATGGGATAGAAATAGCCTTGAGGTCCCCACTGGGTGGATAATGGTACACCTACGAGAGAGGGAGAAAATGAATATTTTAGCAGCACATTCTGGAAAAACAGCGTTTGCAGCCCTGCACACTCCTCCTCCTCCATTCCCCATCACCGCTTTACTTCTGGCGGATGATATTTGTAGGCGTCACTATTATTTAGACTCAGGGAAAGTCCATCTCAAGGAACGAATTACTCCCATTTACACTGGGATCCGTGACCAGTCAAAACTGAGCAGAGGGGAACGGCAGAGAAGTCCTTATCATGGCCTTCCATGCATTCTCATTTAATTGTCTACTGAAGCATCATGCTTATTTTAAAATACATTTAAAATGCCCTAATAGATTTTTTCCCCCTACCCTGGGGACCACTGAATCTCCAGACGACGTTACGTATAACGCAATCCCTTTAACGCCGCATCAATCTTTTCCAATTAAGCGTATGTGCTACGACTAGATTTCGGTTAGAGCTACTTGATGCTCAAAGAGCAGCCTACCCAGCACCCACAAACTGCTCCAATTACCCTACGAGGGCAGTCGGAGACGATGCTTGAGCCAGGCCCTCCACGCAGCACCAGCAGAATACACCCCGATTCTGCCACCCAGAGCTGTCCCCACACAAAACCCACCGTGCGAGCTCGATGTCCCACACCACGCTCGGTTAAAACCTCCGCCTTCCGTGAGGACGGCCAGCAGAGATGCTCCTGCAGAAACCCTGCCGAGCTCCAGCCTCTCCTGCCTGCCCTTCACCAGCTCCCCGGAGGCCCAGCCTCAGATTTTCAGCGGAAAAAAAACAGCGCCACGAGCTGCCTGCTGCATCAGTGCTGCGTGTGGAACGAATACGAGCCACACGAAGAGACTTGTTTACATGCACACCTCCATAAGCGAGCAAACACACGATACTCCGGATAAAATGGATAAAAACAGGACTCTCCCAAAGTCTTGAGTTTTATTTGGAACAAATACCCAACCTCAGCATATCAATCCAAAGAGGGAATCCATCACCGCGACCCTCCTGCAGGAAACCAAGCATATTTAGCACTGTAAGCCTTTGCACGCACGTAAGAAAAAGGAAGATGGAAATAAACAAGTTGGCATTTGCACCATTTTCCCCTTCGGCAATGTCAAGCTCAGAAACTAATTTTGCCTGAAACCTGGTGCAATGAAAATATTGCTTATACTCAATGGAAAAAGATAGATTTTCATACGTATTTCTGTGCCTCGTGTTGCTAACAGATATTACTGATGGAAATGTGATGGTTGACTGCTGCCTGAAGAGAAAGCCATCACGGGAAATATTTAAATACCGCGTATTATCTCAACTCCTGAAAGCCAGCGCGCTCATTAACGTTAAGCATTTTCAGTTAAAGAGCGCATTCATCGAGACTGAAAGATGCAAAAAAAGAAATCTGCCGTAAGAGCTTTACTTGAAATTTATACAAGATGACAAGATTAAATTCTCCAGGTCATAGGACATAACAACACATTAACCTTGCAAAAAGAGAGAAGGTGAAAACATAACACGAGGCTTTTATCACGCAACAATATGAGAATTTCTGGGGCTGGAATGATGCAAGGCAAGAGCCTAAAACTACCTGAGAAAATGTTTTAATATTAAATCTCCTTCTCTGCAACACACGACTATTTCTCAAACCTATTTGCTGGATGCCAATAGCTCTCCTGCCTTTACAAAAGCCAGGCTCTGGCGCTACATTTCACGATGACAGCTCTTAAATCACATGCTACAAAAATGCAAGGTTTATAAATGACTAACCAAATTGTCCAGCGTTAGCCCCGCTTGTTTCTCGAGGCTTAAGTGTAAAGCAGCAAAGCACTGAGCCTCGCGGTCCCCAGCGTGCACATTTGGCAAGGCAAGAGGCTGCAGGATCCACCGCCTCGGAATTAGTTCCTACTGGATTTAGGTTTTTTTGCTGAAGCACAGTTGCAAGAGGCACTCCACACAACTTCCCCATTTCACACAAAAACTGGCGGTGCTTCAAGACCCACGTCCTACCCTCCAACAACAAAAGAAACACCCGTAGCTACTATTTATATTCCCAAGTTGTATTTAACCAGCAATTACCCCAGCAATAAGCAAGGCAAACCCCTCTCCTCAGCCTCTCGCAGCCCAAACCTGAGCAGGACAACACTCACACCGGGGGATTTGTAGCTACCACGGTGAGTTTGCACCTTCGGTAACAAAGATGGGCTGGGGAAGTCCCTGCTCAGAGCAGGCTTGTCCTGCTCTCACGGTGCGGTGCGTGTTGTCAGCACCTCCTTTCTCCTCCTTTGTATGACCGCTTTCAGAGTAATTCCTTCAAACCCTGCCTTTATTACAGGAGCATGGGAAAACAGCTGTGATGGTGTTCTCCCTCTCTGCTGACACCGAAACAGTAGTAACAAATGCTGAAAGACACTGCGGCGAGGCTCTTAAAAACAAGCGTAGGTAAGGTTCAGAGGTCGAACTAAGAAATCGTCCCTTTTAATACCCTAATTTAATCGTCACAGTGTATCACATCTACCAAAAAGTTTGTGAGCTTCCTTTCTCCAAAACAGATTTGAAATTCAAAAAATATTGAACGAGAAACATGCATTTGGGTGATGCCCAAGCTAAGAAAACAAAGAAACCTTAAAAAAGACTGGCGTGCCCTGTGCATTTGTTTGTGTGAACTCTTCACAGACAAACTAATTGCTCGACATGGCAGCTCTCTGCAGTGACCGTACCAGGGGAAGAGCTCACATCAACACAGCAGAGTAACACCAATCACTGAGACGCGTGAAAATTAATGTGTTTTAGTCCTTAAGCGAAACCTGGTCTTCAATTCACAAGGGGTCACAGTATCACATTCTATAATAGTTTTTTTTTAAGTCATTAATTTTTTTAATTTGAAACCCAACAAGCATTTCCTGCGATTAAATCTTTGCCAAGACACGGGAAGACCTTGCCTACTAATTACCGAGGTGCAGTTTAGCAAAAGCAGGAACTGGAGAGGTGCTTTAATTTGCTGCGGGGACTTAGGAGAGGAGGCTCTAAGCACTTTTCGGCCCACAGGCAGTTCTTCGAAACCTCCCGGCATTGCTCAGGGTAGAACAGCCTCTCCCAGCCCCCGGGCAGCAGCGCCCGTACCATGGTTACTCAGAGCTTGCACAGGGCCAGGCATTGACAGAGCTAATCCCACGCTGAGCAAAGCATCGTCGGCTTTTCTGGAGCAGCCCACAGCGGATGGATGGTCTGACCGGTATAATTTGAGCACCGCCCTGGCCACACAGGGAGAGTGGATATTGTTAAAGCACCGTGAGCACAAAGACAAAACCCGAATGTGGAGCAGCCGGGCGGTGTCCCAGCTGCCGCTGGTGCCGTTTGGCTCAGTGAGCATCAGCCGTGCCATCCGTGTCCGCAGGGAAGTGGGAGTCTCTGCAGAAACCAGGGCCAGGCCTGGGGTTTTTTTTTTGGTTTTGTTTGCTTGTCTGAAAAATGCTTTTGGCTCCCTGACAGACACTGCAAGCGTCAATGACCACGCCAACACCTGACGGCAGCGCTGCAAGAGAAGTGTCCTGGCCCTCAGGAGACGGCTGCAACCAGTAACACCAGCGAGGCAGGAAGGAAGCTGGTAAAATCTCAAAACTCAGTATGGCGTTGGGACTTCCAAAAGACTTCTCTGAGTAAACGGATTTTTATCTGGACCACCATGACAAAATTTAGAGCACTGTGCATCTCAAATAACAACAGTAAATTTAAGAAGCATTTCAATGATAAAAAAAATGCTGAACACAAACCTTCAACACCACTTATGCACTTCACTCTGTCTCGAACCTCTACGTTGTAGCCCTCGAAGGACATAAAGACCCCGTCCGGGTGGTAAGGTGCTCTTTGTGTGTATACTTTGGAGTAGCTATGAGAGAATTCAAACCTGTCATAACCATCGTACTGAGCAATTTTCCCATAAACCTCAAAGTATTTCTCTACCCAGCTGAACGGCAGGAAGACCTCGCTGCCTTCCCTCCTCCCTTTGATGGTGTGCTCGTCGTTGATCAGACAGTCAATCTCCTCATACTTCAGCCCCGGGGCTTTGTTGAAGCCTCCCACGACGGGGGGAGCCTTCTGCTGCTCCTGGGGCGAAGCCTCCTCGCTCTGCCGGGCCGCGTCGCGCGCGGGACCCTTGCTGGCGGCGGCCCCGCGGCGCTCGAGGCTGCCGGGGCTGCGGGGGAACGGGCCGGCCCGGTCCGAGGAGCATCTGTTCCACAGCAGCACCGTCACCAGCGTGAAGAGGGCGCAGATGATGATCAGAGTCTTGTAGTTGACCCGAGCTGCCAGGCAACGCATATTCACACCATACCTGAAAAATCAATGAAAAATGTCGTTAGGCAATGGTGCTGAGCAGGCCTGGCACCAGAGCTGTTCACAGAATCACTCAGGTTGGAAAAGAACTTCAACGTCATCATGGCCAACCATCAACCTGACCTGAATCCCACCACTAAAGTATGCCCCTCAGTGCCACGTCCACGTTTCTTCAATACCTCCATGAATGGGGACTCCACCACCTCCACGCTGTTCCCTCGGGTCCTGTCGCTGTCCCCAGAGAGCAGAGCTCAGCGCCTGCCCCTCCGCTCCCCGTGAGGGAGCTGCAGGCCGCCATGAGGCCTCCCCTCGGCCTGCTCAGAGCGGAGCAAACAACCACAAAATGGCTGGCGTTGGAGCCACCTCTGGGCACCTGGCCCAGCCGCGTGCCCAAGCAGGCCGCCCAGGACCACGTCCAGGCAGCACCAAGTACCCTCAGCCATTCCTTGTACACCTCACCCTCTAGATCTTTCACCATCTGTTGCCCTCCTTTGGACCTACTATTTCTCCATCCCCTGACACTGTGATCCAGCATTTGTTCCTGCTAAGTTTCATACAGCCAGCGATCGCCCCAAGATCTGATCCATCACCATCTCCCTGTAGGGCCTCTCTACCCTCAAGGGAATCAACGGTTCCTCCTAATTTAGCATCGAATAAAGCACCTGCAGAGCCTTGCTTCCGTGTAAGGTGCTGCCATGTGCACCCCATGACGGCATTTTGTGAGAAGGGGACCGGTAGGGGCACCTAAAAGAGAAGTTTTTTTATCCAGCTCTCCCCTTCATTCTTTCTCCAAACCACGACAAACGTACCGAGCAACGATTCACCCTGGGCTGTGACAACAGAGCAGCATGTCACGCTTTGTCAAACGCAAAGGGCACATCAGAAACAGCAGCCACGGCCGGCCGCGGCGCTGGGTACAGTGCTTGACGTTGACGAGAGGCTGAGAAATCCCCGGGGAATTGGCGAGCAGACCCTCGCCAGCACAGGAGGAAGACAGGCCCTCAGCAAAACGCCACCACCTCCGGCACAGCGAGAGAGGACTTCCAGCAGAACAGCCCTATGATCAAAACCTGAATCAAAGCCGGCCGCAATCGCTGACACGAAAAGGGATGTGTGTTTTCCCTCTTTATTATTTTTTAAAAGCGCAACAGCGAGCTATAAACAGTTTTGGAGATGAAACTCAGTGCTGGATCGATCCACACCTCAGATGCACTTCCAAAACAGCAATGCGCGTGGAGAGGAGCACGGTGCCGGCACCAGGCATCTGCGGCGCTCTCGGCTCCCGCAGCCCCTGGCGAGGCTGAGGACAGACGGAGGCAGCGCGAGGCTGTCCCAGGGACGGACAGACTTCCACAGACGTGCTGGGGACTCACCGTGCTTGCTCCCCGAGCAGGAGGCAGAAGCCACAAAAAGGCTCTCTGTGCTTTATTTTTCCCTGCGAGATGAATCTCCTGCTGCGTGCAGCGTGCCCCAACACCGCTGTCACACCCCAGCAAGGAGCAAGGCCGAGCAGCGCGAAGACAAAACCCAGAAGTTTGAGTGATTTTTGAGTGATTTTGCACAGCCCCACTGCCCCTGGGGAGAGGGACGAGGAGGAGCACCGAGGGCATGGCAGAAGCCGCGAGATGCCCTCTACCAGCCGTGCCCACCCGCCACTGAATGAGAAGACAAAAAAAAAGGATTAAAAAATATTCTGCCTCTCTGTGTTTTCTAACTGCATCAGCTGCTATGGAGAGCCAAGCCCTGAGCTTTTATCAGCTCCAAGGCCCATCTTAGGATGCTCACCACCAGGCGCATTTGGGCTTCCCACACCGGAGCCAGAACCGAAGAGGGGAACCAAAACCCACGGAGCTCCTGAAGCACAAGTGCCCCTGGTGCCGTCCTGTTAAATGAGGAACTCCGGAACCCACCCAAGTCCGGCCGACAGACACGCACACAAGTTCACCGCACACGAGGAAGAGGAGTTTCACCTCAAGCTGCCCCCCCACCTTTTTTTTTTATTTTTAAATGGAAACAATTCTCTCTCACCAGTTTTATGCTTCCACACCGTAAGCACCATCTGGTCATTTAAAACTGGACTTTAAAAGATAAGTGTCTTATTTTCTGAAAGCCCAGTTTACTGCAAGCTTTTAGAGGACATAAATTTATATCTAATTGTATTTTTATGGAAATGCTAGCATAAGAATAAATCCAATTTTCTGCATCAGCAGATAATTTTTAGTGATGATGCTTTCAGGATGACCCCAACAAATACGCTCTGCTCTTTTTACACACAGGGATAATTCACTTTTAAATAGAGAATAACATTTCTGACACACTTCACCCCTACCTATAAAACTCCAAATTAATTAAACCATCTGCATCACCGGGGGACAGCGAGAGGGAAGGGGGAACACCAGCACCACACTTTTTATGCTCCCATTACCCCGTGTTTTTAAAGCCGTGCCTGGGTACGCTGTTAGGATCAGCTCTGATTTTATTTGGGTTGTGCTTGGGAAGCAGAGGTGCAATTCCTCACCCTCGGAGAGCTGGTGGGACGGGGCACCCTTCCTACCCCTACTGACTGGGTGCTACGGCCCGGCCCCAGGGCCGGAGCCCAGCCTCATCCAGCACTCCATGGTGAGGCTGCTGAAATATTTAGCTTTTACCAACCAAAAACGAACTAAAGAGGACTCGGAAAGAAAAGTGGAGTATTTGAAGAGACCCATCGCGTTAAATCTCAGCAGTCACCGAAAAATCTAGAACTATCAGTGCAGGAGGGAGGCTTATTGCATGTTAAATGAGTAGATGGATTTTTTAATTCAACTGCAGAAGAAAGAATTCAGAATTTCCACAGCAGAAAGAAGTAATTTAAACCTGCAAAGGGACTGTGTTAAATTGCTTTATTCCCTTGCTACTCTCATGAAAAGGATTTCATCACATAATACTTAAAAGATTTAAGGAGTGTGAGATGGGAAAGTATTTTAAGGTATGAAATAACAAATCTGTGAGACCCAGGTTTGTTTTCTCCCCTTTTTGCTAGACAGTGTAAAGGCTGAGGCTGCGCACCCGAACACCCCTAGCCTGAACCTCGAGGCGTGGGTTGTTCGTCGCCTCGGTCCCTATTCCCCAGTAACCCTGGAACCACTGCTTTTGAAGTGCAAATGCTTCAGTGCAGAAGCCCGGCAAAAATTCCTCCAATTCCTCTGCTGAATTACGGCTCGGGGCTACAGGAGCTGGCGGCAGGACCCGGTGCGTTGCTGTAAGCGGCACAGCCTCAGGGCTCACGCTCCTCCTGCAAGAAGCGCCCAAGCAATCTACAAATTAATACCGCCTTAGTTTTCCACTGCTTCTGCACTTGCTCTACGAGCCATCATTAAACTAATTAAAATGCAGGGAAATAACATTTCTTACAGAGCGAACTGGTTTGCAGCCCCCAGAAGGGATGCATTTAGAGACATTTATTTTGCCAACTCCAGTGAGGTGTCAAGGCCTCAGAAACGTTGTTTTTAGCATAAAGAACAATGGAGCTACATAAAAATAAAGCCTTGCTACCGCTGCTTTCTTACTCCTACCTGGAAAAAGGACAAGCCTTGGTGCTCCATGCTGTGAGGTAGGAACCAGCAGTCCCTGCTGCGTATCTGCGAGTGACAGGTTCAGCTCCGGTACGCGTTTCTTAAATAAAAGCAACTTACTTGCTGCAATATTTATTAAGAAGCCTCTTTGTAAGACAGCTTTTTGAACTGCAGAACTGTGTTGAATATATTAAAAGCAGGAATTTCTCTGAAGCCCAAATCATTGTCAGATTTCCGTGTATTCAAGGGGAAACGTTAATAATATACACACATTTATTTATATATATATGTAGCCAATATATAAATGCATATAGAATTGTCAGACTTCCCGGGAAGCAGGGACACATCTGGGGACACCTCCTTGACAGCAGCTGGCCGTGTGTGCCCTCACTCCTTGATGGCTAACACTAATTTTTCCACTTACTCTTTTCTCTGAGCACTGACTCGGCCGTTTCCCTTTGATCACCGCCAGCACCAGCTGAGGAGCCTCCTTCTGCAGTTCAGCACTTCGCTCCCGGGTCCGGGAACCAGCTGGAGAACCCCCGCGACACTTAGCATTTCTTTGGTTTTCCAGGAACCATTAGAAGAAAACTATTTCAATAAACCCTTCCAGTTTTTTGGTTTTTTTTTAAGCTCAGTGGGAGTTACACAGGGGTGTTAATGCGAAAACACTGAGTTACAGCAGATGCCACAGCACATCCTCCCCCTAAGTTTTCCATTGCAGCACGTTCGGGGACTGATGCGATGCTTCCCAACGAGACGTGGCCACTGAACGCTCCCCACTTTCCTGTAGCACTGTTACTACACACACAACGCCTGCATCTATCAAAGATCTTCAGCCAAACCTAATTCTAAGTGAATGTCAGAGCCTCTTGTGATTTTAGCTGTTCACCGGCATTTCATTCCTTCCTCGAGGGTTTGTGGGTTTTTTTTTGGAAGTCGGTACTATCAACACCAAAATGTCCTTTGAACAAAAGGCAGGATCTTATAATGCAAACCTAACAACTAGTGTATTTACTGTCACAACCAGTAAGAGGACTCCCTCTGTTTGAAAATCCCAAGATGACAGCGCAGAATTTCCAGCCCGGGAACTCAGATGCCTTTCCTCCCCCGTCACCGCGCTCTCTACAAAGCACCCGGTAAACAGGACAAGCCTTTGAATCAGCGTGAGCATCCCTGGAAGAAGAAAGGAAAGCGAACAGAAGAACGAAATCTGGAGCCAGAAGAAGGAAGCTGGCACGAAAATGAGAAAGTGAGTTTCTGCAAGAACCCCCAGTTTCCTTCAAGGGATCATTTTGGCTAATCCCTCTTACGAGATCGGGACGGCGCTGGGCACCGCGGGCTGGAGACAACTGCTCCCCGCAGCCCCGCGGAGCAAAGCTGTGGCCCCCTGGAAAGTCAAACACCCCCCCGCTGCCAGGTAACTCGTGTTCCTTGAGGGACCAGCCCTTGCCAACGTCTTTAAGAGGTCCCTTCTCGTGTGTTGTGCTCCCACCCCACGCAGTGCCCTCTGCAGCTCACTTCGCAGCGAGCCGGGCTCAGCGGGACGCGCCGTCCGTGCCAATTCCCACATCGCGCTTTCGAAACACGAGATAAAATAATTGACTTATTATTTCCATCCGGAAGCCTGCCTTTCCACTGCCCTGACGCAAGAGCAAAATGCAAAATCCCTTTTCCTGCAGGAAGGCAGGGCCAGCTGCGGGCAGGCTGCGTGCCCAGGCAGGACGGTGCCACACGTGCCCCGCGGCCTCGCTGCCTTTATTTTCGCTCGGTGCCGCCCCGGTGAGCCTGGCACCCACCACCGCAGCTCCATCCGGGAGCAACCCCAGCACCACCAGCCCCGAAAACATGCGCCTTCCTAAGCGAGTGACCCAAAATAAAAGAAAAACACAACCCCAAAAGCACCCTTCCCGGAGCGAGGCCGGCAGCGAGCGAAAGCGCCCGCGTTTAACCTTGGGTGCGCTTAACCAACAACCGGCACGCAGCCGCCCGCTGAGACCCGGGAGGTCTCGGAGCAGCCGAACGCACCGGCTCTGTGTTTGCTCGGCGGGAAGACGGGCAGTATTTTTACTTAAGACCAGGGATTTCTGCCGAATAGCGATAAGCTACCTATTTACTTTGAAGCCTCTACGCCGGGCTAAGCCGTTTAGCGCAGGGAGAAAAAAACCCGAGCAGCGACTGCCAATCTGAGATACGTTTAACCCAATATTTAAAGAAGAGACACTGGAACTTCAATAATAGCCTGATCTAAAAGTTATACTCAGCTACACACAAACCTCAGGCAGAATTTTCCCCCCATTTCCCGTTCGTTACACGCAGCAAAATGCTGTTCGGTCCAGTCATTAGACTAGCCCAATGTTTTGTAACAGAGAGAGAAAAAAAAAAAAAGAACTCGGGGCTTGTTTTTAATAACTGCAGAAAATTAAATCTTTTGGATAATTTAATATCAAAACTCCTCATCCTTTGCCAAAGCTCACTTACGCCTTAAAATGAGACATTTACGGATTATTGAAACTTCCTGACAGCTCCACGCTTCCCAAATGTGTTTTGCCTGCGTCCTAAACCCGCCGGTGCTGGCTCCTCGATGCCCTGCCTAAAACCCCTGCCTGCTGCCCCACGCTGCTGGCAGGCTGGCGGCGTTTTGCACAACGCTACGCACCGGGGCCAACCGCTGGAAATATTCTGACAAGATGAGAATTTATCAGGGCCCGGCCAACTGGTCCGAGCAGCCAAGCCTTGTTTCTACCATTTTGTGTATGCGTGATTTGTACAGAGCCCATATCCGGCCGGTATTTTAATACCCGGTGTGCCGCCAGGGTGGCTTCTTTCTTCCTTAAGCGCTAGGAAATTGCAGCAGCGTGCAACCAAATGAACGTATCTGCCATAATTGAGCACAGATTACCAGCCTCTGCCGCGGCTCTTTAGCGCAGATTTACTGCCTAATCCTCGCTGCTTCCAACTCTCCATCTGTGGGCTGCCGGACAGAAAGGATCTAAAACACGGGGAGGAACCTTCATCCAGGAATTTATTTCAAGTTTCCCCTCATGCTATGTATAACGGTTAACTGCAGGAAAATCCCAAAGCAACAAGACTGTTTACGAGACTGTTTACGTTTCTTGTCCTACAGAGCAAGCATCGGTCTTCTTTCTTACTTCCAGAATATACTGCGTGCTTTGTAAAGTATTTATCAGGCTGCACTAATTAAAAAGAAAATCTACTACGGCTCAGAGCGTAATTGCAATCTCAGCTACACATAAAATAAATAAATAAGTGTCAACGACGCTGGGCAGGCAGCCACTTGGCTCGCGGTGCAAGCGATGAGCTTATCGGGGTTTCTGTGCGTACCCGCTCGGTCTGTGTGCCCCAGCCCAGGCGGCCGGCCCCAATGCTCAGGAAGCTCTCGCTCACCCAGGAAGGACTACCAAGGTGCCTTTCTTTTTAATTTCAGTAAATTTAGTACAGGGTACCGCTACAGAACTTTGATGAAGTCGCTTCTGCATGCCATACTTCCCTGCCTTATCAGGACGGCCAGTTCACAGGACTGCTGCTGTAATTACGAGCCCATTCGTTGTACAGCCCAATAAATCTACTCACTTTGCAGATAGATTAAGCTATTAAACCCCTCACTACCGGCACAAACAATAACTCTGAAATCTAGCTGCTGCTCACAGAGGCATTACGATGCCTCCTTCCAAGCTATCAAGTATCACAGTGTTACTACACAGATTAACGAAGCGAAAGACAAAACCGTTCCATCGGTCTCCTTATATTTAGGCTCTGGAAGCCACGCGTAAATGCCCTAACGAGTCTCGAGGCAGCAGCACCAAGGGACGCGGCTCTCGGAGGAGCTGCTGGTGCCGTGGCAGGGAGCTGGGCTCCCTCCTTGCCAGAAGCGAGCAGCCGGGGCAGCTGCACCCCAGCCCTTTCCGTGGCTGTGCCTGTTGCAGACGGGACCCGCTTGTCCTGGATGCTGCCGCTACCAAACCCAGCTCAAACCGCTTTCCAAAAAGCCTCAGCACGTGTCCGCTCCAGTAGCTGTGCCCTCCTGGAAGCCGCTCACAGCACCGAGGAGACGCCAGCTGGAGGGAAGCGGCTCTCAGCACACTTATTTTGGGGCCAGTGACCGGGGAGTTCCCACCAACAGCCGCAGGTGACTTTTAAGCAGCACCCGAGCTGTCGTCTCTGCAGAGAGCCTGGGACCTGCGACTGCCAGCTGTGCTGAATTCACAGGAGCTGGTGCAGGTACGTGTGCCGACCGCACCGCAGGCACAGGGGTTGCAGCTGCTCCTTTTTGTCTTCCCCAGCACATCCCTGGCTTCTCACTTCCACGTAAAACGTGTCATTCCCACCATTTGCCTTCATGACATAAAAGCCCGACCCCAAAACAAGGAGGTGAAGCCCCTTGCTCGCACCTTTCCCCTTGCAGCGCTGCCTGGTGAGATGCGACGAGCGGGATGCCCGCGAAGTTAACCCTGTTAACCGCTGGGTTAACATCCCAGCTAACGTCCCCATAAATCCACTGCGGGCAGCGGCGCTGATTTGTGCGCGGGGACAGCACCTGCTCCATCCCACAGCCCTACGGCAGAGAAAAGCAGACTCCACAAATCCCTCCTCACACTTTGCTCTGCAGCCCCTTGCCGAGCAGCAGCACCCAGCTCGCACCCCACGCCTGCAGACTGCTTCAACCCACAGCTGCAAGCAGCCCAAGAGTGGCAAGGAGGGTTCACGAGGGTGTAATTCCACCGGTTATTTACATCAACAAGCCACGTGTTTTTACCTGAGCACCAAGTCTGGCTTGATTAGCACAGTTTTTGTCCCCAAGCCCAGCCTCCGTGGTAACTCTGCCGCCGGCTTCTCCAACGCAGCCATCACTCCCGTCCCGCCGTCTCAATACCGGTCACATTTAATCACCGGCGCTGGCAACTACCCCATCACCATGTCAGCTCCTATTTGTCACTGCCTTTGTAAGGAAGAGACACGTTGCATCCTGAAGACGGAGAGCGGCAAAATTTTAAATGCCCCTAAAACCCCGTCCCCGCCCGGCTCCCGCAGCACTTCTCACGGCTGTGTGTC